>NW_006289082.1:747689-758324 GCF_000327345.1 Myotis davidii
GAAAAAAAAGGAGCGGTTGGGAGCTTCAGTCACCCCCAGCCTGAAAACAGCCCTCAGCCCTTCACCCAGACTGGCCAGGCACCCCAGTGGGGACCCCCACCCTGAAGGGTGTGTGAGCAGCTGCAAACAGCCATCATCCCCTCATCCAGGCTGGCCAGGCACCCCAGTGGGGACCCCCACCATGATCCAGGACACCCTTCAGGGCAAACCAGCTAGCCCCCACCCATGCACCATGCCTCTACCCTATATAGTAAAAGGGTAATACGCCTTCCAGCACCGGGATCAGCGGAGCAGCGAGGCCTCCCGGCACTGGGATCAGCATGACAGGGGCAGCACCCAAACCGCCTGATCACCCTGCGGCTTTGTGTGTGACAGGGGGCGGGGCCCCAACCCCCCAATCGGCCCTACCCTGAGCATGACTGAGGGGGACATCGCAACCTCCCAATCCGCCCTGCTCTGTGCATGACAGGGGCCAGTGCCCCAACTCCCCAATCGGCCCTGTTCTGAGCCTGACCAGGGGCTGCAACTAGGCATTGGCCTGCCCTTTGCCACCCGGGAGCAGGCCTAAGCCAGCAGGTCATTATCTCCCGAGGGGTCCCAGTCTGCGAGAGGGCACAGGCCAGACTCAGGGACCCCCCCTCCCCCCTGAGCGCACAAATTTTTGTGCACTGGGCCTCTAGTCCTATATAATAAAAGCCTAATATGCTAAGTGTCTAGTCATCAGGTTGTCTGTTCAACCAATCAAAGCATAGTATGCTGATGAGATGCTAAGGCCGCTCAACAGCTCGTTATGATGTGCACTGACCACCAGAGAGCTGACAGTCGACCGGTTGACCAGTCACTATGACATGCACTGACCACCATGGGGCAGACACTCCAACCAGTAGGTTAGCTTGCTGCTGGGGTCCTGCCTATCAAGACTGAGCAAGACGGGCCAGACATGCCCTAGAGCCCTCCCACAGTTCTTCCCCAGTTGACTAACCTTCCGTGTCCCTCCCCGGCCCCAGTCATGCACCAGTGGGGTCCCTCAGACTGGCTTGCACCCTTTCACAATCCAGGACCCCTTGGGGGATGTTGGAGAGCCAGTTTTGGTCCAATCCTACAGGTCAGGCTGAGGGACCCCACTGGTGCACAAATTTGTGCACTGGGCCTTTACTTGGTATATAAAGCATAAAAACTACTCATTCTTTTTTGATGTTTTTTCAGTAACAAATGTCTGTCAGTTATTTTTCACCTCAGTCCTTACTCTCAGATTTGTGGCACATTGGAGAAGTTACTGGAGTTCTGATGAGTGAAAGGCTGGGCAAGATGGCTCATGAACAAGCATAATGGGGATTATTTTTATATACTTTAAGATATATTTTAATTCATTTTTTCCTATAAATCAGGCTTTCCCTAGCCTTTCCACCATTATGGTCCCAGAGAAGAGGAAAAAAGCAACTCTATCCTTGGGAGCAAGGACACTAATTAGGAATATTTCCTACCAACCTGAGAGGAAATTAAATAAAACTTTCCAGTGAGTTAAAAAAAAAGAGACAAGCAGGGAGACAATTATGGGATGGTTTCTTTGCCTTGGGCCTAAATCTCAAAGTGCGTGGTTGTTAGATAGAGACTGAGGGGAAAATCAAAAGTAGAGGAGTTTCCAATCCCACTTACTATTGAGACTCTAAGAAGAAATCTCATCCCAAAACAACTTCACTAATATAGAAAAGTTTGAGAGGAAAAACAGTATGATTAGAAGAAAGAAGTTCTGAAATAGCACCCCAAAGTTTTCCTCAGCTCTCATGTGGCATGGAAGGGATCCACAAATTCCCATGTGCCCCATGGAGGGATTCCTGGTGGATTTCCAAGAAGGTTGCCAAGGACCACAGAGCAAACCACCTAGTGTGGGAATAAATAAGAATCCCAGCAGGCCTCAGGAGCATGTGTAGTGCCAGCAAGAGATGAAGTGGGTCCAGTCATCTAGGGAAGACCAACCATCAGGGTCCAACTGAAAGGAGAGAAACTCAAGTTGCCTGGAAGCAGATACCAGCAGACAGGCAGTGACCTGCACACAAGTGACACTGCTACAGAGAACAAAGAGCAGCACAAAGGCCTAAGTCTCCTCTGCCCAGACCTTGAGGTAACTTAATATCCGTGGCACTATGGTAACTGTTTAACAACAGACTTTCCAGAGAGGAAAAGCTCTAATTTGTCGCATTTGGGGATTTTCATGCCACCAATGCAGACTTCAAGCTACCATTGAACTTGGAGTTGGGAAAAGATGAGATACATATAAACCATTATATAGTATTTCCACTTATAGATATAACTGGAGGCCTGGTGCACAAAATTCATGCACGGATAGGGTCCCTAGGCGGGGCCAGTGATCAGGGCCAATCGGGGCCTTCCGGCTGCCAGCTGGGGCCTCCCTTTGTTCTGCACCACCCCCTGGTGGTTAGCACACATCATAGCAAGCAATCAAATTCCCAGTCTCCTGGTCAAACTCCCAAGAGGACACTTTGCATATTAGCCTTTTATATAGAGAGATAGACATAACTTTGACAGCATATATAATAGTAAAATGTAGTCAAATAATTAGGAAGTGATGAGTTTTGAGCACTATCTTTTTTTACTATTATTTATTTAATTCTAAGTTTATGTGACTTAATTGTTAATAAAGATTGTGTTTAAAAATTGACTTGCAAAATTTCCAAAAATTTAACAGTCAGCTTTAGTAAGCCAATGCAAGACAGCTGGAGCATGCTTAAGAATACCTACTCATTTTCTCCAAATGTCACCTAGGAGCAATATAGGGGGAATGCAAGGAAAATAAAACAACTGGATCATTCACTCAATATAAATGATCATTGATTGACATGTGTAACTATCTACTATCACCTCCAACACAATCATTTCCAACCTTGAAGGCTCAGGAAGAAGATGAAATCAGTCACACAAAAAATTAATGAAGCTATATTTTCTTGGCACATCTACATTTTAGTCTGTATCAGTTAGAAATTCTGTGCCAAGTAATGAATCCTCTAATGACAATAGCATATGTGGGTGGGGCTTTATTGTTCTCACATAACAAGGCTTATACTTCATAGTCACAAAATGACTGCCCCAGCTCCAAGCAATATATTTGCATTCAGGCCAAGATGAAAAAGAAAACAGCCCTGCATTTTCTGTACCTTCTTATCGGGGGCACAAAAACTTTCCCAGGAATCTGCCTTCTCTTGCCCCTCCCCAATCCCTTCCTCCCAGTGGACTTCAGCTGCTTCAGTCTTACTGGTCAGAACTAGGTTACTCAGCCATCCCTAGATGCAAGGGAGACTGGGGAAAATATCCTAATTGGCTTAGGCCAGTCAGGATTCACTGTCCCAACTTTTTGACATGCTGCTGCCAATATATGAACAGAATCAGGATTCTGGTAGCAAGGAAGAAAGCAGTAATGGAGAACAGGCAAGCTGGAAGCAAGGATGGTACAATATAAGTCAATATTTCTGATCATTGATTGACAGAAGAAAGTGGAAGGACTAATATAAATGGAGAACCAAGATTGGCATTTGTTTACCAGAGTATAAGATGGAAATACGAGAAGATTCTGGAAGTATCTCTCATATCTAAGGCAGAGGTTATTAGGGTGCAAACAGAAGTGAGGCCTGGAAGAAGTCAAACTCCAAGAGGAAGGCAATTTCTTATAGCCATTTCAAGAGCAGGAAATGGGGTAAAGACAATGCAGTCTAATGTTAAAGAGGTTTCCCTGTTAGGAAATATTAGGGAATAATAGGGAATAATATTTAAGGTTGCTTAGAACTTTTACCAAGCAATGCTTTCTAGGGTTCCACTTGTTCCTTCCTTAGCACACACTTCAGGTGTCATTCTTAAATCTAGGAAGAACAGTAGACTGAGAAGGAAAGTGGAAGAAAGATCCTCTTCCCCTGCCTCTAGTGAACCTCTGGACTGGCAGAGGTTAATTATCTAAGAAGTTGGGGCTTATTCCTTGGTAAAAGAGCTGAATGACTAAACATTCATGGGTGCTGAGTAGCACAGCCCATAAGCAAATGAAGCCCATTCTATCCTGACTGGGCATGTGACTGTCATTTGGTTAATCAACTAATTGTAGGAGTCAAACTAGATCAGGAAAAAGGCAAGTCACAGATGCTCAGGACTCGGGCGGGTGGGAGCAGGCAGAGTGAAAGACTAACTACTTAGTCAAGAATTAAATGTTAAAGTAAAAGTTCCACATTAGCTTTTGTGAAATAACATGTAGATCCTTTAATTGAAAAATGTTGAATAAATGCAAATAATTTCAAGTAAAAAGGTTCTGAGATTCATCTGTCCACATTGCCAAAATTACATGTTGAAATAAGTTTATTCTTGTAGTGTAACATATCTAATGCTTTTTTTCCTTCTCATATAGTGTTAACTTGTTTAAAGAACATTTACACAATAGCATTTTGAATTTATTGTTTTCTGGATTTCTCAAAGTTTTCTCCTTAAAGTCTTGATTTGTGGGAAGAAAAAGAAAACAGTTGCTGTGTCTTTAAACAAGTGCTCAGACTTGAAAGTGTTAACTAATTTCATTTTCTTGATAAAGTTTGTCTGCGATCAGAACTGAGTCATACCAAAAGTACTTCTACAAGATTTGACCTTTTACTTAAATCCCACATTGAGATGATATACTTAAAATAGTTATCAAGAAGACCTATATTTTTAAAAGCACATTTAAAATAAATCACTTTTTAAAAGCAGAACACTGTTTTCAATTAAGTTTTTACAGGCAATCAGTTTCAAAGTTATGTTTGCTCTTCTATTTTCTTTACATTTAAATTATGCCCTACAGTGGCATGAAACCAGTGCTATACAAACTACACTTCATTTTTGTATTTACTTCTTGTCAAAATAAGCTCTACAAATGCATTTGTTTTTAGAGTGCTTTATGGCCAATCAGCCCAAGGGTAAAAACAATACAAACAGCAATATTTTTATTGTTAATAAGAAAAACCTAGTCCAATTACATGAGGATAATTAATTCTTAATTATCTCCAATAAAGAGTTTTATTGGAGTAAAAAGATTTCACTCAATTCTAAAAATGATTTATCATTTAGAAAAGTTTTAAAGACAGACTTTTTGCTTGAGTCCCTGAGCAAAGTGATCCTGTGACACCTAAATGGGATTAACTACTAAGCTTGGCCTCCTTTGTATTTTAACCACATAACAATTTTGTCATCAAACTCCTGTTTGCCCTTTAAAATGCTGGGAGCTCACTAAATTAGATATGTAATCTAAAAAAGTATACATTCCAAAATAGATATTTTTCTTATTTCTCACATTTTGTATTTTTGTCTTTGGTTTAGCCCTCTATTCCATCCATGTTAGAGGCTGTTTGTGAGTGACAGATTTTGCATTTCCCTTAGTTATATACTATGAATGTCCCAGAGAAGCAAAATTCTGACCTGAGTTATTACAAGTCAGGAGAGAAAATAATCTAGAAATAAAATAATTTGATATATGTATATTTATTTATGCATATATATTTAATATAGAAATGTAATCCAAGTCACTATAAAATGAGCTTGTTACTTCTAAAGTTGGCTGTGGTGAGTGCAAGATTTTTATTTTATTTATTTATTTATTTTTACATTTCTTTCTCTTTTTTTCTTAATTTAGCTTTATTGTTGAAAGTATTACAGATGTACCCTTTTCTTTTTCCTATTGACTGACATTCACCTTGCACCTGCCCCTCCCAGGCCTTTACCACACTATTGTCTATGTCCATGGGCTATGCATATATGCATATAAGTCCCCCAGTTAATCTCTCCCCCTGCCCACCCCATCTTCTCTCTGAAATTCATCAGTCTGTTCCATGCTTCTATGTCTCTGGATCTATTTTGTTCATTAGATTCCATATATGAGGGAGATCATGTGATACTTGTCTTTCTCTGACTGGTTTATTTCACTTAGCATAATACTCTCCAGGTCCATACACACTGTCTCAAATGGTAAGAGATCCTTCTTTTTTATAGCTGCATAGTATTCCATTTTTTATCCACTCATCTACTGATGGGCACTTGGGCTGTTTCCAGATCTTAGCTATTGTAAATTGTGCTGCTATGAACATAGGGGTGCATATATTCTTTCTGATTGGTGTTTTGGGTTTCTTAGGATATATTTATTTTTTAAACCTCTCCTGAGGATATTTTTTCCATTGATTTTTCAGCCAGAGTGGAAGGGAGGGAAGAGGGGGGCAGGAGAGAGAGGGAAACATTGATGCGAGAGGGACACATAAATTCGTTGCACACACCTGACTGGAAATGGGTATTGAACCCACAACCGAGGTATGTGCCCTTGACTGGGAATCAAACCTGAGCCCCTTCAATCTGGTGGCCAACACTCTAACCACTGACCAAATTGGCAAGGGTTGATTTTTTAAAAATTGAATCTCATCAAGTATTAGTTAGATCCCTCCTCCTTTACTCCTCATACCATGGCCTACATACACATTAGCACAGGATGAAGCCCCAGAGCCCAGATTGTGGTTGGAAGACATATTTATTACAATAATTTAGAAATTAGAAGAGTTAGAGAAGAGTCAGGGAGTGGGGAAGCTGAAAAATCTCATCAACCCAAAGGGGTAAGCACAGGCTGGAAAGGAAAGACAAAGGTCAAGTTTGAGATGCTAGTTGGATCACAGCAAAAAACAGTCTAGGAGAGGGTCTAACAACTAGGTCACACTTGTACCAGGCACAGACCACACTGAAGAAGGAAGATGGATTGAAGAGAGGTCAGGTGACCAAGTGGAAGATCTGATTTGAAGTCACAAAGGACAGCAACAAGAATGACCATAGACTGTAAGTAACGTCAATCTTTCTCTGAGTCTTTCTTTTGGGCCAGTTGCTGGACCAAAGATCTCTCAAAAGATTTACCACTGTAGTAGAAAAATATACTGTAGTAGAATATTTTACTATAGCATGTTTTACTTCCAGGGAATTGGCTTAGGAAAGTTAGGAGCTACATCTCCACCTCACTGAAAGAAAGAGCCCCACACCCAGAAGGCCCATTCTACCCAACAGGGATTTCCCTGTGCTGTGCCCCAAATAGCTCCATCAATTAGATAAAACTGTAATCTGTTGACAGACATCTCTCTCAGTCAAATTCTCAGATGAAAAAAGCTGACAATACAAAACCCAAAAGCCATCATATTGAGGTGAGTAAGCTCAAGCAACTTCTCTGAGACAATCCAAGCTAGATAAACCTAACAGGAGGGCTGGCGGGAGGGGGGGAGGGGGTGAGGGGCAGGGAATAACTATCATTCAGGCAGAAATTCTGGCCTGTTTCCTTTGAGGTGGTTTATTAAAGACTTTATGAAGTAGATATAAGCACCTCCTAGTGAGAAAAAAAAGGACATTGTTTTTAATAGAACAAAGATCTATCACATCATTTCCTGATACCAAGGATGACAATATAAAGTATATACATTAAGTTGTTAAATAAAGTGGAGGAAAGGAGGTCTATAGATTAATATAACTCTGAGAAAAAAAACTGGAAATAAATAATTTTACTATTATTATTTCATTGCCTTTCCTTTCATTGAACTCTAAAATCATGATCATATCCAACAAGTAATACCCATAAATATAATGTAAATTGAATTATAAATTATATATTCCTATATTTTTCATGAACACTGTAATGGATAAATTTATGTGTCAACTTGGCTGAGCCAGGGGTGCCCAGATATTTGATCAAACATTATTCTTAGTGTGTCTGTGAGGGTGTTTCTATTAATATTTGAGTTGGTAGACTCAGTAAAGCAGGCTGCCTTTGCTACTGGGGGTGGGTCCCATCCAATTAGTTGAAGGTCACAATGGGAAAAAAAAAAGGCTAAGTACGAGAGAATTCCTTCTGCCTGACTGCCTTCAACTGGGACATCAGGTTTTTCATTTCCTCCTTCTAAACTTGAACTAAGACTCCACCTCTTACTGGGTCTCAAGCCTGACAGCTTTCAGACTTGAACTGCACTATTGACTCTCCTGAGTCTCCAGTTTGCCAACTCACTCTGCAGATCTTGGGACTTGTCAGCCTCCACAATTACATGAGCCAATTCCATCTATACATGTATATGAGCCAATTCCATGCATTTATTTATGTATTCCATACACCTACACGCACACACACACACACACATACATGTCTTACTGGTTTTGTTTCTTTGGAAAACCCTGACTAATATAGATACTTCCATAAATTTTATAGCAAGATTGTATGAAGGATAAAGATATATCAAACCTTAGTTTTCCTCTTACCCAAAAGCCCAGCCATATCTCCTGCTCTGACAGAAACTCAAAGTATGATTTGAGGTAGAAGTCACACCCAGATTAAAAGGGAACAAGCCACAGCACCGCCCCCCACCACTACAACTGTATTCAGAGCTGCCACATTCAGCCAGGGTGATTTGCATCTAAATCCACCACTTTCATATGGCCTTCTGGAGACAGGTTGTTTTAAACAACATCATTTCTAAAAAGAGACCAAGAAGTAAGTGAAGAGTATTCTTTGGGACCACATGTGGTGTATACTGTAACTATAACTGTATACTTCCTCTCAGAGTGACCTCACTGATTTAATGAAAGAGTAAAGGTAGATTCATCTGGCTTGCAAATGACTTGATTTGACTGAACACATATCAATGTAAGAGTTAGCAATATGTTTCAAGCCAAGATCAAAGACGAAATATGAGCAAAACTTTAAAAATTATATGAAAATTGTATTCACCAGAATTCTAGGCAATGGTAGCTTATGCTCACAAAATAAACAAACAAAAAACACCTCCAGAGCTAGATAGTACATGTTCAAGAGAACTGCACACCACAGAAAGTCAGTGTGGTATGCAAGGGCACAGAATGGGAGAGCCACCCAGAAGTATACTCTAAGCCAGCCGTGGGCAAACTACGGCCTGCAGGCCAGATTCCGGCCCTTTGAAATGAATAAAACTAAAAAAAAAAAAAAAAAAAAAAAAAAAAAAAAGACCGTACCCTTTTATGTAATGATGTTTACTTTGAATTTATATTAGTTCACACAAACACTCCATCCATGCTTTTGTTCCAGCCCTCTGGTCCAGTTTAAGAACCCATTGTGGCCCTCGAGTCAAAAAGTTTGCCCACCCCTGCAAGCAGAACAAGAGAGAGATTTTGCAGTTGTCCTGAGTGGGGAGCTGGTGAGAAGGAAAAAGATGTAAAGAGAATTTTTAGAAATCTTTCTGTATGATTTCACTATGTGAAACCCCAATACTGAAATCCCTTAAAAATAAACCTAGAATAAATATTTACATTATTCTTCAAGGTTTCTCAAGTTAGACTGATATTGAATATTGCACTTAATAAATATTAGACCCATAAGGAGACTTGGCTCTATGTGAGTTTTATTTCATTTAGACAAAACCCATCTTCAGATTTCAACATCTTTCCCAATCTCCAGGCAGTGCAGACCTTTCCTATTTCTATAACAACTTAGAATCCATAGTAAACAATGGAGTAATGATCAGGAATGATAAAAAGATTGAGCTTTGGTGTGTTTTTTTGGTGTTTACCTTCAGATATTTTAGTTTATTTTTGGTGATTCTTCATATCTTGTGGCATACAGCATCCATAAATCAACTGTAAAACAGTAAACTGGGGTGTATCCAACACTTTGGCTCTAGGTCTAAGTTTCCTCCATAATGTCTCAGATCAGTAGAAAGGTTACATAGACCTCATAAAGCAATTCTAAAGAAGGCAACAAATACCAGCTCAAGCTATATTCTCAAAACCTAAAAATACTACAAAAGATTAAAAATTTAAAAAGCAGAGCTTGGCCAGTGTGGCTCAGTGATTAAGTATTGACCCATGAACCAGGAGATTACAGTTCAATTCCCAGTCAGGGCACATGCCTGGGTTGCGGGCTGCATCCTCAGTGTGGGGGTGCAGGAGGCAGCTGATCAATGATTCTTTCTCATCATTGATGTTTCTATCTCTCACTCCCTCTCCCTTCCTCTCTCTGAAATTAATAAAAACATACCTTTTTAAAAAAGAATGCAGAATGTCACCAGTCTGTGAATTATCTATCACAGAAGGCACCATAAAGAGAAATCTGATACAACTGTGGTGTAATATCTTAGGTGGTGGATTGTAAAGTGAGCACTTAGGTCTAAAATTTATATATATATATATATACCAGAGGCCTGGTGCACAAAAATTTGTGCACTCAGGGGGGAGGGGGATCCCTCAGCCTGGCCTGTGCCCTCTTGCAGTCTGGGACCCTGGGGAGATAACGCCTTGCTGGCTTAGGCCTGCTCCCCGGGGGGCAGAGGGCAGGCCCAATCCCTAAGTGCAGCCCCTCCTCAGGCTTAGAGCAGGGCCAATTGGGGAGTTGGGGTGCCGCCCCGTCATGCACAGGGTAGGGCGGATTGGGAGGTTGCGATGCCACCCACAGTCACACTCAGGGTAGGGCCGATTGGGGGGTTGGGGCACCGCCCCCTGTCACACTCAAGGCAGGGTCAATGGGGAGGTTGCGGCACCACCCCGTCATGCACAGAGCAGGGCCGATCGGGGGTTGGGGCGCTGCCCCCTATCACGCACAGAGCAGGGCCCATCAGGGCGGTTGGGGAGCTG
>NW_006289082.1:758845-760715 GCF_000327345.1 Myotis davidii
CTCCAGGTCTGATATCCGGGCCTTGCTGAAAGCAGGTTTCTGGGGTTTTGTTTAGCTTCTATATTTGTTACAATGTTTCTTAAACTGCAGGCTCAGAGGCCGGGAAGGTAGGTGGGAACGTTGGTTTCCTCCGTCACTGAAGCAAGCAGGCCTCATGTTAACTTCAGGCTTTCTGGCTGCCGGCTGCCATCTTGGCTGGCCGTTAATTTGCATATCTCGCTGATTAGCCAATGGGAAGGGTAGCAGATGTACACTAATTACCATGTTTCTCTTTTATTAGATAGGATTACTAAGTGTCGGACCTTCCAACCGGTCACTATGACATACACTGACCACCAGGGGGCAGATGCTCAATGCAGGTGCTTCTGTGACGTGCACTGACCATTTACAGAGAAACAGCACCACGGACCTGGTGCCCACAAAGCAACACTTGGCTTCCCCCAAGTGGGACACAGGCCCTGCCACCACCCTGGAGCGACACTCCACCAAATCACAGCCAACACTGTCAAGACCTCATGGAGCAAAATGTGGCTCACAGCCCAGCCTAACCCAGAAATGGTGGCTGTGGGCACCAGGTAATGACGTCACGTAGCAATGCCCAGCCTCCTCTCCCTAGCAACTAACCTCCTTACAGTTTCTTCAGCCCAGGAACACACTAGCTTTATAGCCAGGTGCAAACATTTTACACTTTAGCCAAATGGCTGTGAAGTGTTTTCTCATTCCTCATCTCATTTGATCCTCACAGAAGTCCCGGAGTAGGTGGATAGGAGGCTTGGTAGAATCCTATTTTCTTTTCATTAGCCAGAAAATGAAGATTTAGAAAGCTTAGAAACTTAACTGAAATGAAGTAGGAAATGGTGGACCTTGAAAATGACTTTAGGTTTTCTCACTGCGCAGAATATAGTCAAACACTGCTGCAGTTAAATATTTTACCCTTTGTTCTCCCTGTGTAATCTACAATAATAATCTGCTTCGTGTTGACATTTACTGCTATGTTGCTGACAATTACCTGAAAGAAAAGTTGAGGTGCTTCAGTGGACTGGAAAAAAATTAGCTAAATCAGAAAGCAAGTCTAATTAACCAAGTTTATTCTATATCTATAAAAGGCTAAGTTGACTCACGCATTCACGATACATATAAAGCTCTCACTTGCTCCAATTGCATGCCTGTGTTTCCATCTGTCATTGTCGATCGTGAATTTGGTTGACACTTCTATTATAAAGAAAGGGCAAATAGTGATATTAAAATATTTCTTCTAATTAATTTCCTTTCAATGTGCACGAATTCAGGTACCAAGCCACTAGTGTATTATAAAATTACCCTTGAAAATCCCTAAGGAGTGCACCATATTGTAGACACAGTCTCTCGGTTCAGTCTAACACATCTAGATTTCCCTCCAAAGGTGGAACAGATGATTATAGCTTTTATTAAGATCAGAGACCTAGCTTCTGTTTAGAGACTATGTGGTAACAACAATATATTGTACCAATCAATATTAGAATCACACTCAGCACAATGAAAAGTTCACATCATGAGCAGTACATGGAAACTAAGATAACCAAGGGAACAGCAGGTTCTTTTCTATAATTTCCTGTGTGCGCCAAGGCAAACACTCAGTGGTTGGAGTAGAAATTAAATTATTTAGGGATGAAGCAGCACTTAGCATGTGTACAAAGTCAAATAGGAGATGAGAACTGGGAAAAAAATATTTTGATATACATATTTGAAAAAATATATTTCAACAAAAATATTTTAACTGAGAAACCAAGATGGTGGCATAGGTAAACACCGGTGTTTGCTGCCTCGAACAACCACTTCAAAAATACAAATAAAGACGGAATGGACATCATCCAGAACCACAGGAAGGCTG
>NW_006289082.1:761419-762086 GCF_000327345.1 Myotis davidii
AAAGATACACTCAGGGGGCAGACTCAGTGAGCACCAAAGCCCCATCGAAGCAAGTCTAGCCCCAGAGGGGTGTCCCCAGCACAGAAGTTCTCCCACTGCAGACACAGCTGATTCTCACAGCCAATTGGCCTGGAGGTCAATTCCTCACAGTGATAACTACAACAATCAAGGCTTAACTACAACAAGACTGTGGACAAAGCCCACAAGGGGGTGCCCCAAGAGTGTCTACCGCAGGTAATTGTGACACTTACCACAGAAAGGCACTCTATTGACACAGCAAAGCATAAAAAATTCCGAGACAAAGAAACAGGACACAAACGACAGAATTGGAGGAAAGCAAACTGTTGGATATAGAGTTCAAAACCACACTTTTAAGGCCTTTAAAGAACTGTCTGGAAGCCACCTATAAATTTAATAAGGCCCTTGGAAAAACTGGTGAGACCGCCGATAAATGTAGTGAGATCTTCAAGAAGACTGGTGAGACCGCCGATAAATGTAGTGAGAGCCTCAAGAAATCTAATGAGACCCTCCAGGTTGTTTTAAAGAACAAACTAGAAATAAAGCATACACTGACTGAAATAAAGAATATTATACAGACTCCCAATAGCAGACCAGAGGGTCGCAAGAATCAAGTCAAAGATTTGAAATAAGAAGAAGCACAAAACAA
>NW_006289082.1:762224-768788 GCF_000327345.1 Myotis davidii
GATGATTTCTCAACAGAAACTCTGCAGGCCAGAAGGGAGTGGCAAGAGATATTCAAAGTGATGAATGCCAAGAACCTACAACCAAGATTACTTAACCAGCAAAGCTATCATTCAGAATTGAAGGGCAGATAAAGAGCTTCACAGATAAGGAAAAGCTAAAGGAATTCATCACCACCAAACCGGTATTATATGAAATGCTGAAAGGTATCCTTTAAGAAGAGGAAGAAGAAGAAAAAGGTAAAGATACAAATTATGAACAACAAATACACATCTATCAACAAGTGAATCTAATAATCAAGTGAATAAATAATCTGATGAACAGTATGAACTGGCGATTGTAATAGAATCAGGGACATAGAAAGGGAATGGACTATTCTGGGTGGGGGGGAAGGGGTGTGGGGATGAGGGAAGAGATTGGACAATAATCGTGCACCTATGGATGAGGACAGTGGATGGGGAGTGAGGGCGGAGGGCGAGGTGAGGGTGGGGTGGAGGGGAGTTATGGTGGGAAAAAAGAGTAACTAATGTAATAATCTGAACAATAAAGATTTAATTAAAAAAATAAATAAATAAAATTATTTAGGTATAATTGTATTTATTTAAATTGAACATACATTTGCTAGGATTCCACTCTATGCAGAAGAAAACAGCACAAACGGGAAGAAGATACATCAAAGTGGTGACTTTAACCCTATAAGTAAAGACCCAGTATCCCTCACTCTGAATCTGTTTGAATGTTTAGACTCACCAGAAAATACATTTGGCAAAAAGTCCAAAAGGTACCAGTTTTCCTCAGATTCTCAGAATTACCCTAAAGGTGGAGGAAGGAGAAACTAACTCCAAGTAGGCACTAACCCAGAAAAGTTTGAGAAAATATCGAAGAAAAGCCACAGTCTGTTTTCCACTGGCTTCCCAGATAGTTGAGACCATATGAAAGCCAGAAATGACAATGAAAACAGACACAAACCATGTTCTAAAAAGCTGAGAAGTTAGAGGAGAACACTTCCCTGTTCCAGAGTTAAGAGCATGCAATTCATCCAAAAGATGCTGCAATAAGGAGTAGTGCGTGAGTGTAGCTAATTTTCAACCCTTTGGCGAACAAAGCATTAGAAACCCAACTTGGACACTTACTCTTCTATATAAGCCCTTTGGCCACCTATGACCACCCCACCTATCCAAGCATCAGGACAGAACAGCCCAATGTAGAGGCAGGTGTCCATGTCTGCATTTGAGAGGACCTATAGAGGGATCTGGTTGTACAGTATTTTCACTCTATATCCTCTAATTGCCATCAGCCTAAGATGTGATCCCCAAACTAGCCCTTGTCTTTTCCCTTGGGTTAGAGAAGAAAAGGCAGAGCAACAATGGGACAGTAATGATGAGAGGTTGGGGGTGGGGGGTGAAGAAGTAAGGTCTGAGAAGATAAACAGAGATAGCTGCTGCTGAAAGAGGTCCTGAGCTGGGAACAGCATGACTCATTCATCTATTCATTCAACAAATACTGACTGAGTGTCTCATGTGTGCGCAGTGCTTTGTTGGACATTTCTCTCATTTTTTACTTCTTAAGGTGGGATTGTTTGCAGTGCAATTTTTATTGAGTCTCACTGCTTCATTTGAGTGAGTAGGTATCTGCTTTTCCATATGCTGGGTCACACTTACCTTCATGCAGTCAGAGGCTCCTGGCCCTGGAGGCGATGAAAAGAAGAGGAGAATTCAGCCACAGCTCTAGACTAGGAGAACTGCCTCAGGTATGGTTAGCTTCCAAAACCAAAGCAGAAACTGGGTTCACACAAGTGTTCAGTGGTTAAATGGCGCTTCATTTTCACTGCAGATCCCTGAAGGGACATTTTTAGAACAGAAATTTGAGAACACTTGGATTATTCACTAGAGTTTAAAAAGGAAGCCAATGAAAGTAATTTATTGTATGACAAGAGATTTTCAAGTTCAGAGATGGAGGACAGAGTCTATAAGATTTCAATAAGTTAGCATAGAGCAAGAGTTGTATGTGGTGAGGCTGCCTGAGGATCCATTTCATCTTCAGATGGAAGAAAGATGCCTGCAGTTCGGTTTCCACTTCTCAAAAAGGCTTTATTCTGCCTGGAGTTAAGCAGTTGAGGAAAAAGCATGTTCCAAAGCCACAAAAGTTATATTTTCCTTGAGCTAGCATAAATGTGCCCATCTGTGACAATGCGAATTGGAAAGTTAGAAAACAAGATCATAAGCAAGGAAATCCCAACCACTATTTTCTGAAAGCTGTTCTCAAGACCCAGACTAGGGTTTTTGCTCGCCTTGATACTGTTTATTAATCTATCTTTCTTTTCTGCCAAAAACTGTATCTGTTAAAAAGGAAAAAAATAACACTGACAAGCTAATGTCCCACTATACCTATACCTGCCTAGGCAAAGCTGAGCATAGATAATTAATAGATACTATAAGCAAGGGAAAGAAGAAAGCAGAAGACGAAGCCTCTCTCACCTCAGTTAATGTTTTGTTCCAAAGGCATCCCATTTCAAGCACTCTGGTTATTTGTATCATTAAATGAAGCAATAAACCACACTAAAACCATAAAGCATGGTACAAAATAAGTTATATTATTATTATCCTATTAGCTTGAGTCTGATAAGGAAGAAAAACTTTTAATGATATGAACACTGAGAAACACAGAACTGCAGATTACCTAACTCTAACCTATAGTTTGTCATCTGATTATGGCAACTCTTAATTGAATGTGACAACTGTTAATGACAGGGAAGAATAATAAAAATACACAAGGACTTTGCACTCTTTACATCACAAGTGTCTTTAAGGTCTTGTTCCAATTTAAAGAAACAAGCTGAAAATCAGAGGTGATTCATTATGAGTATGGTTTTAATAAGAGAGATAATATGAATAATCAGTTGGCCCATTTTCAAAAAAAATCTCTTGACCCTACATTAAAAGATTGGCTAATGGAATGTACATTGATATGTCTTATTTTAAAAGATGTGTTTGCGCCGTAACTGGTTTGGCTCAGTGGATAGAGTGTCGGCCTGCGGACTGAGGGATCCTGGGTTAGATTCCAGTCAGGGGCATGTACCTTGGTTGCGGGCATGGCCCTGGTGGGGTACGTGCAGGAGGCAGCTGAACGATGTTTCTAGCTCTCTATCCCTCTCCCTTCCTCTCTGTAAAAAACCAATAAAATATATTTTAAAAAATAAAATAAAATAAAAGCTGTGTCTGTATCATTTTCTTTGATTCCTCACTTTAACCAACTTTTTATGATTAACCAACAACTACCAGTTCTGATCACATGATATAAGAAGGCTACTGCTAAAAACAAATCAACGGATTTATTAAAACATATTGTGGTTCAAATTGAATATACAGATCTGAAAAATGAAAGGAAATGCTTCCCTTCAATGTACTACAAGGGAGAGAAGTCATTTAAATTTTTTTAGAAATTAATTTGCTAAATAATCAGTTCCCTGATGACTAATTCAATGAATCACCAATTCCCTGAGCAATCATCTGACAAACACTTTAGACAGGGCAATTTGTCATAGTCATTGCCCCTGGCCTATGCAGGGGCAGAAGCAGAAGCAACAGGGACAGAGACAAAAGTAATTAAGACAAAAATTAGTGTTTAAAAAAACTTGATCATTCTACAGAGTGTTGAACATTCTAGATGTTCTGGAATGTAAAATACAGGCACAGCTGATATTAAACAGCAGTTGACCAATACATTTCCAGGAGAAGAAATGCAATGGCACAAAGGCAAAATAAATATATTTTAAAAGTCAATTTTTCAGCAAATTCATCATTTGGCCAAATGATTACTAGAGAATTAGCTTTTGATAAGTTGGTCATTCACCAAATAATTTTGGCAATTTCATGTTGGGTGAAGCAGCCAGCTTCCAAGGTGAAAGAGCAGAGCATTCTGGCTTAAAGAGAGGAATCAATTCCAAAGTCAGTTCCTTGGGGTAAGGGTCCAGGTCTCTTTGGTTTACTGCTGCATCTATAGAACTTATCTCAGGGCCCAGCACATACCAAACATTCAAAAAATATTTGTTTCATGAGTAAATGTTGGGGATTAATAATAGACAGTGATATTCTATACACATTCAGAACCCAGATAAGGGGTGTTAGGCTATGAATTCTGCACCTGATCCCATCTGTGAGAAGGAATTCATTGAAGACTTCTGAGCAAAGTAACATCAATGAAGTAGGCAGAGGAACATTAATCAGTAGGACATGTTGAAAGAGGAGAAACTACAATCTAAATGTCTCTTGATAGGTGAATGGATAAACAAAATGTGGCATATACATACAATGGAATGTTATTGAGCCTTAAAACTGAAGGAAATTTTGACACATGTTACAACATGTATGAACCTTGAAGACAAAATAAGCCAGGCACAAAAGGTCAGATATATAATTCCACTTATGTGAGGTACCTAGAGTAGTCAAATTCAAAGAAAGAGTAGAATGATGGTTGACAGGGGTTGGCGAAGAGGGTAAGGAGAGCTATTGTTTAATGGATATAGTTTCAGTTTGGGAAGATTAGTAAGTTCTGAAGATGGACAGTGGTGATGGTGCACAACAATGTGAATGTACTTAATGCCATTGAGTTGTATACTTTTAACCAAAATTTACCAAATTTTTTATCAAAATGTTAAGTGTTATGTCATGTATATTGTACTCCAATTTTTTAAAAATATCTAAAAGTCAAAGAGACTAACTAGATTGGGAAAATGCATTTTCCATATGGTTGGAGCAAAGCATTTGAAGTATACAAGATCTGAGTTAGAGTGGTGATCAAATTGCATATCATTGAGGAGACATAGCAACCCCTATACAGAGTTTGGATTTGGTACTGATGTTTTAATAATTCTAACTGAAATGTATTCATACTCATTCATGTTGGGGGGGGAGGGTAGAGCCGGGGAATACTGGTCATAAGATCATAAGATGATCTACGAAGATGTTTCATCCATGTATGGTCTAACCCAGGATCTCAGGTAGGAATGGAAAGGAAGAAAAAACATTAAAACTAAAAGTGTCTCAAAGGAAGTATAAATGATTTGTTGATATATTGGATGCATGAAGGGGTTAAGAAAAGGAAAGCATCAGTGTTTAGCCTGGAGGTAGAAAAATAATGGTGCCATCAAGAGAACAAGTATGGTCAGAAGAAGAAAGTGGTTTATAGGTTAAAAATGATGATTTCCCCTTCTGGCATGTTAAGTTGGAGATGACAAAAGAAAAATCAAATGGGGAAGTCCAGTAGCAGCTGAAGATGTTAGTGATGAATAAAAGGTAGGCAGCTCAATCTACCAAAGGGAGGCTGACGACATGAGCCTCACCATGTAGCAGCTGGTGAATTAATAGCCTTCAAATAAAAAGAATCAGTATGAGTGTAGTAAACAAATTGTCATCATTGAAAAAGATTTATTACTACCACAAAAACAAATTATTGAAAAGGTTATGAAATAAAGAATAATATAACTCTGGCCAGGTGGCCGAGTTGGTTGAAGCATCATCCCGTACACCAAAAGGTTTTGGGTTCAATTCCCATCAGAGGACAAACCTAGGTTGCAGGTTTGATCCCCAGTCAGGAAGCAACCAATCAATGCTTCTCTCTCACATGATGTTTCTCCCCACCCCCACCCCACTCCCACCTTTCTCTCTCTCTAAAATCACTAAAACATATCCCTGGTGAAGATTTAAAAAAAAAAAAACAGAAGAAGAATATGCCCTGACCAGAGTTTGATTCCTGGTCAAGAGCAGGTACCTCAGTTGCAGACTCAAGCCCTGGCCCCAGTTCTGGTGCATACGGGAGGCAACCAATCAATGTGTCTCTCTTACATCGGTTTCTCTCTCTCTCTTCCCCTCTTTCTTCCCCTCCACTCTCTAAAAAAATCAACGGAAAAAATATCCTTGGGTGAGGATTAAAAAAAAAAAAGTATACAAATCCTTTGGTCTAAAATTAAGCACATTCTATTGAGATGGATTATAATGTTCTTCATGTAGTATCTAATCGAATAATAGACAAATAGGGTAATTGACTGAACCTTTGCTATGCCTCCCATTGGCTAATCAGCAAGATATGCAAATTAACCACCAACGAAGATGGCAGTTAATTTGCATACGTGGCTTCAGCCGGAGCAGCGAAGGTGCTGAAGGCAGCTCCAGCCAGAGCAGCAAAGGCTGAAGGCGGCTCCAGCCGGAGCGAAGGTCTGGGTGCCGGGTGCCAGAGGAAAACCTGTGCCGGCAGCCAGGGGAAGGGAAGGCCTATTGCAGGAATCTTTTCATGCAACAGGCCTCTAGTATAATAGAATATTAGATAGTGGTTGTTTTAAAAAGGGGGATGCTAACATGGAAAACTCTCCAAGACGGAATGTTAAACCCAGCCAGAGGGGCTCAGTGTTTGAGCATCTGTGAACCTGGAGATCACGGTTCGATTGCCAGTCATGGCACATGCCCAAGTTGCGGGCTCAATCCCTAGTAGGGGCCACGCAGGAGGCAGCTGATCCATGATTCTCTCTCATCATTGATGTATCTGTCTATCTTTCTCCCTTCCTCAGTCAA
>NW_006289082.1:770292-773988 GCF_000327345.1 Myotis davidii
CACCTTTGCCCTGCCCCCCAGCTCTTAGCTCCCCCCTGGGTTTCTGATCACTGTCAGTGGCAGGGGGCTTCTTCCTGCTTTCCCTTTCGCCTCCCTGCATTGTGCCTACATATGCAAATTAACCACCATCTTGTTGGCAGTTAACTGCCAATCTTAGTTGGCAGTTAATATGCATATAGCCCTGATTAGCCAATGAAAAGGGTAGCATCTACGCCAATTACCATTTTCCTCTTTTATTAGTGTGTGTGTGTGTATATATATATCATGCTAAATGTCTGTCCAAGGAGTCACTATGATGCACACGGACCACTAGGGGGCAGATGCTCAATGCAGGAGCTGCCCCCTGGTGGTCAGTGTGCTCCCACAGGGGGAGCTCTGCTCAGCCACAAACCAGGCTGATGGCTGCCAGCACAGCAGTGGTGGCGGGATCCTCTCCCGCCTCTTCAGCAGTGCTAAGGATGTCTGACTGAAGCTTAGGCCTGCTCCCCTCTGGCAAGTGGACATCCCCAGAGGGCTCCCGGGCTGCCAGGGGGATGTCTGACTGCCAGCTTAGGCCCAATGCCCTGGAGAGCGGGCCTAAGCCAGCAGGTGGAGATCCCCCAAGGTGTCCCAGACAGTGAGAGTGCACAGGCCGGGCTGAGGGACCCCTCTGAGTGCACAAATTTTTGTGCACTGGGCCTCTAGTCTTATATAATAAAACTGTAATATGCTAAGTGTCCAGATGTCCAGTTAGCTGTTCAACCAATCAAAGTGTAATATGCTAATGAGCTAATGACATGGTAAGGCTGCTCAACCACTTGCTATGACCACAAGGGAGTAGACAGTCAACTGGTCGACCAGTCGCCATGACGTGCACTGATCACCAGGGAGCAGACGCTCCAACCCATAGGTTAGCTTGCTGCTGGGGTCCGGCTGATTGGGACTGAGTAAGACAGGCCAGACACACCCTGGAGCCCTCCTGTGGCCCCTCCCTGGCTGGCCAACCTCCTGCATCCCTCCCCAGCCTTGATCGTGCACCGGTGGGGTCCCTCAGCCTGGCCTGCACCCTCTCACAATCCAGGACCCTTTGGGGGATGTCGGAGAGCCAGTTTCAGCCCAACAGCAGAACAACCCATTGCTATGACACACAATGACCACCAGGGGACAGATGCTCAATGAAGGAGCTGCCCCCTGGAGGTCAGTGCACTTCCACAGGGGGAGCGCCACTCAGCCAGAAGCCAGGCTCACAGCTGGCAAGTGCAGGTGAGGTAGCAGGAACCTCTCCCGCCTCCATGGCAGTTGGACATCCCCCCAAGAGCTGCTGGACTGCAAGAGGGTGCAGCCAGGCTCAGGGACCACCCTCCCCCCCCTCAAGTGCACAAATTTCATGTAACGGGCCTCTAGTACTTAAATAATTTTGAATCAAATTTCCTTGGATGAACTAATGTCATCAAAAGAGAAAACTTCAGGATCTATGCTATCAACATTTCAATCCAGTTTTCTGAATAATTCTAACTGAGATTTCTTAGTCTAACATCAGCATACATTCTAACAACATAATGTATGAAGTATTGCCAATATCCTATCCTTTGGTAATATTATCATTCATTTAATCATTCAACACACATGTACTGAGAACTCACTAAAGATATTGACACAGAATTAGAGTGGCAGGGATGCAAAGAGGAATGCCACATACTCTATGTCTTAGAAGAGGTCACAGTCTAGAGGGTAAAATAAAGTAGATGAAGCATTGATCCTGACCTAATACACTAATATACTCTTATCCTGCCCCCTGGTGTAAGTCTCCTAGGAAAAATGCTCACTTCTAGTGTTTCCCATAGTTTTTTTTTAAAAGCTAGTATAGTATCAATTGACTATAGCAAATTATTACAACCCATTTTTACATCTTGGTTAATCAATACATAAGTAATTATTATAATTATTACTTTAGATGTTTGGAGAAAGATAAGTGATAGAAGTTAGACAGAAAGGAAATAATGCCCCTGGCCAGTTGCTCAATGGTTAGAGCATCAGCCTGTGGACCAGAGGGTCTCAGGTTGGATTCCTGGTCAAGGGCACATACCTCAGTTGCAGGTTCAATCCTGGCCCTGGTCTAGGTGCATGCAGGAGACAACCAGTGGAAGTGTCTACCTCACATAGATGTCTCTTTCTCTCTCTCTCTTATTTCTCCTCTCTCTTTCTCTCTCTCCCTCCCTTCCACTCTCTCTCTCCAAAAATCAATGGAAAAGCCGAAACCGGTTTGGCTCAGTGGATAGAGCGTCGGCCTGCGGACTGAAAGGTCCCAGGTTCGATTCCGGTCAGGGGCATGTACCTGGGTTGCGGGCACTTCCCCAGTAGGAGATGTGCAGGAGGCAGCTGATCGATGTTTCTCTCTCATCGATGTTTCTAACTCTCTATCTCTCTCCCGTCCTCTCTGTAAAAAATCAATAAAATATATTTTTTTTAAAAATCAATGGAAAAAATACCCTCGGGTGAGGATTTAAAAAAAGAAAGAAAAAGAAAGGGAAAGAATGAGACATCAAGTTACAAAATAATTTAAAAGCTCCTTTCTACTTAAATATGTAAAAAGTCTTCTTTGATTAACCCAGAATCAACAATACTGCACAGCCCCTCCAGCTGGAACTTTTGCAGCTTTTGCTATCTAGCATTCCAATCTGACATGTTAAAAGGGACTGATTCATCCTGTTAACTAATTATTTTATAAATGTATCCTTTCCTCTCCAAATATCATACCGGCTCCTTAAGGGTAGAAATTATGTCTTACTTTTCTTTTGAGACTCCTATGAGCTTAGAGTGGGTCTTAGTAAATATTTGTATAACCTAATTAAAATGAATTAATTATGTTTCCTGAAGTCCTGTGTCAGTTACGTTATACTGTAGAACATTTCCATATTCATAATTAAATATGTCATCCTTGATTAGCATCAAATGATTTCTTCACTTTTTGTTTTTTTTTAATATCTAAAATGCTACTTCTCTTTCTCACAGCTAGTTCCTACATCTTTGGAATTTACAATATTTTCATATTTCCATAATGACACCTGCTGGTAGGAGAAGAATGGATGAACTGCAGGGATTTTATGCTTCTAGCTATAGGCAGTCATAGTCCAGTTGAAACAGCTAATCTTTCTGAATAAAGAGTAAATCTCAATGACTCCAATTATTCAAGTGCTAAAAAATTGACAAAATAAGTACTATTTCATTAGTATTTTCTAACTACAATTAAAAGTTATCACTATAATCTCCATCCAAAGCAACTGATGTAGGATAATAATTATTAGGGTCTTGAAATATTATCAGTTTACTTATGTTAAATACTAGAGGCCCGGTGCATGGATTCGTCCAGGGCATGTCCGGCCCATCTCACCCAATGCCAATCAGCAGGACCCCGGCAGCAAGCTAACCTACGGGTTGGAACATCTGCCCCCTGGTGGTCAGTGCATGTCATAGCAACTGGTCAAAGAGTCGAATAAATCATCAGACACTTAGCATATTAGGCTTTTATTTTTTATTATTATTATTTTATTTTTATTAAATCTTCATTGTTCAGATTATTACTGTCCGGCCCCTCACCCAATGCCGATCAGCAGGACCCCAGCAGCAAGCTAACCTACGGGTTGGAGCATCTGCCCCCTGGTGGTCAGTGCATGTCATAGCAACTGGTCAAAGAGTCGAATAAATCATCAGAGACAC
>NW_006289082.1:775272-780331 GCF_000327345.1 Myotis davidii
CTTGATGGTTCCACAGAGCTGTAAACTGGATGGTCCCACTCTGATCTCTGGGTTTCCTGGCTTCTGGAACTCTAGGGAGGTGTTAATGTAGCCTTTGCCTGAGGCTATCCAGCAAAAGGCTCCCTGCAGGGCTTGGGCGGGTCGGGTCCCACAGAATCAACAGGGCAGGGCTAGCAGTTATGGCTGCCCTCAGAGGTCCAGGGTCTCAGTGTCTGGGCAATCGCTGCAAGCCCCTTGGAGAGAAAGCGGCCCTTGAGTTCCGACTGATGCCAGACAGTCCCGCTACTCCTGTATTAGCCTGGGTCCCCAGAGACTCACCTGGAACTGGAGCTCAGAGCTTGAGACCCCTACTGATTGAAAAAGATAACCATGTCCTCAGCCGCCAGCCCTCTCCGTGTGTGCCTCCATACTTCTGTACTTTACTTCCGCACCGCAGCTCCTCTGAGTCTCAGTATGTTTTTCTCTTTCCTTCTAGTTGTAGAATTTCCACTCAGCCAGCCTTCCTGTGGTTCTGGATGATGTCCATTCCATCTTTTAGTTGTATTCTTGTGTTTACCTATGCCGCCATCTTGGTTTTCTCCTATTAGGCTTTTATTATATAGGATTTTACTCCATTTGAGAGGCATTTAAAATATGACTATTTAAGAAATTATCATTCTTTTAAACTCTTTCTGTTCTTTTATAAAATAATGGATCAAGTTTTCAGTGGCCCAGAAGACAATTAATGGGGCATCTGCCTCAGTGGTAGCCTGCACATCTTGCCATTTGGAAGAGCAAGTGAAGAAAAGCAGAAAGCCTGAACACATCTGGAAATACTGCTGGAGCTTAGTGTGAGCCCTAGGTTTCCTGTGATAACCAAATAAGAGACATGGACATTGTGTTCATCTGCTCTACACTGTAAGCTTCAAGAGAGACATGAGCATGCTGGCTCACAATCTAAGTACTCAGCACATTCCCTGGCACAAAGTGGGCATCATGAATATTTTTAAACAAACGTGCATGCTCGCGCGTGCGTGCGTGTGTGTGTGTGTGTGTGTGTGTGTGTGTGTGTGTTTAGTGGCCAAATAGACTAGATTCTGGGTAGATTTTGTCCATACACCAAAATGTTAACTAGGTTAGCTATACTCACTTTGGCAATACCTGAGTGAGCTTATTTATGTAGTTTAGTAATTTTGAAAGCAGAAAAATTAACCAAGATAGCCTTAAATACAATATGGGTAAGCTGTATGCACCCAGGTTTCTTAAGCAATTCAGAGGTAAATATATAACTCATTATGACATGTATTACACTGACTCTTTCTTACTTAACTAATAACTCCTCTTCATTAGAAATCAGTTATGTATACCAGGGACAAGAAATAGGTGGTCTCAGAAAAAGTTTTCTTTCTAACTGCCTGTGAGTGAGAGTCCACACTGATCTGATTCAGCTGACAGTCTACTTGGAATTGTTTTTTCTTTATAAGTATACTATCTTCTCAGACCTCCCTGGACTTACTTCAGTTTTATTTCTTTCACACAAAGAAGGAAAAGCTTATAGGAAAATTTATTTTATATTTCAAAAACATTCTCCTTCTTCCAAAACAACTATACAAGGAACATAATTATCATGCCTATTAATCAAAAATTGAAGTTTTCTTTTAAAACAAAAGAAAACCCTTGGGGAACTTTAATGTTTGTTTTTTATACCCTTACTGTATGTAGAGTATAAAACAAATAAATATTATAAACACCTACTAGGTACCAGCCCTCAAAGGCACTAAAAAATATATATTTTTGGATTTTGCGCTCAAAGAAAATAGTTCATTGTCCAGTATTACAAGCAGTAAGTAGCCTCATCTGCTGAGAACTAACACACCCTGAGAACAAGTCAGTTCCTAACTTTGTCAGTTCCCACCTCCATCTCTGTGTGCATGTGGCTGAAGCAAACATATCAGGAATATTGTGCTGTTCCAGGGTACTATGGCTCATTATGACACCCCATGAATATTAAAGCATAGTTCTGAGATTCCTACATGTCATATGTATTCAGCACCTGGCTTGGGACTTTGCTCGTCGATATTTTTTTTATGGATAGATGAAGCTTTGTAGAAAAACTACAGGAATTCAGAATAATCTAATCCTTGCATCATCTATGTGTGTGTGTGTGTGTGTGTGTGTGTGTGTGTGTGTGTGTGTATTAGAGGCCCGATGCATGAAATTCATGCAAGGGCCTTAGCCTTGGCCCCCGGGCCCTGGCCCCTGGCCACAACTGGGGGCCTCTACTCTGGCTCCCACCCACTACCACCGCAGTCAGGGACCCCTGTCATCTCTGCCGCAGCCCCTGCCCGCTGCGGCTTTGTCCAAAAGGAAGGACATCTGGAAAGATGTTGGGCCTAATTAGCATATTATCCTTTTATTATTACAGATATATATGCCTAAGCGACCATTCCACCATTCCACCATTTGACAGGTAGCTATGACGCACACTGACCACCAAGGGGCAGATGCTCAACACACAGGCATGGAAACATGAAACAGACTGATGAATCTCAGATGGAAGGGGGAGGGAGGGTGGAAAATATGCATATTAGAGGCCCAGTGCACAGATTTGCCCACTGATGGCATCCCTCAGCCTGGCTTGTGGGGATTGGGCCGAATCCATGCACCGGGCCTCCGACATCCCCCAAGGGATCCAGGATTGTGAGAGAGCACAGGCCAGGCCAAGGGACCCCACCGGTGCAAAAATTTATGCACCAGGCCTCTAGTATCAAATAAATGTGAGTATGTGTATGTGAGTGTGTGTGAGTGTGAGTGTGTGAGTGTGAGTGTGAGTGTGAGTGTGGTAGCAAACACACTAAATTGAAACTTCTGGCACAATACACTATCTAGCTAGCTGATGAAAGCACTTCATTCTTTGCTTTAAACTCAGAGAAAATATCATTATGATTCATTTTGTCTACGGCTTTTTAAAAACAAGAATCAAGGGGAAACCCCAACTCTTTTCTTCATACCCTTATATGAAAATTCCTAACCTGGGTCCATGATCTAAGGTAAACCTGAGAACAATTTGAGAAAGGTCAAAGAAAATAAGGAGATAATATTTATTGAGTGCTTATCACACACTGAGCATTATGCTAAGTATTCCTTTAACACAACAATCCTGGTTGGTTATCATCCAAACTTTACAGCTGAGGAACCTGAAGTTCAGAGGGGCTAAGAAATTTGCTGAAGCCACAGCTCACAGGTGGCAGAATCAAGGGTTCTTCTTCCATAACAGCATGCTGCTTCCCCTCTACATATGTACTCCCAGGTGCTACAGAACATGTCCACAGGAGAGTGAAGGTATGGAAGAGAACAGATCTGGGTTTATGGGATCTAAAGTTTATACAAATTTTAGGTCTGTCAATTAAATTCAAAATGATTACAAAAATGAATATTTATGGAGAATAAGTAAAGAAATTACACATATTAAAAACATTTTTAAAGATGAGAAGTATCACAAATATTTTCTTCTTTTTTTATTGTTTAAACTATTATATGTCTCCTTTTTCCTCAGTTGGCCTCTCCCTGGCCACTCCCACCAGCCAGGACAAGCCCCCACTGCCCCAGTGTCTGTGTCCACTGGTTATGCTAATATGCAAGCATACAAGTCCTTTGGTTGATCTCTTACCACCCCCCATCCATCATCCCCTGCTTTCCCTCTGAAGTTGGATGGTCTGTTCAGCGTTTCTTTGTCTCTGGAACTATTTTTGTTCAACAGTTTATGTTGAACAAACATAATAAAACAAACCCCACATATGACTGAGATCATGTGATATTTATCTTTCTCTGACTGGCTGATTTCATTTAGCATAATGCTCTCCAGTCCATGCAGGCTGTTGCAAATGGTAAGAATTCCTTCTTTTTTATAGCAGCATAGTATTCCATTGTGTAGATGTACCAGTTTTTTAATCCACTCATCTGCTGATGGGCACTTAGGCTGTTTCCAAATCTTAGCTATTGTAAATTGTGCTGCTATGAATATAGGGGTGCATATATTCTTTCTTATTAGTTGTTTCTTCTTTCTTGGGATATATTCCTAGAAGTGGAATTACTGGGTCAAATGGGGGTTCCATTTTTACCTTTTTGAGGAAACTCCATACTGTTTTCCACAGTGGCTGAGCAGTCTGCATTGCCACCAGCAGTGCACGAGGGTACCTCTTTCTCCACATCCTTGCCAGCACTTGTCATTTGTTGATTTGTTGATGATAGCCACTCCGACAGGTGTGGGATGGTACCTCATTGTTGTTTAGATTTGCATCTCTCAGATGATTAGTGACTTTGAGCATGTTTTCTTATGTTTCTCAGCCTTCTGTATGTCCTGTTTTGAAAAGTGTCTATTTAGGTCTTTTGCCCATTTTTTGATTGGATTGTTTATCTTCCTTTAGTTAAGTTGTATGAGTTCCCCATAAATTTTGGAGATTAAACTCTTATCAGAGATAGCATTAGCAAATATGTTCTCCATAGGGTGGGCCTTCTTGTTGTTTTGTTGATGGCTGTGAAAATGCTTTTTATTTTGAGGTAGACCCATTTGTTGATTTTCTACTTAATTTCCATTCCCCTATGAACTATATAGATAAAGATACTGCTACAGCATATATCTGGTATTTTGCTGCCTCTGGAGTCTTCTAAGATTTTTATGGTTTCCCAACTTATGTTTAAGTCCTTTATCTATTTTGAGCTTATTTTTGTGTGTGGTGTAAGTTGGTGGTCTAGTTTCATTTTTTTGCATGTATCTGACCAATTTTCCCAACACCATTTATTGAAGAGACTGTCTGACTCCATTGTATGCTCTTGCCTCCTTTGTCAAATATTAATTGAGCATAATGTCCTGGGTGGATTCCTGGGTTCTCTGTCCTGTTCCATTGGTCTGTATGTCTGTTCTTGTGCGAGTACCAGGCAGTTCTGAGAACAGTGGTTTTGTATTATAGCTTGATATCTGGTATTATAATCCCTCCAATTTTGTTCTTTTTTCTCAGGATTGCTGTGGTTATTTGGGGTCTTTTTTTATTCCATATGAATTTTTGGAGAGTTTGTTCTA
>NW_006289082.1:780395-784325 GCF_000327345.1 Myotis davidii
GATTGTTTTTTTAGTTTCTCTTCCTGTGAGTTCATTATTGGTGTATAAAAAAGCCATAAATTTTTGAGTGTTAATTTTGTATTCTGCTACATTGCCAAATTCATTTATTAGTTATAGTAGTTTTTTGATGGAGTCTTTAGGGTTTTCTATGTACAATCTCATGTCATCTGCAAATAATGAAAATTTTACCTCTTCTTTTCCAATTTGGATGCCTTTTATTTCTTCTTCTTGTCTGATTGCTATGGCTAGCACTTCCAGTACTATATCAAACAGGAGTGGTGAAAGGGCCATCTTTCTGGTCTTAGGGGAATTGGTTTTAGATTTTGCCCATTGAATATGTTGTTGGCTGTAAGTTGTCATATAAGGCTTTTATTATGTTGAGGTATAATCTCCCTATTCCCACTTTGCTGAGAGTTTTTACCAAAAAAGGGTGTTGGATTTTGTCAAATGCTTTTTCTGCATCGATTGATATGATTATGTGATTTTTGTCTCTCAATTTATTTATGTGATGTATCATATTTATTGATTTGCAAGTAGAGGACTTTAATACTCCATTGACACCACATACAATTTAATATCACATTTACATACTTGAATCCCCGGAATAAATCCCATTTGGTCATGGTATATGATCTTTCTAATGTAATGCTGGATCCAATTTGCTAGAATTTTGTTGAGGATTTTAGCATCTATGTTCATCAGGGATATTGGCCCATAGTTCTCTTTCTTTGTGGTGTCTTTACTGGTTTTGGAATTAGGGTAATATTGGCTTCATAGAAAGAGCTTGGAAGTGTGCCTTCCTCTTGAGTTTTTGGAATAGTCTGAGGAGAATAGGTTTTAGTTCTTCTTTGAATGTTTGGTAGAATCGCCCTGTAATGCCATGTGGACCAGGGCTTTTATTTGCTGGAATATTTTTGATTACTGCTTCAATTTCATTGGCAGTTATCAGCCTATTGAGATTTCTTGATTCTTCCTGATTGAGTTTTGGAAGGTTGTATTTTTCTAAGAATGTGTCCATTTCATCTAGGTTGTCCAGTTTGTTGGAGTAGAGTTGTTCATAGTATTTTTTACAGTCCTTTGTATTTCTGTGGGGTCTGTTGTTACTTCACCTCTTTCATTTCTGAGTATTTTTATTTGGGTCCTCTCTCTTTGCTTCTTGGTGAGAGGTTCATCAATCTTGTTTATTCTTTCAAAGAACAAGCTCTTGGTTTTATTGATTTTTGTGTTGTTGTGTTTGTTTGGTTTTTGTCTCTATGTCATTTATTTCCACTCTGATCTTTATTATTTCTTTCCTTCTGCTTACTCTGGGCTTTTCTTGTTGCTCTCTTTCTAATTCTTTAAGTTGTAGGGGTAGACTTTGTTACCATTTTTTCTTGTGTGTGGTTTTGGGTTTTTGTTTTGTTTTGTTTTGTTTTGCGATAGGCCTATAAAACTATGAACTTCCCTCTCAGGACTGTTTCACTGTGTCCCATAGATTTTGGATTGTTGTGTTTTCATTATCAGTTGTTCCCAGGATGTTTTTTATTTCTTCTTTGATCTCTTTGGTAAGCCATTCATTGTTTAATAGCATGCTATTTAGCCTCCAAGTGTTCGATTTTTTTTTCATTATTTTTATTATAGTTGGTTTCTAATTTTATGCCATTGTGATCTGAAAAGATGCTTGATATGATTTCTATCTTCTTGAATAGACTTTACTTCAAAGTCTTGAAGAGACTTTACTTGTGTCTCAATACGTGGTCTATCTTTGAAAATGTTCCATGTGCTCTTGAGAAGAATGTATATTCTGTAGCTTTGGGGTGAAATAGTCTGAAGATGTCAATTAAGTCTATCTGATCTAGTGAGTCATTTAAGATTGCTGTTTTTTTTTGCCAATTTTTTGTTTAAAGGATTTATCCAGTGAGAAATTTTGTCAGGAAAATGTAAATGAAAAAAGCTGGGGTAGTAATAGTTATATAAGACAAAGTAGACCTCAAAGTGAAGGCCACAATAAGAGATAAGGAAGGCAAATTTATAATGAGGTATTAAAGTCCCCTACTTTTACTGCATTGCTGTTGATCTCTCCCTTGATATCTTCCAGAATTTTTTTTATGTATTTGGGTGCTCCTGTATTGGGTGCACATATGTTTTCCAGTTACATGCTCTTGTTGAATTGCTCCCTTTAGTATTATAAAGTGGCCTTCCTTACCTCTTGTTATGGCCTTTACTTTGAGGTCTATTTTGTCAGATATAAGTATTGCTACCCCAACTTTTTTTTCATTTCCACTTACCTGAAAAATTTTTTCCCATTCCTTCACTATCAGTCTGTCTGAGTCCTTTGTTCTGAGGTGAGTCTTTTGTAGACAGCAGATATATGAGGCATGTTTTCTTATTTATTCAGCTACCCTATGTCTTTTGATTGGAACATTTAATCCATTTACATTTAAGGTTATTATTGATAGGTACTTGTTTGTCACCATTTTTATTCTTTATGCCTGTGTTCCTTCTTCCCTTCCTATTTCTTCTTTTTACAGCAGTCTCTTTAGCATTTATTGCATTGCAGTTTTGGTGGTAATAAACTCCTTTAGTTCTTTTTTGTCTGTGAAGCGAAGCTCCTGATTTCACCGTCAACTTTAATTGATAGTCTTGCTGGGTACAGTATTCTTGGATTCAGATCCTTTCTTTGCATGACTTTGTATATTTCATTCCATTCTCTTCTGGCCTGATGTGTTTCTGTTGAGAAATTAGTTGCTAATCTGATGAGAGATTCTATGTAGGTAACTTTCTGTCTCTCTCTGGCTGACTGTCAATATTCTTACTTTGTCATTGGTGTTTGCCAATTTAATTATAATGTGCCTTGGCATCGGTCTTTTGGGGTTCATTTTGTTTGGGACTCTGTGAGCTTCTTGGATTTGTGTGAGTTTTTTCTTCCCTGTATCAGGGAAGTTTTCTGTCATTATTTCTTCAAACAGATTTTCTATTCCTTACTCAGTTTCCTTCTGGCACCCCTACTATGCAGATGTTGTGTTGTTTCATGTTGTCCCAAAGCTTTCTTAGGCTCTCCTCCTGCTTTTTAAGGGTTTTTTTTTTCCCAGTTGCTGCTCTGCTTGGTGGTTTTTTCTACCTTATTTTCCAGTTCACTGATGTGGTCTTCAGCTTCTTCTAGTCTACTGTTGATACTTTCCATTGTGTTCTTTATTGCAGCTATTTCATTCATCATTTCCCCCTGGATCTTCTTCATTTCCTCTTGATTCCTACACATTGTTGAATTTGTCTTCCATCCTTTTCAGCATCCTTGACCATTGCTCTGAGTTCTTTTTCTGACAAATTGCTTGCCTCCATTTTATTTACTTCCTTTTCTGGTGATTCCTCTTTTCTTTCATATAGGGGCTTTTTCTTTGTCTCCCCATTTTTGCTGCTCCTTTGTGGTTGTTTCTATGTATTAGATCAAACTTCTCTGTCACCCAGATTTTTTTATTTTGTCTTATATAGTAGATATTTTGTGGGACCCAGTGGTGTAATATCGCAGGTCTTTTGGGCTAGGTATTCTAGGGATGCCCCTTACTTGGGATATTTGGGTTCTCTTGATGTAGTTGGGTCTTGAGTGTTATTATCCCATTCATGGATGGAGTCTCCTCTTAGAGTGTCTGTTATGTGGCTCACTCTCTACCACGTTTACTTAAAAGCACAAAATACAACTCGACAAGACATGACACAGTGGGAACAAAACACAAATATATTCATGACACCAAATAACCCCAATAAAAATGACCACCAGAGCAAAGAGAATTAGGAGAGAGAAAAGAGAGCAAAAAATGATATTGAGAAAAGAAAAAAAGGTAAGAGAGAAAAGAAAAGGGAAAAAATAAGGTGAAAATTATACATATATGAGTAGAAAACTCCTCCAAACATACAAATAATCCAAAAAATGCAAACAACAAACACCCAGAAAAC
>NW_006289082.1:784350-788183 GCF_000327345.1 Myotis davidii
TACAGAAAGTAAGGTTAAGTAATTGAATGAATAGGGGAAGGACCATGGCTCAGTATAGAGAAGGTAGAAAGAGAATGAGTGGATAAGAAGAAAAGAAAAAGAAGTAAAACAAATTAAAAATATAAACGGATAAAACAAAAATGTTTTTGATCTATATATTCACTTATTTTTTGAAAAGGAGAATAGAGCGGATAGGCTTGAGTTTAGTGAGTGAAACTAATTCAGCAATTAAGAGAAGAAGAAAGCAAGAGAGGAGAGGAAAAACAAAAGCATAAAAAATTGGCTAGCAAAGAAAGAGAAAAGAGAAGTGTGCATGGAGTTGGAGCAGGGGAGAGGAAATTAGATATATGAGTAAGCCAACAGAGACTACAACAATAATAATGCATCAATAAAGTAGATAAAGAATGCCAATTTTTAACAAAGGGGAAAAAGAAAAGAGAGAGAGAAACTAAAGTAGGAACAGGAGAAGAGAGACAGGATGAAAAAGGGAGAAGTGAGGAAGAAAAAGGGTGGCAAAAAGAAAAAAATAAGATAAAGTAAAATAATGATAAAAAGATAGAATGAAGAAAAATAATCCAAAAAAATAAAAGGTTAAAAAAAATTTAGTAAGATAAAATAAAATAAATTTTTTTCTTTTTTAATAAAAAATAAAAAATAAAAAAGTAAAGTGTCGTTTGCTTCAGCTGAGTTTTAATGTCCCATGGGGGCTGGTTTAAGACCCCTCTCTACTGTTCTGCCTGCCACGTCTCAGTTTCCTGTTACGTAGTCAGCACCATGTGGAAGTTCCCAGTGATCCACTACTCCTCTGTGTCACCTCCACAGCCTTGGTTTCAGGCAGGTGGAACCAATCTGCCTGCTTTGTTTGCCTGCTTTCAGGTGTACTTACACAAGTGTCTATTTCTGACACAGGCTTTAGGTGGGGTTGTTGTTGTATTAGTTTCTGGGACCAAATGGCCCTGCAACCCTGTCCCTGAGGGCTCCATAGGGCTATTCAGATTCTTCATTTCCTCTGAAGAGCTCAAGGCTGAGTGTGGCTGCACTAGTTGCCCTCAGTTGCTGGGAGGGGCTGGCTCTTCAGGAGAAAAATGGCTTCTTAGGGTTGGAGGGACCGGAATGTCCCAGTGTCAGATTCCTACTCACCTCTCCCTGTCCTACTCCTCTCCACAGCCTCTCCCCAAACTCCACAAAACTGCACCTCCACCTGCACTGCAGCCTTGGTGAGTATTTGTAATTGAAAGGTCCTATGAATGTTCTCCAGGCATCCTCTGTCCTTTCTGGCCATGGATTGTCTCACCAGCTGTGTTTAATTCACCAATTCTGGGTGGATGTTATTCGATTTAGTTGTTTCTTCTATCTGCTCTGTGAGAAGGTGCAGGACATATCTGCCTATTCAGCCATCATTTTGTCTCCTCCCCACGAATATTTTCTTGCAACGTATTCTTGTACTTTTGGATTTCAATAAGGATATGTCCTCCTATCATATCTGAATTTTAATATGAAGAATAATTCTGGGGGGAAACATACAAAATTAACCTGAAATTAAGGTATGCACAAGAACAATTCAAAATATTCCTACATTGCATTGAACTACATAGTTGGATAATTGGGTTCCTCTCATATAGTGAGTTTATAATTGTATATGTGGCGTTGCCAAGCATATTCCAGACAAGAGAGAACATATTGAGCTAGGCATCAATCTTCTGCTCACAATTTTATGTCTGTTGGAGGTAAGAATTTCCCCCAGCTGAGCTTCACAAGCCTTGCTTGAAACCTTCTTTATTCTCCACTATGCCAAGTGCCCTAGGGCTGGCTCCTATCCTTAAAATCTCAAGCCATCCCCTTTTCTCACCACCCATGTTGGATGAGTCATCCAGTGGGTGATAGTAGTATTCCTAAAAGCCATTCCTCATTCCCATGGCCACAAAAGGGACTGCAAACTACATTAAAATATCCCAATAAACTGCATATATTCCCAATTCAACTTCTTCTTAGCCAAATCCAAAACATGCCCTCACTCAGGTGCCCACTGACAAACTGCGACAGAGAATGAGTCAGAGTGGTCTGAGTGACTGATTTAACACATCTTGCTTTTGCAAAATTTAGAAACACACATGATCATATGAACACACTGGTAGAGCCCCTTGCAGAACCTTCATTAGATTGCTGCAGACTGGCTGCTGATGTGGAATAGATCATGTTGTAGGAAAGTAGAATCGAAAGAGAAGCAATCCAAGGACCAAGAGGACATTTAATGAGCCTACCTCTGAGTGCCCCTATCTATGAGATAGACTTAGTTCAAAGCAGACCCAGAGTAAGAGAAGAAAAGTAAAGGCCCGGCAATAATGCTTCCATAATTTTAACAAGCTTAAGTCACCAGTGAAACAGAGTCTCCTCCAAATGTTGCCTCCACAGACCACTCTAAAAAACTTTGGGAACCAGTTTAAGATTAGCCTTTTGACCTTTTTTTCCCTCTCTTCCAAGGTGGGAGTTTTTTGTTTTTGTTTTATCTTCCTTACATGTGTATAAATGGTCACTTTGCAGAAAAACTTTGCAGTACTATTGTCCCCTAAATTATTTTTAAGAGCCTGTTATAGACTGAAAGGTGGTTGTTGTTGTCTTCCACCCCACCCCCCCTTATCAGTTCATCAAAGCTTACATGTCTAGTTACAGGGAAGGCAAATTGGTTTTCATCAAGGATTGAAAAAATAAATATGATCCTTCGCAGAAAGACCGTGAGGCCCCATTATTCCATTAGATATTGTCTCTTGAGTTGACCTTTCAAAGGGAGATGTCCATTAATTTCAGCTCCAAATGACACACAAAATTTACCCCTTAGGATGTGAGACCTTCATTTATATGTCTTTATATAAACAACTGCCTCTTTCCCATTCTGTTGCTACCTGAATTGGGTAGGATGGACCAAGGAGCTTGGAATGCCTCTCTTCCCAGACATGATAGTCTCCAAACAAATCCTGCAATTTTGCAGCCTTCTCTTAGCCCCTAAGCCCAAATGCATAACACAGGTTTTGCTGACAGCCATGACGTTGAACACAAAATGCCTTACTATACTTGCTTAGGGTTCTACAACAAAATCACATCACAGATTCTCTTGTCATAGTGCTGCTTCATGAAAGAAAGGAAACATAAAATTTAGTTGCTAGCTATCATGTGCCAGGAACTTTCATATATTCTTCATACATACTCTTTTGAAGTAAACAGTAATATTCATACCTTATGGATATGGGAACTGAGGCTCAGAATAATTAAGACATTTTCCCCAAGATCTTACAGCTGTAAAGGGGCAGGAGCAGAAGACATCTAACATCTGGTGAAGTGGTTGCACAGCATAAAGTGAGTAGGCCATGGGTTTTGGACTTAGCTCCTGGCTCTGCACATAAAAGCAGTGTGGCCTGAGACAGATGATGGTGCCCCTTTCCTCATCATAAAATAGGTATAAAATAGCACCATCTCAGAGGTGCTACAAAGACTGAATGAATTTTTTATGTAAAAGATCAACACTTAAAAGATACTCAGTAATTTTTGTTATTTCCACTTCCTCTCAAACTTTTTAGAGGCAAAGGCCACATCTTTTTTACTTATTTTGCACACACTCAGCCCTTAGCAAGTATCTGAAAATGAACCCTGCCATGACCAGTCCTTTTTGGTGACAGCTGACATAGTATTTTCCAAAACAACACTGGCATTATTGTGCCCAAAATATTAAAATTCTCATTTCAGTAGATTTATTGGATGAAATACCTTACATGACAATGCAAATAAAATAGGAAATTGTGGGGATAGCATTTTGCAATTTATTAAACCATACGTTCCAG
>NW_006289082.1:789631-790556 GCF_000327345.1 Myotis davidii
TCAATAGCTTTTCTAACTGATCTCCTATTTCTTCCTCTTTCATCCATTCTCACACTACAGCCAGAGAGAATTTTTAGAAACACAAATCAGACCATATCACCCCCCTGACCTCCCACACAGTCCTTAGATGCAAAAGTAAACTCTTCATTATGGCCTAGAAGGCCTAATGGTAACTGGCTTCTGCTTAATTCTGTATTCATGAATGAATGAATGAATGAATGAATGAATGAATGAATGAATAAGAGAGAGGTATAGCAATGCACTACCTGTCCAGGATGAAGCCCAGGATGTCTTTCATAAGACAGGTGACTGTTATTGTTCTCACTTAACATTTATAGAATGTTAAATGAGCGCACTGAGATATGTACAAAAAAGCGACAGTATTTCAATCCCTATACTTGAAAAGCTATATTCCAGTATGTGGTTTCCAAACATAAAAGCAAGGGAAGAGTCTTGCTTGGTTACACTTGTGTCATTCTCTTTTTTCTTCTTTAGACTTATACAGAGACAACGGTATATATAGAGACATGAATAGTTGTGAGGAAATAAAAAAAAAAGTAGGAATGCTAAGAAAAAAATAGCTACACTGCTAGGAGGAATGGAGAGAAAGAAATTGGTAAAAAGATTAGGAATGGATCAGGGAGGTCAGAGAAGGGAAGAAGCAATGAGAAAGAAAGGGAAAATCCATATATGGCTCTTCATCTCTCTCTGCCTGAAAGAGCCATTTGACTGGAACTCATTTGAAAAACCATAAATTAAGGTGAGTTTCTGTGACCTCCGACAGAATTGTGACCACCCAGGAATGGACTGCAGTAGGTAGAAAAGTACATAAATACACTTGGCTCTCTGGGTGGATGGACAGAAGGCAAGAGGAACAGTTGGTTAATATTCTACCATTATTGCCTTATCTCCATTTCTTAAAATT
>NW_006289082.1:794487-800886 GCF_000327345.1 Myotis davidii
TCAATAGCTTTTCTAACTGATCTCCTATTTCTTCCTCTTTCATCCATTCTCACACTACAGCCAGAGAGAATTTTTAGAAACACAAATCAGACCATATCACCCCCCTGACCTCCCACACAGTCCTTAGATGCAAAAGTAAACTCTTCATTATGGCCTAGAAGGCCTAATGGTAACTGGCTTCTGCTTAATTCTGTATTCATGAATGAATGAATGAATGAATGAATGAATGAATGAATGAATAAGAGAGAGGTATAGCAATGCACTACCTGTCCAGGATGAAGCCCAGGATGTCTTTCATAAGACAGGTGACTGTTATTGTTCTCACTTAACATTTATAGAATGTTAAATGAGCGCACTGAGATATGTACAAAAAAGCGAAGGTATTTCAATCCCTATACTTGAAAAGCTATATTCCAGTATGTGGTTTCCAAACATAAAAGCAAGGGAAGAGTCTTGCTTGGTTACACTTGGTGTCATTCTTTTTTTCTTCTTTAGACTTATACAGAGACAACGGTAATATATAGAGACAGAATAGTTGTGAGGAAATAAAAAAAAAAAGTAGGAATGCTAAGAAAAAAATAGCTACACTGCTAGGAGGAATGGAGAGAAAGAAATTGGTAAAAAGATTAGGAATGGATCAGGGAGGTCAGAGAAGGGAAGAAGCAATGAGAAAGAAAGGGAAAATCCATATATGGCTCTTCATCTCTCTCTGCCTGAAAGAGCCATTTGACTGGAACTCATTTGAAAAACCATAAATTAAGGTGAGTTTCTGTGACCTCCGACAGAATTGTGACCACCCAGGAATGGACTGCAGTAGGTAGAAAAGTACATAAATACACTTGGCTCTCTGGGTGGATGGACAGAAGGCAAGAGGAACAGTTGGTTAATATTCTACCATTATTGCCTTATCTCCATTTCTTAAAATTCTTTTCCCACCAGTCCCCAAATATCCACAGACACTGACTGTACAAGAGCAACAATGCCTGAGTGAGCAAGTATCAGATGAATAAACCTTCTTCCATTCTCCCTATCCCCTTTCTCCCATGATTTTGGAGTCATCAACCACTAAAGTGAGAGGAGCAGACTGCAGGTATTTTAGCTCTTTAAATAATCCCACTGTTTCCCCCTTTTTCTAAATTACTAGATTATTGTAAGTATATGTATTATATCTTGTCTTATCTCAATATTTATGAGATAAGATGATGCTTCTCTCTCATTGATGTTTTTATTTTTTTATCCCTTTCCATTCCTCTCTCTCTCTAAAGATCAATAAAAACATATTTTTTTAAAAGAGTGCCCTCTCTCTTAATAAATGATAAGTTCCTTGAGGGTAGAAACCATGTATTCCCTCTTTCATTTGTATTCCCCAGCACTCAGCACAGAGTCAGAAATATAGCAAGCATGTAACAAAAACTCATCACAATAAATATGATTCAATTTTTTATTATCTGTAATAGATAATATTATCACACACACACACACACACACACACACACACACGCACACACAGTCTCCCACAGTCCTTAGATGCAAAACTAAATTCTTCATTATGGCCTGAAAGGCCTAATGGTAGCTGCTTCTGCTTAACTTTGTATTCATGAATGAATGAATGAATGAATGAATGAATGAATGAATGAACGAACGAACGAACAAACGAACAAGTGAATAAGAGAGGTATAGCAATGCACTACCTATCTAGGATTAAAGAAAAAACTGAGAAAGAATCTCCACTAAAATGTCAACAGTAATCTCAATCAATTAGTGCACTTAACTTCCTCATCTGCATAGCTGGTCTACCCAACAAAAACATTCTGAGAGTCCATGATGAGAGCAGTACTAATAATAGTTCATCCTGTTGCCATGTAAACATTGAGGAGTTAGCCCATCAGTAGGTTTGCTGAAAATGCTGGTCCAATTCTAAAAATATAACTTCCTTTTCTCTCCAAGAGCAATTTTCCAGGTTAATGCAAATATGCAAGAATACTGAGGCCCATCAAGGCTTCTGGATTTCATTCATTAGTTGAATGTCCCAAGTGCTTTTTACACTTATGAGGACTGAACTGAGTTGTCACTGCCATTACTGACCTACTAAACTGTCAAAATGCAGCAGAATCTAAGGTTGTGATGACCACTTCTTCCCCTTGAACTCATAGCAGGAATCCTGAAGTGATGAAATTCTGTACCCTGAGTCTGTACTTGGCCTCAGAAATTCTCTGGACCCAGCACCCCAGCCCAGGCAGCCTTAGTCAAGCAGACTGAAAATTTGAGGTGAAGTCTTTTTCCCACAAAAAACAACTGTAAAAACCAAATCCTAAATCAGACTGAAACAGTTTGCATTTATCTTCAGTGATACCGAAAGCCTCTTTATAAGTGTTACTCCTATTGTTTCTATCATCCTGTCCCCAACAAAGCTATCATTCTAGATGTTTATGCTAAATCAAGCTGTCAAAGTTCCATGCTGTGTGCCTACCCCTGGCCTTCCACTGGTGTTATTATATTCTCAGGACCTTTCTTCCTCCAGCTTCCTTCTCTGTTAACACCTGAATATCTACTGTGTTATTCCTCCTGGATCCTTCTTTCTTATTTCCATTTTCGGTAACTGCTTAGTCTGACAAACTCACCTAAATTCATGTGCTAATGCTCCAAAGAAATATATTTGAATTTTAGCAGGGCCCTTCCGGAAACAATGGCTTCAATCACAATAATGGGAACAATTTCCGACTTTAATGTTAATTGGCTAGATGAGAGATTTGGGATCCTGAGAGAGAAACTGCTTCTTGTCATACCTCCTTGCTTTTCTTTCTGAGTGCACACTTAACAACTCTTTTTCAATTTGTCACTGGCCTGGGTCTTTTCTAGAAGCATTTCAGCAAGCCAACTTAACCACCACATAAGAATATAAACCATAAAACACTTAAAAATTCCCAAGAAAAGCGAATGTAGTTGAAAAAAATAAGTACCTGATTTCTGTAGGTCTTTGGGCACATGCTAACTGGAAGAGTTTGCTATTCTCCAGCACTCAGCACAGAGAAACATAGCAAGCATTTAAGAAAAACTCATCACAATAAATATGATTCGATTCTTTATTATCTTTAAATGTTCTCTCTCAAGGGCATGAGAATTTACAGCCTGACATTAAAGAAAGAAACTGAGAAATAGTATATCTAAATGGAAAGAATCTCAGCTAAAATGTACCTTCCCCCCGCCGCCACCACCAAAATTTAAAATCTTGCCTCTATAAGCATTAACCTGGAACCTTCCAGATGCTGAATAAATTAACTACCCAATACCATTTAGGTTAAGTGGCTTAATGTTTTCACAGGATCTGAATAGGCCTAGACACAAAAAGTGGGTGGGGATGAGTGTGTATTTTCATTTCTTTCATGATCCCTACTCTCTGTGGACTGGTTGTTTCTAAAACTACACACCAAAAAAGCTTTTAACTGCTTGAGTAATTTTTGTTTTGTAGTACATTATTATTCACTTTCAGTCATGCAACTCAGAAATGACTTAGAGGATTACAAGAGTGTAGTATAAAGTTTCTAATACAATTCAATGGCCCTTAAGTAAAAACATGAACACCATCCACTGCAGTTAACCTGTGCAATGGCAGAGAACTGTCACGCCCAATTATGTGAAAATGCAAGAGAACTGTTTAGACAAGTTCCTCACCAAGCCTTTCCATTGATCATACAATAGAAGATGCTTAAGATCAAAACTCTAATGATATTAAATCAGTTTTCTGGTTATAAAGCATGCTAATATATTAAGGATAAATATTCTAATAGTTATTCCTAGGAGGAAGATCACAGAAGTCACTTGTCAATCAAAATCTGTGCATTCCAGGTGAAGCTAGAGAAAATTCTTGAGGCAAATTTACTACTAAAGAGTAGTAAATGTAAAATGCTTGAGACACACACCTCAACCCCTGTTGTGGGCCCTGTTTCATTAAATGTAATCCACTTCCTTATATACTTGTTCATTTGAGGTTTTGGAAAACTATCAGATTAACATTGGGCATAGAGTTAATACACACAAAAATGTTGAATGAATGAATGAACAAATGATTGAATGAATATACTAAGATATACTAAGGAGCTCCAATAAATGTAGAAAATTTAGAACAATAACATATACAGTCATATCTCACTTTCTTCAAAACTGCTGTTACTACTCTGCTTGTTAATTATTATCCTTAAGGCAATTTCTCTTTTTGAAATGTTTTAAGGCTTTTATTTTCCCAGCAATAAGTTAAATATTGGTTAAGCATCTGCAGATCTATACCATTTAGATATACTATTTTTTCCTATTTCATAAAATGTAATGGTTGTATAACCCTGCCAGTGTTAAGTCATTAGCAAAGATAAAAACTCGTGAGCTTCCTGTTTTAGTTGATCTCACATTCTGCTTTATAGCCCAAGCAGGTTTCATAATGAACATTTTCATCAGCTGGTGTCTCAAATTCTTTATTTTTAAAATACAAATGATTTGGGCAATATTACTAAGGTTTAGAAATGTTTTTCTCCCTGTTGATCTATGCCATGATCTCCTCTGGATGTTGTTCAATTAGATGTCTTCTCACTTTTTCACAAGTAACCTGTTTTAGTAGAAGTTTCAAAACCTTGGAAAAGAACTATAAAATGTTTTCACTGTCAATAGAGTAAAAAAAGAAGAAAGAAGAATTGCTTGAGCCAGACACAGCTCCCCATAGAGCTAACCTTTTGATCCTGGAATCCTTTCATGCACTTAAGTCTTCTCTAGAGTCAATGGCAGTGTTGTGTATGCAAGAGCAGCAGGATCAAGTTCAGTCTCTTCTTTAGGACTCTGTAGCCAAGTGGGATAGCCAGCTGAATCTGGTTTAGTTTAAAAAAAAAAAAAAGCAACCTTTCTTGATGCTTTGAAGTTTGGGGGGCAGTATAATAATATTAGGATTTGTAGGAGGTTATTTTGCATAATCCTTAATAAGATATTCTTATGGCTTCAAAACGTTAGTGGGATAAGACAAGCAAGAACCTCTGATACTCATATGAAGTATTTTGCAGAAATAACCCAAAATGTATTCAAGAAAGATGTGAAATTACAGGACAGTCCAGGCGGGAATGCACCTAAAACTGTTTCTGATAGATGGATTTCTACCCTAGTTTTAACAGAAGAGATGTAATATAATATCCCTAAAAAAAAAAAGCCTTCACATAAAGTAGAATGGTAGTTGCCAGAGACTGGGGGGAGGGAGGAATGGGGAGTTGTTGTTTAACGGGTACAGAGTTTCAGTTTTGCAAGATGAAAAAAGTTCTGGAGATGGAGGGTGGTGAGGACTGCACAATGCAAATATACTTAATGCCACTGACTTATACACTTAAAAAATGTTAAAATGGTAACTAATATGTTATGTGTATTTTAACCACATAACATATATAGAAACATAAAAATTTTAATGTATCCAAATGTTTACACTATTTAGAATCAGCAAAATTAACTGGACTATTTCTGCATGGTTTGCATTCACTTGTTCTTTTCTTCCCCCTTGAAATGAGTACAAAATATTCTGATGAACACAAAGAAGCTTGTTGGAGGATTCTACTATTTGTAAGTGGATTAAGTATCTCTGTGACTAATCTAACGATTTGAATTGAAACAAGGCACTCTTTACTTTAGAATCCTTATCACCCTAACCCCACAAGTACTCACTGAAGAGGCCAGAGGGCTGAGCAAGGTGACTCTGCACTGCCAAGTGGAGAGGGGGCTGGAGAAGAGAGAAGGAATGGAGCATATCACAGAAGCCACAGAATCTCCCCTCTGGAAGCCTGTACACTTTATTATTATCAAGAGACTAAATTTCGTTTTCTGGCATTTTGACCTGGACATGAAGAATTTAAATTAACACCACTGGATACAACTTACTGTTTTTAAAAATAAGCATTTTATTATCAATTTATGGGAGGGTTCTAAAACCCATGTGATTCATTAATATTGGGAATGCAGCAGCAACTTGGGTCTGGAAACCAAAGTGGTCTGACTAAATAAGTGATGGTCTCAACACTAACTGAGCGGTTAGGAATTACTTTCTGGTTAAACACACATACATACACACACACACAGCATGATAAAGCCGAAACAAACAAAAGGCGAGCACTATGTTCAGTAGCTGGTAATAAAGTGTCACTTTAATATAGACGAATAATTAATTTTCCCCTATTTTTGGAATCCAGATGTTGGGCAACATAATCTCTGCTCCAAACAATGATTGCCTCTTGAACAAATCTCTTAAAACTTTAGTAATGGTCTTCAGACAAAAAGAAACACCACTAAGAGGTAAAATCTCCAAATTGTCTTCTTTGCTATTTCTGAGACGTGAGATATATGGTTCCACATGAAGTACTTTGTTACCTGTTTGTGGTA
>NW_006289082.1:802542-803503 GCF_000327345.1 Myotis davidii
CTCATGCCCCCCCTGGCACCAGGCGAGGGGACCTCAGGCTACACACCCCCACCTGGCAGGGCTTGAAGGGGGACCTCAGGCTGCGCCCCCCACAACAGCACCGGGCCAGGGGACCTGAAGCCACAACCCCCACCCTGACACCTGGTTGGGGGACCTAGCGGGGCTTGACAGGGGACCTCAAGGTGCACCCTCTGCCCCAGTGCTGCGCCAGAGGAACTCAGGCTACTTCCCTTGCCCCAGGCCGGGGAACCTCAGGCCATGCCCCTCGTTCAGAGGGGCTTGATGGGGGATCTGAGGCTGTGCCCCCCTCCCAGTGGGGCTTGACAGGGGACCTGAAGCTGCACCCCCCTCCCAGAGCCTGGCTGGGCGACCTGAGGTTGTGCCCTCCGCCCAGCGGGGCTTGACAGGAGACCTCAGGCCACATTCCCCGCCCGGCAGGACGTGACAGGGGATCTCAAGGTGCACCCCCCGCCCTGGCCCGGGCTGGGGAACCTCAGGCGGCACCCACCCCACCCCGGCACAGAGTCAGGGGACATGAGGCTGCGCCCCCAAACCCCCTTGCCCAGCAGGGCTTGACAAGGGTGGGACTGGCCAGGTCTGGGTCTCACGTGATTTTGAGGCACACAGGGGTGAGCAGGGACTTGACTCTGGGTCCCGTGGTGTGCCCCAGACTCTGACAGGAAGAAGATTTTCATATACATTTTACCAATTTCTTTCCTCTCTGACACTTCTATTATACAGAAAGGGCAAATAGCAATAGTAAAATAGTTCCTCTAATCCCCTTTTTTTTAAATTAAATATTTATTGTTCAAATTATTGGTGAGCAGGCTTGACTCTGGGTCCCGTGGTGTGCCCCAGACTCTGACAGGAAGAAGATTTTCATATACATATTACCAATTTCTTTCCTCTCTGACACTTCTATTATACAGAAAGGGCAAATAGCAATAGTAAAATAGTTTTC
>NW_006289082.1:805384-821169 GCF_000327345.1 Myotis davidii
TGGGTCCTCAGAGACTCACCTGGAACTGGAGTTCAGAGAAGTCAGGAGCTTGAGACTCCCTCCCGATTAAAAAAGACAACCGCGTCCTCAGTTACCAGCCCTTTCCACGTGCGCCTCCATACCTCTGTACTTTACTTCAGCACCTCCTCTGAGTCTCAGTGTGCTTTTCTCTTTCCTTCTAGATGATGAATTTCCACTCAGCCAGCCTTCCTGTGGTTCTGAATGATGTCCGTTTTGTCTTTTAGTTGTATTTTTGAAGTGGTTGTGCAAGGCAGCAATTTCCAGCGTTTACCTATGCGGCCATCTTGGTTTCTCTCTAATCCCTTTTAATATGCATGCACCGGGCCACTAGTAGGATTATAAAGTGAAATGACTTTAGCAGACTAAAACAGGTCTCTGGTGTTCAAGAGAAAATCACTGGGCAAAGAACAAGCAATGCATAATGGCCAATAAACATGCAAAGAGATATTCAGCTTTGTTTGTAATATAAGCAATGCAAATAAAACCAGTACATTCTTTTTTTCTATCAGAATGGCAAATTCTAAAAGACTGACAACAATGAGAGTGTTGGGGAGAATATGTGGAACAGATATCTTTGTGTACTATTAATGATAAATGTAAACTGGTACAACTTGAGCATACATTTAGCAACCCAGCAAGGTTATCACTGTCAAACTGTTAAATATTTGTACTTTTTGAGCCAGAAATTCTACTTCTAAGAAGTTTCTTTAAACAGATCATGGTACATGTGAACAAAGAAGATGAAAAGGATATCCATTGCAGTGTAATTTACAATAGTAAAAATTTGGAAGCAAATCGTGTCCATGAGTAGGAGATTAGTTAAATAAATCATTGCTCATTCATTCATCCACTGTTGGTTGAGAGACTACTGAGTGCCAGGCAGTATTCTACATATAACTAGAGGCCCAATGCACAAAATTCATGCAAGAGTAGACCTTCCTTCCCCCAGCTGCCTACATGGGCTTCCCTCTCAGAGGGAGGCCCTGCCCACCCACCGCAGCACGCCAGTCGGTGGCCTGAGCCTCCCTTTTTGGGGCAATTGTGGAGCCCCCCTGATTGATTGCCCTGATAGCCAGTGGCCTATCAGGGGAGATCATGGGGCAATGGCTGGGCCCCCAACCAATTGCATCACACCTGACTTGGCTAGCCTGACACCAGTGGGTATCATACCGTGGTCTCAGATAGTCATCTAGATGGTTGTTCCGCTGTTGGGCCGTTTGGTCGATTTGCATATGATGCTTTTATTATATAGGATATACATAATGTATCCATTAAAATAATCATGTAGATCTATAGTTATTAGCATGGAAATCGCTTACAAGGCAGTCTGTATAGTATTATCTCATTTATGTAAAAATGAGTGTGCATTTACTTATATATTTACATGTAAATATATATACACTAGAAGCCCAGCATGCAAAATCAAGTGGCCCCACCCACCCATGCACACCCTGCCCCCCTGGCCACCTCCTCAGCACGCCACCGCCACTAGACCCCAGACTCGCCGTGCCACTACCACGGAACCCCAGAGTCCCTCCCACCACCGCCTCAGGACCCAGAGCAGAGTCCTGCCCGCCGGTGCTGCTGCGGGACCCAGAGCCCTGACCACTGGCGCCACCATGGGACCCATCAATGCACCTCCTGGTGAGTCCAGTCATTGGTCGTTATGGCATGACAGCGTTAGGGCCACAGGCCTTTTATAATATAGATTGAGAGACATCTATAAGGATGATCACTGATGTGTTATCATATTAAAAGTGGTTATCTCTGGGACTTTTTGTTCTTAATCTCTATACTTTTCTATACTGTTTAAATATTTTCACAACAAAGCTATATCATTGTTATAACCTAAAAATATTAAGAGTATATTCATTCTGAAGAGATGAAAAGAGAACCATTGTTACAATTTAATCATATGAATGTGCAGAAGAACATACCAGACAGCCACAGGATTCCAGAAATCCAGCTGCACTTCTAAAACATAAGATGCAAAAACAGATGCTGCCCACAAGGATAAGGTAAATAGGGATGAAGCACAAGGATTCTATAGAACTCAAGTGCACAGAGCAGCTGAATGTACTCTGCTAAACTAGAAATCCAAGCCCACAAAGTGCCCAAGGACAGCAAAACCTAAAAACTAATAACAATACACATATTATGCACAGGGCTTTTATATAAGTTGGATGTTTATTTGCATTGAAATCTTGGTCCTTTAACAGTTTATAATGTTGCTTTTTAACTCTATATATGGGGGGCAGGGGTCTTTAAAAATGATTTCCCATGAACTCTCCCATCCCTGTAATCCTACAAGTCAAATTTTAGTCTGAGCAAGTGGAGAATGCATATCTTGGTTAAAAATTTAAAATACACTGGGTTTTATCTGACTTACTATTTTCTTAGACAAAGTATCAAGTGCATATCAATAGCACAATCATCATCCAAATTAATTCCTCTTCTGCCTTAATGAGTAGAATAAACAGGATGTGAATCATAAATGTATTCAGAAACTGTAGCACAGAATGATATACCAGAACTCATACTAGAAATTCTCCCATGATGCTACTGAATCTCAATACAGTCTCCTATATAATAAAAGCCTAATATGCTAAGTGTCTGACCATTCGACCAGTTGCTATGATGTACACTGACCACCAGGGGGCAGAGATTCCAACTGGTAGGTTAGCTTGCTACTGAGGTCTGGCCAATCAGGACCTGGCAAGATGGGCCAGACACCCCCTAGAGCCCTCCCATGGTCCCTCCCTAGCCCCTATAGTGCACCAGTGGAGTCCCTCTCAGCCTGGCCTGCGCCCTCTCACAATCTGGGACTCCTCAGGGGATGTCAGACTGCCAGTTTTGGCCCAATTCCCACAGGCCTGGCTGAGGGACCCCACTGGTGCACAAATCCATGCACTGGGTCTCTAGTATGAATAATAGAGTGTCAGAAACATAACTATATCAGATCTTTTAACTATTAGGAATGAATTTTCAGATATTTCTCATGTTAAATGCATGGAACAATTCTTTAGAGAATACTAAGTATTCTATTTTGAATATATTTTTATTTTCATCATGTTGTTGTTTACTCTTACTGTGTTAGTTTACCTTTTTTTACCTTGTGTAGTATGTATGCATCATAAAGCATCAACTTTATGAAACCCTTATGAAACATCTGCTCCAAGATTTTAAGGTGGAATCAAACCTTGCATTCACAGTTTTTATGATAAATATTGAAAACAAAACTTGAAGACATTTGTTCAAATAGAACAAAGTAGTTTAAACAGAAAGCTCTTTGGCCACATAGAAATCTTAACAAGTGTATGTGTGCAGATGTGTTAAACTCTATTACAGATGCATTAGATATATCAAATATTCTAGCTTTTCTCCTTTCAAAAGTTATTTCAAGGAATCGGAATAACCTTCCAGTAGATTTTTAAAAGAAGAAAAAATATTCTGTCATATATGACCTTTCTGATTAGAGATAGGGCACATACAACCTTACTGACAGAACCGTGCTTCAGGATGCCATTGTTAGCAAAGCTAAAAGACTTGTTGACTTAACTGTTACCTGGGCCGGAAACATAAAGCTCTTTCTGGTTTCTCGCCCATACTTCCCCATTTGTTATAATCTTTAGATGAAAAATCCAACTTCAAGCAGTCTGCTGGCGTTCCTAAAAATAAATTAAGTTTCACAGACTTGACTATATTGTAAGAACAAAGAAAATTTAGGAAGCTCTAAGAATATCAGACTGACCCATTAATTTTTTGTATGTTTACGAAGTTAACATGAATAGGTCCGGTTACTCCAATTGGGAAAGGAAAAGGTAAGAGTTCAGGTTTCTGGGCTTTACATTAATAGTTCAAAGTTAGACAGCAGGGTGGGAGACGGAGCACAAGTCCCCTCCTTGCCTGCCAAAGCACGTCTTCATTGCAGTTGCCTCTTTTTAAACCTCGGTTAATGGAGCACTAAAGGAAATGACTAAAAAAGAAAGAATACACCATGTTCATTAGTTTGATGCTGCTCAGTAATATGTTACTTTCATTTTCTTTAATGACATTTTTGTAGAATGATGTCAGAAATAAAGTTTAAAACACAGTTTTAACCTCAAAAACTCCTAAAATAGTTGAAAGAGAAATATCTCTAGGCTGAAAAGTGCAGTAATATAGTCTTTCCTCTTAACTGTTCAAGAACAAAGGGTTTACATTTGGTTTAGTATGTATGTGTTTTCATCACCAGGGATCATGGAATCAATCCCTCCTGGTGGTTCTATTGCAATAATTATGTTTGAGCCCTAGCTGGTTTGGCTCAGTGGATAGAGTGTTGGCCTGTGGACTGAAGGGTCCTGGGTTTGATTCCAGTCAAGGGCACCTGCCCCAGTTATGGGTTCGATCCCCAGTAGGGGCTGTGCAGGAAGCAGCCAATGAGTGATTCTCTCATCATTGATGTTTCTATCTCTCTCTCCCTCTCCCGTCCTCTCTAAAATCAATAAAAATATATTTAAATAATAAGAACTATTATTATGCTTGAAATGACCAAGAATATTTTTTCAGCCAGTATTAAGTATTCAAAATGTTGATACTTAAAATTGAGTAAATGTTGTCAAATCTCTTAGACTATGTCTAAATTATAGTTTATTTTTAAAAAACTAAAGAGCTCACTTCAGCAGAATATAGTGTACTAACAGCTTATTTAACAAATAACAAAGAGTTGTTTTTAATGTGATTTTACTTAAATTCCTGTGGTAATATTAACAATAATATATTTATTACTGTCATGGCAATATAATTTAGGGATTATTAATAAGGGTAGAAAAATTCATTCACTATGTTAAAATAAATGGTCTCTGAAGAATTTAATGAACAAACAACTACCAAGCAAAATAGAGACAGACTCATAGACAGACAGCAGGCAGATGTGAGGGGACAGTTGTGCTGGGGGGGGGGGGGGGGGGGTGATGATTGAACAAAAAAGAAAAAAAAGAGAGAATTCATGGACATGGACAACAGTGTTGGGGGAAGCTGGAAGAGGGCATAGAAGGGATAAAAAGTGATGGGAAACTAAATAAATAAATAAAGTTTAAAAATAAAAATATTCCTTATAAGTCTAAAATCCTACAATTCGAAGCAGTTTATTAATAAGAACTAAATGAAACATGCTTCTATCCCAAAAGCTTAAAGGAAGGAGCAGTTTTCATGAACACAGAATCTATATACTGTTGAAAAAAATGTATTTTTTTCTTCACAAATAAAAAAGGAAAAAATTAAGAGAGCTCTTCACACTTCACACACTTTACCCTTACTCACTCAGAATTCTTTGAAGGGGGCCTATGTATGTTTTACACGGTGACAAGGCTGTATTCTTTACCTCCTTCCCACCCTTGCCCCAATTACTAATTCCCACCAAGTAACAATTAGGTGTCAGTAAACTTGTACCTGTGGCAAAGTGAACACTAGCTCAGCATCTGCTGAAACAATCAAAGACATGAACTAGACTGGTACTTCTTCACACCTTATCAGGATAAGGTCCAGTTGGCTTGGTGTAGACTTTAAGGACCAGCAAACAGCCTCCACAGGTCACCTGGTTGATTCCCAGGTAAGGTTCCACCTAGCTAAATCATTTCTCACATATCACTTTCTTTCTTATTGCCAAACATCTCTAGAAAAAGAGATTCCACAGTAATCATTCCCATGCTTAACAAACCTCTTCCCTATGTCCAGCCTAGCTCCCTCCTGTTGAAGTTAAAGACCTTTTCCTTTTGTTCTATTCTCAGCAGCAAGGAGAACAGCTGGTCTCCATACAATATCCCTTCATATTCTTGAAAAGTTTTATTAAGCCACTCATCAATTTCTCTCTTCCAAACTGAATAATCTAAACTTTGTAAGTCTTATATTTCTAACCTTTTGATCAGCTTTTTTTCTTCTGTATTCTCTTCTTGCTCTAATGTATGTAATAAGCCTGCACTGCTGAAAGTGAAATCTGAGATATAGAGGCATTAAAGTGGACTTAAGAGAGGTTTTGAGGATTATTTAACAGTGTCTAGGGATGGAAACATGGGGTGACAGAAACCAAATAATTTAATTTATAAAGTCAAGATGGTCTTGGAAATATGTCTTAGTCATTCTAAATTTTCCACAATTTCTTGCAGAGTCATTGTATTTTCAAGACTAACACTGGATAACGTTACGTTCAGTTACACATTTTGCGAATGTGAATCTTGCCCAAAACTTGGAAAACATGCTGTCCAAGGCACTCTTCAGTACAACTTTAGACTGCTAATATTGGGTGACTCAGAAAAATGCAAATCTCTAGCAACTCATTGTCTAATAAATGCTGAATGAATTCAAATGTTAAAGTCACACACCAAGACACATGGTTTGACTTTATCTCAATCTTTTATTAATGCATACAGCATAATCAATGCCTGAGATAAACATTCCTTGACCCAAGATGGTCAGATATGCCTTTTAGTTCTTGGGTGGTTTTTGTTTGTTTTTAATCCTTACTGAAGGATATATTTTTTAATTGATTTCTAGGGGGAAGAGAGAGAGAGAGATCAGTTGCCTCCTGTACATACCCCAACCTGGGATCAAACCCACAAACTACGTATGTGCCCTGACCGGGAATTGAACCTGCAATGTTTTTGGTGTATGGGATGATGCTCCAACCAACTGAGCCACCCAGCCACAGCATGCCTTGCAGTTTTGATTTAAATCTCAGGTGGAAGAAAGTCCTGAAAATGTCAAAGTGTTTCTTAGAACACCCTGAGATCCTGTGCCTCAAAGAATGTGCTACACAGAACACACCAAGCGTGAATATTTCTCTCTTCTCCAAGCCCAGCACGGCTAGAGAGTGGTCCAGTTCCTGAGTAGGGGCTGCTGGGGATTGAGAAAATGAAAGAAAGAAACAGACACAGAGATGGAAGGAAAAAGGGGCCGGGTGGGACCACTGTCCTCTGATGGAGAGACAGGGACAGGGACCCAGAGCCAATACAGCGTGTTTATTTTATACAGCAAAAAAAAAAAAAAAAAAACCCACAAAAAAAACAGGAAGTTTTACTAAAAGTCAGGACAAAGGAGATTATGTGCATTCTTGGGTGAGCCTGAGTCATATTCATTCCTGGTGCTTAGCTGGATTTAAATAACAAAACCCACTCCCTGGCACCTGGGCTGAAGGTCAAGCTGACAACACTCCTGCCTTTGGGCAAAGGGTGTTTCCAGGACGTGGCTTTGCCAATTTCACTGGCTTCTGCTGAGAATAATTAAAGAAATGCTCATGTGCCTTCCTGGGTGCTCTCTACACTAAGAGTATTATTTGCATGGTGGGTTTGTTTGTTTTTTCAATTTTTATTAAATAAGAATAAATGCATTCAAATGTATGAAGTTAAACTTTTTACTCTTGTTTATGACCAGATATTTTAAAAAAGAAAAAAATAAAGACAAATTATTTCCTCAAAATTAATTAAAGATGAAAACTTTCCTATTTTATGGCCTCAATAAGGTTAAATACTGATTAGGTACACTTTTGCAAGATGCTTAATTTCTAATATCCCAATTTTGACAAAGTGTAGTGCTTTACAAGTTCTTGTTTCTCAAATACCACATTTCTGCCTCAGAACTTTTTTTTTTCTCAAGGTATAATTTCCCCCACTCCCAAATATATGTAGTCCAGTCTGTATTTCTCAATTGTAGGTCAAATTCTATTATTAAGGACCAAACAGGGTGTCTTAACAGTTGTATGCATGTTCCTGAACACATATGTGAACTTTGTGTGTAAGTGTGTATTTGAAATGTGTCTTTAATTTACCATCCTATTGTCTAGAGTAGACCCATGGTCGGCAAACCGCAGCTCATGAGCCACATGCGGCTCTTTGGCCTCTTGACTGTGGCTCTCCCACAAAATACCATGTGTGGGCGCACACGTACAGTGCTATTGAACCTTCATGGCCCATGAACAGAAGTCGGTATTTTGTGGAAGAGCCACACTCAAGGAGCCAAAGAGCCGCATGTGGCTCGCGAGCCGCGGTTTGCCCAGCCGCAGTTTGCCGACCACTGGTCTAGACAACTTGGTCTTTCACTGATTGAAAAGATATTGAGCTACTTATCAAAAACAAATTACTTCCATCTGTAAAACAAGCAACTAAATAAATTAGTACCATAATGAAATTCAGAAATCAAGATCAATGAGGAGAGGGATACGTCTAAATATTCAAAATTTGTGCTTTTTTTCCTCCCTTCCAACCTCTGCATACTGAAAGAAGGTGCAGGCAGCAATAATTGCAAAGATAACCCCTTACCTTCCACTGAGAAGCCAAGGGTGAAATTCTCGACAGGCTTGGTGTGTTTGCATTGTAATGTAAAATACAGGGTCCCAGATGTAGGGTGGCTCCTTTTATGTGTGTCTTCCAGCCTTACTCCTCTGACTCCGACCAGTGTAAATTTAATTGGGTAGCACATGAGTGAAGAAAAAAAAGTTATAGATTCTAGATCATATCTTATTGGTACCAACATTTTGCTAAAGCTGGAGAAAGTCAGGCAAGGAGGAGTAACAGGCCTGTCAGTATGACATAAACCAAATTTGGTGGTTAGGTGTTCTTTTTATCCAGTTGTATTTTGACCACCTGGTTTAATGAAGATATCATGGAACATTCGGACCCTGAAATGCTCAGCCACACCGTTATTTATTAGATAGCTATGTTGTCATGACTTACATTACCTGCCCAGAGTAATCCTGGCTATTAATTAATTCAGGGCCAAGAATCAAACATGAGACCTTGGCTTAGGGTTGAACCTGCTCCCTATTACACCACAATCTCAATTCCTGGGTGACTAGTTATTGCAGCATTCCACTGTCATAAACTGAACCCCCACAGTAGAGTACTATATTAAAATGGTGTTGGCTGTATTTCAAAACATCCCCTATTCATGAGCTCTCTTTCCTAGGAAAAAGGCTTAGTAATAACTGTAGTGTATCTCCAGAGTCACAAAATCTAAAGGTCAGAAAGACATTCAACTGAAATGTAACACAGGACTTTAATGATTGAATATAATTGTAGCTTGCTCTTAATCATCACAGTTCACTAAAATCAAAGTGCTAAAATATGTTATTCAATTCAGATAAAATATGATTACCTTTACTATTTTATCCTTAAAAGAAAGCAATGAATCTTGGTCATTTTAAACTCAAGTGTATTTAAACTGCCAGTCATTACACTGAACCTCCATTTAGTCCCCTTTTCTTCCTCCAACAATTACTCTTGCCCTTGGATATGGGGCCCTATCCACCATTCTCGAGATCTTTTCCCTTACCCCACTAACAAGGATTTTTAGAAGCTCAATCAAACTAGACTCTAGTTACTAGAATATAAATGATAATATCTTTTAATAGGTTATTATTTCCAAAGCACTCTATATTTTAATAGAAAAAATCTAAGCCAGCCAGTTTCAAATTTTAAAGGGATATATAAATTATTAATCTATGAGTTTAGTATATTAAATAAAAATAGAAATATAGTATAGTTGAACTTAAAATTCCCAAGAATTCTTTACAAAATCTCACAAGAAGAATCAAAGATGATCAAGGCTCCAGAGTATCTGAATTACTTTTTTTCCTATACTTTGAAAGGAATGTTCTGATTTAAAATTGAAGCAAAAATTGATACAGCAATGATGAAAACTGTGTCTTAAATTTTGACCAGATCAGAGTTGGAGAAGAGAAAGACAGAGCTTTTTGTACAAGGCTTGCAGTAATGTAAACCAGGATGAACTTTCTGTAGGAAAACTGGCAATACATACCAAAAGTCACATGTATATAGCACTTGACTAGTCATTTACATCCAAGAATTTAGCCTTGTTGTGAAACAGTCAAAGATACACTCAGCTCTGGACAGTGGCTCAGTTGGTTGAAGTGTAGTCCCATACACGGGGTGCATAAGGGAGGCAACCAATTGATGTTTCTCTCTCTTCCCTTCCTTAGTCTCTAAAATAAATTTTTTAAAAACATACCCTCACATGAGGATTTTTTTAAAAAAGACAGACAGGCATCACTGTGTAGACACTATGGTCAGACAATTCTGACTGGATATACTGATTAGAAAACATCCACCACACAGGTGATGAACACACAATACAGTATACAGGTGATGTGTTATATAAATGTACGCATGACACCATTATAATTTTGTTAACCACTGACACTCTAATAAATGCAATAAAAAGGAAAATATTTTTTTAAAAAAGAAGATATTCACTCCATGATGCTGCCTGAAAAATCACAAACTGTAAAATGCATGAGTGAAATGACTTTTTTTAAGGAAAAACTCTCTCACACATAGTCATGCATATACATTTGCATACTTAATTTTTTAAAAAATAACTGTAAAAATATACCCCAAGCTTTAAATGGAGTTACCTCCAGGGAATGTGATCAAGAGAGAGTTGGCATTGTGTGGAAAGAAAATTTAATTTTCTGCTTTATAAAACTAGTTTATTGTTGAGAACCAAGATGGTGGTGTAGGTAAACGTGGGTACACACTGACTCCCATAACCACATCAAAATTACAACTGAAAGAAAACCCTGATAACTGAGGACCAAAAAAGGAGACCGCACAGCGACTAATATGAGGGGTGGAAGCACGAAAGGGCTGGCCCAGCTCCCGCAGCAACTGAAGTTCCAGAGAGATATCTCAGCTGTGGGAGGTTGCGACTGAGAACTCTGGGGTCTAATCCTCAAGATGGTCCCCCAGCAAAGAGCACCAGAACTGAGAAAGGTACCCACATAACATCTGGCTCTGAAAAGCAGCAGGGTTGCTGTCTGCCAGGGAGAGATGGCTAGAAATTCAGGCACCCTCTTAAAGGGCCATGCACAAAATTCCCTGTGTAGCCACCACCTTGAGCTCCGGCAGAGGGTGGAAAGTGTGGACTTGAGTTGCGTGAGCAGAATCAATGATCGGAGCCTCTAGGGTTAAAACTCAGAAGGCAGACACCCTGGTTTCCTGACCCGAGTCATTCCCTCACACTGAAGAGGTCCTATTTCTCAAGCAGACATTTGCGATATAGGCAACCTTGCCTAGGTGGAAGACAGTTGATCCACCCTATTGGAAAACACCTTGCCCCACAGTGCAGAGTTGCTCAGTCACATTAAGAGACTAAAATTATCCTCTACCCTGTTGAAAAAACTCTTGCCACACCTGTGGATGCTTGCCTGAGGGCAATTCAAGACAAAATCCTATCAGTCTGTAGATAGAGGTGGTCTCTGGTGGTTTTAAAACTTTGCCTGATCTAATTAGTCAGAAACAGCATTTGCCATTGTCCTGCATTAGAGATTGGAGGCATAGATCTACCTAATACATAGTCCTAAACCCAAACAGGGAGACAAACTGAGGAGACAAAGAAACAACCCCCAAATGAAAGAACAAGAGAATTCTCCAGAAGAAGAGATAAATGAAACAGACATAAGAAATTTATCTGATACAGAGTTCAGAATAATAATGATAAAGATACTCAACATCATGAGAAAAGATATAGTAACTATGAAAATGGAAATAAAGAATGGCATAGCACAAATAAAGAACACATTGGAAGGAATACCCGCAGAGTAGAAGCTGAAGATCAAATCAGTGAATTAGAAGACAGAGTTTTAAAAAAAATCACTCAATCTGAGAACCAAAACGAAAAAAAAACCAACCCTATCAGTGCAATGGTCTAGAAATTGTTAGCCCAGCAGCTGGGTCTGCCTTGAGTCTCATGCCTTTATTTTCTCTGCTCTGAGGTGTATCCCCCTCTCTTATGGATCTGGTTCATCAGTTGTCTGGTTCAGATGCTCAGGGTGGTGGGAGCATGTGTACAGTTCTTCAGGTGTGCCACTCCCTATGTTGACCCAGAGCCCTCTGGCATTCAATTCATTGTCCGGCCCTTGCACCTGTGGCAGGGTGGCAACCTAGGTCCCTCTGGCAGTGCACTTGCAGTGTGGTTTTGTGGCCCCTGGCTGGGTATACTGGCTTGCTCTGGGTCACTCCGGCACCACTGTCCTGTGGCCTGGAGTGAGGTGTGTGTTGTGTTGCTCCAGCTAGCCCCTGCAGGCCTGTCCCAGGCACCAGTGAGAAGCAGATGTGGGTTACTCTTGGTCACACAGTCAGAGCTCCCCTGTGGCCTGAGTGGGGTGCACGCTGACTTACTCCAGGATGTCCTGGTAGCAAGACCCTGGACTTGAGGTGGAGTGGGTGTGGGTTATCTGGGTTGCACAGTTCTTACTTTCTTGTAGCCCACAGTGAGACATGCTCTGGGTTTTTCCTGATGGCCCTGGCAGGACTTCACAGGGGCCAGGGTGGAGTGGGCACGGGTTGCTCTGGGTTGCATAGTCAGAGCTCCCCTGTGGCACACTCCTGTGGCCTGGAGTGGGGTGTGCTCTGGATTGCTACAGATTGCCCTGGAAGCAGGTCCTGGGGCTCAGGATGGAGCAGGTGCCAGGTGGCTCTGGGTCAGGCTAGCAGTATTGTTCTGGGGTCCTGGGTGAGGGTGGAGCACAGGATTCCCCTGGATTGCACTCACTGTGAGGGTCTTGGAGCTGGATTCTAGGACTCTGAGTCCCAGCAGGCTGGTGAGGAGGCCTGGTATGGGTGCTTACTCTGGTGGTGTGCTTTCCCTGCAGATGTGTGGGAGCCTGTGGGAGGTACTGCGTCACTCACTGCCCTTGAATATTGTTATGTTTCATATTTTCCCACAGCTCCACTTGTCTGTCCTCCTGTTTCTTAACTGTTTTTTGTTTTTCGTTTTTGTTCTCAACCTTTCAAACCCCAAAAAGGGTGCCCAGGGCCAGAAAGAGACAGAAAATGGGGAGACAAAGACACAATCCTCAAAGGAAAGAAAAGAAGGAATTGCCAGAAAAGGAACTAAGTGAAACAGAGGCATGCAATATGTCAGAAAAAGAATTCGGAATAAGGGTCATACAGTTCATAATCCAGATGGATTAGGAAATCAACAATTTATGTAAGAATAAAGTGGAAATGAAAAATTATATAACTACAGTAAAAAAACACAATGGAAGGTTTCAACAGTAGACAAGAAGATTGGGACCAAATTAGTGACCTAGAAGATAAGGCAGAAAAACACCCATTCTGAACAGCAATTGGAGAAAAAAAATTAGAAAACAGGAGAAAAGTGCTAAGGAAGGTTTTGGACAACATCAAATGAACTAATATACGTATTACAGGGGTTCCAGAAGTACAAGAAGAGGAACAAGGATTAGAAAACCTATTTAAAGAAATAATAACAGAAAATTTCCCTGACTTGGGAAAGAAAAAATATCACACAAGCACAGAGAGCCCAAAACAAGATGAACCCCAAAAAGGCTCACACCAAGACATGTCGTAATTACATGGCAAACGTTAAAGACAAAGAGAGAATCTTAAAGGCTGCAAGAGAGAGACAGAGAATTACCTACAAAGAATCACCCATTAGATTATCAAAATGATTTCTCAACAGAAACACATCAGGCCAGAAGGGAATGGAATGAAGTATACAAAGTGATGAAAAACAAGGAACTGAATGACAGAATACTCTATACAGCAAGGTTATCATTCAAAATTTCAGGGGAAATAAGGAGCTTCACAGACAAAAAAAAAAAAAAAGGCTAAGGGAGTTTATCACTACTGAGCCAGAAATGTAAGAAATGCTAAAGGGACCGTTGTAAAAAGAAGAAATAGAAAAGGAAGAAGGAATATGGACATAAAGAATAAAAATGGTTATAAACAAGTACCTATGAATAATAACCTTAAACGTAAATGCACTAAATAATTCAATCAAAAGACATAGAGTGACTGAATGGATAAGAAGGGACTCACACAGAACGGACCCACCTCAGAACAAGGGACTCACACAGACTGATAGTGAAGGGACAAAAAAATATTTTTCAGGCAAAGGAAAATGAATAAAAAAGCTGGGGTAGCAATACTTATATCTGACAAAATAGACCTCAAAGTAAAGCCCATAGCAAGAGATAAGGAAGTCCACTTCATAATACAAAGGGTTCAATACAACAAGAGGATATAACAATGGTAAACATATATGCACTTGATGCAGGAGCACCCAAATACATTTAAAAACTTCTGGAAGAATCAAGAGAGATATCAACAGCAATACAATCATAGTAGGAGATTTTAATACCCCATTGACATCACTGGATAAATCCTCCAGACAAAAAAAATCAGCAAAGAAACAGCATCCTAAATGCCTGACTAGATCAGATGGACTTAATCAACATCTTCAAAACATATCACCACGGTCCCCGCCCCCGGCCCCGCCTCCAAGCAAGCAGTGCCCTGCACACTACTGGGGGTGAGATGCCACGATGGGGAAGGTGGCAGGCAGCAAGGCTTACTTCCAAAGGGGCAGTCTGTTCTGGTTCACAGTCATCACCCTCTCCTTTGGCTATTACACGTGGGTTGTCTTCTGGCCTCATAGTATTCCTTATCAGAGCCTCGGGCCCCTGGGCCCCTTTACTCAGTACTTGGTGGACCATCACCACTCCCTTCTGCACAATGGGTACTGGCTTGCCTGGCTGATTCACGTGGGCGGGTCCTTGTATGCCATGGTATTGTGCAAGTCTAAAGGCATCACGAATAGTCGGGCTCAACTACTCTGGTTCCTGCAGACATTCCTCTTTGGAATAGCCTCCCTCTCCATCTTGATCGCTTACAGACCAAAACGCCAAAAGCAAACTTAAAGGAGATCTCCAACCCTTTCCCTGCACTGACATCCAGCCTCACTTTTGTCTGGGGATGATGTGTTTACTCCACCTTTCTGTTTTCTGGAAAGTTACAACCCTCTAGTTAGTCATTATCTCATATTCTCTGGTTGGGCTTGAGTAGATAATAGGAAAAGGTTTTGTCTTTCCAATTCTCAAGACTAACCTATTTGGCAGACTACTTCTAGCTACCTTCGCGAAGGCCTTGGCTGTGTTGGTGCTCTCTCCCTGCCATCTGGTTTAAGCCACGTACTAAATTTGCTTGTTGGTATACCTGTGTTTCCACCTTTTGACTAAAACACCTTACCCATACCACCTCCATCTTAGCTGATTAGGGGTTGCTTTTTGGTAAGGTAAAATATTTTAGAGTTAATGGATGGATTTTTTTCAAAAGCATGGTCCTCTCCAAGGGAAATAATGACAGTAGTATTAATAGTGCCAGTACAATATGGTGCATGAAATAATGACAGAGGAATTAATGGTGCCGGGAACAATATGGTGCATTATTGAATGAAATGGATTAACAAATAAAATGCTGTCTTTCCATTGGGAAAAAAAAAACATATCACCACAAAGCTACAGAATATACATTTTTCTCAAGTGCACATGGGACAGTTTCAAAGATAGACCACATATTGGGACACAGGCAAAGTCTCTTCAAATCCAAGAAGATTGAAATCATATTAAGCATCTTTTCAGGTCACAATGGCATAATATTAGAAATAAACTATAATAAAAACAATTAAAAATTCAAACATTTGGACACTAAATAGCATGTTATAAAAAATGATTGACTTACCAAAGAGTTCAAAGAAGAAATAAAATATATCCTGGTAACAAATGACAAAGAAAACACAACAATCCAAAATCTATGGGATGCAGTGAAAAAAAAAAAAAAAAGAAAGAAAGAAAAGAAAGGAAAGGAGGTAAGGAGGGAGGGAGGGAGGAGGGAAGGAGTAAGGAAGGAAAGAAGGAAGGAAGGAAGGAAGGAAGGAAGGAAGGAAGGAAGAAAGAGAGAAAGAAAGTA
>NW_006289082.1:822254-822997 GCF_000327345.1 Myotis davidii
CAGGGGAGTTTGACCAAACATTCAAGGAGAAACTAAAACCTATCCTCCTCAGACTATTCCAAAAAATTCAAGAGGAAGGAACACTTCCAAGCTCATTCTATGTAGCCAGCATCACCCTAATACCAAAACCAGGTAAAGACAACACAATGAAAGAGAATTACAGGCCAATATCCCTCATGAACATAGATGCCAAAATCCTCAACAAAATCTTAGCAAATCGGATCCAGCAGTACATCAGAAAGATCATACACCATGACCAAGTAGGATTTATCCAAGGGGTGCAAGGATGGTACAATATCCACAAATCAATAAATGTGATATATCACATAAATAAATTGAAAGAAAAGCCAAATATCCATAATCATATCAATGCAGAAAAAGCATTTGACAAAATCCAATGCCCTTTCTTGATAAAAACTCTCAGCATAGTGGAAATAGAGGGATCATTCCTCAACATAATACTCATATGAGAAACCTACAGCCAACATCATACTCGATGGGCAAAAACTAAAACCATTTCCTCTAAGAACAGGAACAAGATAGGAATGCCCACTTTCACCACTCCTGTTTGACATAGAACTAAAAGTGCTAGCCATATCGATCAGAAGAGAAGAAATAAAAGGCATCTAAATTAGAAAAGAAGATGTGAAATTCTCATTATTCACTGATGACATGATATTTTATGTAGAAAATTCTAAAGACTCCATCAATAAAACCTACTAGACTTAATACATGAGTTCAGC
>NW_006289082.1:824013-828894 GCF_000327345.1 Myotis davidii
CACTAATCATCATAGAGATGCAAATCAAAACTACAATCAGGTACCATCTCACATCTGTCAGAATGGCTATCATCAACAAATCCACAAATGACAAGTACTGGCGGGGATGTGGAGGAAAAGGAACCCTTGTGCACTGCTGGTGGGAATGTAGACTGGTGTAGCCACTGCAGAAAACAGTATGGAGTTTCCTCAAAAAATTAAAAATGAAACTCCCATTTGACCCAGTAATCCCACTTCTAGGAATATATCCCAAGAAATCAGAAACACCAATCAGAAAGAACATATACACCCCTATGTTCGTAGTAGCACAATTTACAATAGCTCAGTTTTGAAAACCATCTAAGTGCCTATCAGCAGATGGATGGATTAAAAAATGGTGGTACATCTACACAATGGAATACTATGCTGCTATAAAAATGAAAGAACTCTTACCATTTGCAACAGCATGGATAAACATGGAGAACATTATGCTAAGCTAAATAAGCCCATCAAAGATGAATTTCACATGCTCTCACTCATTTGTGGCATATAATGAAGAACATAAACTGATGAACAAAAATAGATTCAGAGACAGAGAAGCATGGAACAGACTGTGAAACCTCAGAGGGAAGGCAGAGGAAGCGGGGTAAGAGATCAGCCAAAGGACTTGTATGCACGCATATAAGCATAACCAATGGACAGAGACACTGGGGGGGGGGGTGAGGGCTTGCACTGGAGGGTGGTAGTTGCTGGGGAGAAGTCAATGGGGGGAAAAGGAGACATACATAATGCTATATGTAATACTTTAAACAATAAAGAACTTTTTTAAGAAAAAGAAAAGAAATGCTATAAAGACTGCTGTAATGAAAAGAATAAATAAAGGAACCTAGGCATACAGAATTAAAATGGCTATAAATAAGTACCTGTCGATAATAACCTTAAATGTGATGGATTAAATGTTCCAATCAAAAGGTATAGTGTAGCTGAATGGATAAAATAACATGACTCATTTATATACTGTCTACAAGAGACCCACCTCAGAACAAAAGACACACACAGGGTGAGAGTGACGGGATGAAAACAAATTTAAAGCTAGAGTAGCAATACTCATATCCAACAAAATAGCTTCAAAATGAAGGCCATCACAAGAGACAACAAAGGTCACTACATAATACTATAAGGATTGCTCCAACAAGAGGATATAACCTGGTAGCATATATGCACCCAATATAGGAGCACCTAAACGAAGCAAAGAGATAGGACCCAAATAAACAAAATTAGAAATGAAAGGGGCAAAATAACAACAGACCCCTCAAATACAAAAGATTGTAAAAAGAAAAAAAATACTATGAACAACTCTATTCCAACAAACTGGTCAACCTAGAAGAAATGGACAAATTCCCAGAAAAATACAAGCTTCGAAAATTCAATCAGAAGAATCAAAAAAATCTGAATACGCTGATGGCTATGGAGGAAATTGAAGCAGTAATCAAAAAACTTCCAGCAAACAAAAGCACTGGGCCATTCGGGTTCACAGGGGAGTTTTACCGAACATTCAAAGAAGAACTAAAATCTATCCACCTCAGACTATTCCAAAAAATTCAGTAGGAAGGCACACTTCCAAGCTCTTTCTATGAAGCCAGCATTACCCTAATCCAGCCGTGAAATAAAGACACCACAAAGAAAGAGAATTACAGGCCAATATCCTTGATGAACATAGATTGAAATTAGAAACCAACTACAGTAAAATCAACAAAAAACATTCAAATACATGGAGGCTAAATAGCATGTTATTAAACAATGAATGGGTTACCAACCAGATCAAGATAGAAATCAAAAACTTCCTGGAAACAAATGAAAATGAACACACAACAACCCCAAATCTCTGGGACATAGCAAAAGCAGTCCTGACAGGGAAGGTCATAGCACCACAGGCCTACCTCAAAAAAAACAACAAAAATAAACAATAAACTATTTAACCCTATAACTTAAAGACCTAGAAAAAGAACAACAAGAAAACTCAAAGTAGGAGGGATGAAATAATAAAAATTATAACAGAAATAAATGACATAGAGATGAAAAAAAAATCAATGAAACCAAGAGCTGGTTCTATCCCCAACCAGATAAAGACACTACAAAGAAAAAGAATTACAGGCCAATATCCATGATGAACTTAGATGCTAAAATACTCAACAAAATTCTAGCAAATTCAATCCAGAATTACATTAGAAAGATCATACACCATGACCAAGTGGGACTTACTCTGTGGTTGCAAGGCTTGTACAATATCCACAAATAAATAAATATCAAAAAAAACAAATTGAGCCCTGACTGGTTTGGCTCAGTGGATTGAGCGTCAGCCTACGGACTCAAGGGTCCCAGGTTCGATTTGGTGTAAGGAAATACTATGAACAACTATATGCCAACAAGCTGGACAATGTGGATGAAATGGACAAATTCCTAGAATAATACAATCTCCCAAAACTATATCAGGAAGAATCATAAAAACTAAATAGGCCAATAACAACTAATGAAATAAAGCAGTAATCAAAAAACTCCCAGCAAAAAAAAATCCAGGCCCAGATGGCTTCACAGGGAAGTTTTACCAAACATTCCAAGAAGAACTAACATCTATTCCTTAAAATATTTTAAGAAATCTAAGAGGAAGGTACACTTCCAAGCTCTTTTTATGAGGCCAGCATTGCCCTAATTCTAAAAGCAGATAAAGACACTACAAAGAAAGAGAATAACAGGCCAATATCCCTGATGAACAATAGATGCTAAAATCACCAATAAAATATCAGTAAATCAGACCAAGCAATACATTAAAAAGACAATACACCATGACCAAGTGGGATTTATTCCAAGGATGCAAGGCTGCTATAATATTTGCAAATCAATAAACATGATACATCACATAAACAAATTGAAAGAAAAAAATTACATGATCATATCAATAGACACGGAAAAAGTATTCAACAAAATACAACACTCACTTTTGGTAAAAACTCACAGCAAGATAGAACATGATAAAGGCCATATATGACAAACGTACAGCAAACATCATACTCAATGGGCAAAAACTGAAACCATTTTCCTTAAGAACAGGAACAAGTCAGGAATGTCTGCTTTCAACACTCTTATTCAACACTAGTGGCCTGGTGCAAGAAATTCATGCACATGAACGGGGATTAATTAGAGGAAATATTTTAATATTGCTATTTGCCCTTTCTCTATAATAGGAGTGTCAGAGATGAAAAAAATTAGTAAAATGTATATGAAAATCTTCCTCCTATCAGAGTCTGGGGCGCACCACAGGATCCAGAGTCAAGTCCCCACTCACCCACGGCACCTCAAAATCGCACGAGACCCAGGCCCAGCCGGCCCCACCCCCATTGAGCGAGATCCAGACCCGGCCAGTCCCACCCTTGTCAAGCTCCACTGGGCAGGAGGTGAAGCCTCAGGGCCCCCATCAAGCCCTGCCAGGCAGGGGGCACACCTCAGGTCCCACGATGCATGCCGGGCAGGGGGCACACTCTCAGGTCCCCTGGCCTGGCACCAGGGCAGGAGGTGCACCTTGATGTCTCCAATCAAGCCCCTCCAGGCCGGGAGCACAGCTTAAGGTGCCCGTCAAGCCCCGCTGGGCTAGATACATGGCCTGAGATCCCCCACCCCAGGACGGCATGGGTGGCATGTCTTGAGGTCCCCCATCAAGCCCCGCCAGGTGGGGGACATGGCCAGAGATCCCCCACCAAGCCCCACTGGGCTGGGGGGTCACAGCCCGAGTTCCCCTGTCAATCCCTGCATGGCATGGGGTGCAGCCTCAGGTCCCCTAGCCCGGTGGCTGGGTGGGGGGCATGGCCTGAGGTCCCCCATCAAGCTCTGCTGGGCAGGGGATGCAGCCTGAGGCCCCCCTTGAAGCCCTGTTGTGTGGGGACCACAGCCTGAGGTCCCCAGCCTGATGTGGGGGCAGAGGTCGCAACCTGAGGTCCCCTGTCAAGCCCCACCAGGCCAGGGGCACAGTCTCAGGTCCCCTGCCCCGCCTCAGCGCCACACAGCCTCTGGTCCCTGCTGATTTCTCATTAAGGCTCATTACGGGAACTTGGCCACCACTGTGGGTGCAGCCATCTTGACTGTTATGGTGTGATGGTCAATTTGCATATCCCCTCTTTTTTAGATAAGATAGTACTGGAAGTCCTAGCCACAGCAATCAGACAAGAAGAAGAAATAAAAGGCATCCAAATTAGAAAGGAGGAAGTAATACTGCTGATATATGCAGATGACATAATATTGTACACAGAAAACCTTAAAGACTCCACCTAAAAACTACTAGATTTATTGAATGGATTTGGCAATGTATCAGGATGCAAAATGAACACCCAAAACTTGATGGCTTTTTTATACACTAATAATGAATTCTCAGAAAGAGAAACTTAACAAGCAATCCCATTTACCATTGCAACAAACAAACAAAACTAAAATGTGTAGGAATAACCTTAACCAAGGAAACAAAAGACCTGTACTCAGAAAACTATAGGACATTGAAAAAAGAGATAGAAGAAGATATAAACAAGTGGAAGAATACACCATGTTCTTGGGTTGGTAGAATCAACATCATTAAAATGTCAATACTACCCAAGGCAATCTACAGATTCAATGCAATTCCTATTAATTTACCAATGGCATATTTCACAGATCTAGAACAAATACTCCAAAAATTTATATGGCACCAAAAAAGACCTCAAATAGCCACAACAATCCTGAGAAAGAAGAACAAAGTTGGAGGGATCACAATACCAGATTTCAAGTTATACTACAAAGCCACCATAATCCAAACAGCCTGGTGCTGGCACAAGAACAGCCACATACTTCAATGGAACAGAACAGAGAACCCAGAAATTG
>NW_006289082.1:828937-849822 GCF_000327345.1 Myotis davidii
AAAAATAGACCACAAACTTACACCATACACAAGAATAAACTCAAAATGGGTAAAAGACTTAAATGTAAGTTGTAAAACCACAAAAATCCTAGAAGAAAACATAGGCAGAAAGATCTCAGATATCTGGTAGCAATATGTTTATGGATACATTTCCTGGAGCAAAGGAAACTAAGGAGAAAATAAACAAATGGGACGACATCAAAATAAAAATCTTCTGCACAGCCAAAGAAAACAACAACAAAAAGGGAGCACACTGTACTGGAGAACATATTTGTCAATGATACATTTGATAAAGGGTTAGTATCCAAAATACAACTTAACAGAACCATACAACTTAACAGAAGGAAGATGAACAGTTCAATTAAAAAATGGACAAAAGACCTAAATAGACACTTCTTCAAAGTGGCCATACAGATGACAAGAGACATATGTATGAAAAAATGCTCTAAGTCACTGATCATCAGAGAGATGCAAGTTAAAATAACAATGAGGTATCACTTCACACCTGTCAGAATGGCTACCATCAACAAATGAACAAATGACAAGTGCTGGAGAGGATGTGGAGAGAAGGGAACCCTAATACACTTCTGGTGGGAATGCAGACTGGTGCAGCCATTATGAAAAACAGTCTGGAGTTTCCTCAAAAAATTAAACATGGAATTGCCATTTGTCCAGTGAACCTACTTCTACAAATATATCCTAAGAAACCTGAAACAGCAATCAGAAAGAATGTATGCACCCTATGTTTATAGCAGTGTAATTTACAATAGCTAAAATCTGGAAACAGCCCACATGCCCATCATTAGATGAGTGGATAAAAAAGCTGTGGTATTTTTATACCATGGAATACTATGCAGCAGTAGAAAAGAACAATCTCTTACCCTTTGAGACAGCATGGAGGAACCTGGAGAATATCATGCTAAATGAAATAAGTCAGAGAAAGACAAGTATCACATGATCTCACTCATATGTGGAATCTCAGTAACAAAATAAACTGATGAATGGTGTAGACCCAGAGACATGGAAGCATGGAACAGAGTGCAGAATCTCGGATGGAAGGCGGGGGAGGATCGGTGGGTGAGAGGTAATCAACCGAGGACCTTGTATGCATATATGCATAGCCCATGGACACAGACAATGGGGCATGAGGGCCTGGGGCTGGGGGTGGGAGCAGGCTGGAGGGGGTCAATAGGGGAGTAAAGGGGACATAGGTAATACTTTCAACAATAAAGAATTATTTTTTAAAAAATAATAATAATAAATTATACCTAAAATACAGAACAGCCATCATTCAGAACCACCTGAAATTTGGCTGAATGGAAGTCCTACAACTAGAGAAGAAGAAAGTACATTGAAACTGGTGAGAGGGCTGAGGCACAGAATGGGATGGTCCAACACCCACATGTGGTGTTTTTCTAATCAGGAGGGATATCTTGGCTGTGGACATCTTCCGTAAGGAGCAAGGGGTCCCAGCCCCACACCAGACCCCCAGCCCAGGGCTCCAGAGCTGAGAAAGGAAGCTCACATGATTTCAGGCTGTAAAAACCAGCTAGGCTTATGGCTGAGTGACAGGGAGGCTGCTGGAGACGCAGGCAGTACCTCTTAAAGGGCTGGTGCACAAACTTACTTGGACTGGCTTCCTCTGAGCCCCAGCGCTGGGGCAGCAGCTTGGGAGTATCCAGGGACATACAGAAATGAATTGGATTATCTGGCATCGGAGCAAGAACTTGGGTTGTCTTTCTCCCAGACAAGGGTGCTCACAGGGGTCACTGTTCTTAGGCTGACACATCCCCCAATTGCAGAGCTGACTGGAAGCCATATCTGAGTTTCCATCAGCCTGGCTCACACTGATATCTCCACCCTGGTAATTACTGGAGACCCTGCCTCATCCAATTTCCAGCCCCACCCAAGCTGTCTGCAGTGGCTCTTCCATATGAATGGCCTGTCCTGGCTCAGGTTTCAGACTTTCTTAAGAAAGACCCAGCACTGGCAGCAGCCTGCTTTGTTTCACAGCTTGGCATTGCCTGGGCACTTCCAAGTTCAACACAAGTAGCAGCAATCTGCAGATGGCTATAGCTCCTGCCATGTAGCCCCAGGTAGGACATAGGAAGTAGCTGACTTTGCACCTCCCAGGAGGCTCTAGAGCCAGTGCATCTGATGGATAGCTTCAGACCATACCAGATTACAACTCTGCACATCCACAAGTGACACACCTAAGGGGAAGACTCAGTGAGCTCCAAAGCCCCACTGAAACAAGTCCTACTCCATAAGGGTGTCTCCTGCACAGCAGCTCTTCCACTGTAGTCACAGCTGGTCCTCACAGTTAATTGGCCTAGAGGTCAATTCCTCCCAGTGACACCAACAGCAACCAAGGCTAAAATACAAGACTGCACACAGAGGCTCACCTAGAATGCCCAGGTCAGGTGACTGGGGAGGCTAAGCCACTGGAACCTACAGGATACCTACTACACAGGACCACTCTACCAATTCCTGGAGACACAGCAGCTTTACCTAATACATAGAAACAAACACAGAAAAGCAGCCAAAATGTGGAGACAAAGAAACATGTCACAAATGAAAGAACAGAAGAAATCTCCAAAATAAATAAATGAATGAATGAATGGAAGCAAACAAACTGCTAGATACAGAGTTAAAAACAATGGTTATAAGTATGTTCAAGGGACTTAGTGAGACTTTCAAGGATCTTAGTGAGAATTTCAAAGACATGAAAAAGGACCAGTCAGAAATTAAGCATATACTAACTGAAATAAAGAATAATTTACAGATATTCAACAGTAGAGTAAAGGATTTCAAGAATCAAATCAATGATTTGGAATATGAGGAAGCAAAAAATCAGAAGAGCAAAAAGTAAAAAGAATCCAAAAATATGAAGATAATGTAAGGAGCCTCTGGGACAACTTTAAGCATACCAACATTTGCATTATGGGATGCCAGAAAGAGAAGAGAGAAAAAAAGATATTGAAAACCTATTTGAAGAAATAATGACAAAAAATTTCCCCTACCTGGTGAAAGAAATATACTTATAACTCCAGGAAGCATAGAAAGCCCCAAACAAGAGGAACCCAAAAAGGCCCACACCAAGATACATTCTATATAATAAAAGGCTAATATGCAAGTTGACCAAACGGTGGAGCGACCAGTTGCTATGAGGCACACAGATCATCAGGGGGCAGATGCTCAACGCAGGAGCTGCCCTCTGGTGCTCAGTGCGCTCCCACAGGAAGAGCACCACTCAGCCAGAAGCCGGGCTTGCCAGCAGGCTCATGGCTGGCAAGTGCAGTGGTGGTGGTGGGAGCCTCTCCTGCCTCCAAGGCAGTGCTAAGGACCCTTTGGGGGATGTCCGACTGCCAGCTGAGGCCCGCAGGAGCAGGAAACCTCTAGTCATAAATAAAATGTCAAGCATTAAAACAAAGGAAATTTTAAAAGCAGCAAAAGAAAAGCAGTTAGTTACCTACAAGGGAACACCCATAGAACTGTCAGCTGATTTCTCAACAGAAATTTTGCAGGCCAGAAGAGAATGGCAAGAAATATTCAAAGTGATGAATAGCAAGATCTACAACCAAGATTACTCTACCCAGCAAACCTATTATTTAGAATCAAAGGTTATATAAAGAGCTTCACAGACAAGAAAAAGTTAAAGGAGTTCATCACTACCAAACCAGTATTACATTAAATGTTGAAGGGTATTCTATAAGAAAAGGAAGAAGAAAAAGATAAAAAAAATATATGAACAATAAAATGGCAATGAATACATATCTACCAACAATTGAATCCAAAAATCAAAATAAACAAACAATGAATCTAATGAACAAAATAAACTGATGAATAAAATATAACCAGAGGCATGGAAACATGGAATAGACTGATGAATCTCAGAGGGAAAGGGAGGGAAAGGGAACAATAAGAGATTCACTGATGAATTTATATGCATATGTGCATTACCTAGGAACACAGACAACAGGGTGGCGAAGGCCTCAGGTGGGGCAGGAACCAAGTGGAGGAGGGCAATGGGGGCAAAAAGGGGGACATCTGTAATACTCTTAATAATAAATATTTTTTAAAAGAAAAAAAAATAGTAGGAAAACAAACTAGTTACTACCTAAATCTTTATATCAAGTAGGTATCTTTTATAGTTTGAAAACAAAAATTAAAAAGCTTTTAAAAGTTATGCTTCAGAATAAGGACATGGGAAGCAGCTCACTATGTTTTCTCAAGTGAAAAAAGCAAACAAGATACAAATAGCACAAACAATATAATTCCAAAATTGTAAAAGTAAATCATATATGGCATAAAATATAAGAAATATACAGAGCCAAAAGAAATGAAAACATATCAAAATATTACTGTTTAGTTCTGAGTGATGATATTAAAATCATTTTTTTCTTTTTTTATGGAGTCCGTAAAATTTCTGCTATGAAAATAGATTATCATAACAGAGAAAAACAAGTATTATTCTAATGTATTTAAATTTTTAACTACTTTTCAGTAAGTTAATGATATTTGCTTTGCTTTTGAAGTTTGACCCCATTTTTTAAAAAACATATTTTTATTGATTTCAGAGAAGAAGGGAGAGGGAGAGAGAGATAGAAACCTCAATAATGAGAGAGAATCATTGATCAGCTGCCTCCAACTCAGGCATGTGCCCTGACTAGGAATCAAACCCTGACCTCATGGTTCATAGGTTGACACTCAACCATGAGCCACACAGGCCGTGTTAAACCCATTTTTTTAAAAATCTTTTTTTTTTCAATTACAGTTGACATATATTATTATATTAGTTTCAGGTGTATATCCTAGTGATTGGATTAGTGACTAACTTACTAAGTGATCATCCCAATAAATCTTGCACCTATCTAATACCATATTTATTAGAATACTAGGGGCCCGGTGCATGAAATTCGTGCACTGGGTATTTGTGGGGGGGAGTGTCCCTCAGCCCAGCCTGCCCCCTCTCACATACTGGGAGCCCTCAGGCATTGACCCCCATCACTCTCCAATCGCAGGATCGGCCCCTTGCCCAGGCCCGACGCCTCTGACAGAGGTGTCAGGCCTGGGCAGATCAATTAACCATTTTTCTCTTTTATTAGTGTAGATCATTAACTATATTCCCTAAGTTGTATTTTACATCCTGATTACTATTCTGTAACAACCAATTTTTTCACCCATCTTCCCAAAACCCCCACCCATTTGGCAGCCATCAAAATCAAAATATTCTCTTATCTATGAGTCCATTTCTGATCTGCTTATTTTGGGTTTTTTTTAGATTCAATTATTGATAGGTATGTATTTATTGCCATTTTATTGTTCATGTCTCCCCCCACTCCTCCTCCTCCTCCTCCTCCTCCTTCTCCTTCTTCTTCTTCTTCTTCAAGACCCTTTAACATTTCATTAATACTGGTTTGGTGATGGTGAACTTCTTTAGCTTTTTCTTGTCTGTGAACCTCTTTATCTGTCCTTTGATTCTAAATGAAAGGTTTTCTAGTTACAGTGATCTTGCTTGTAGGTCCTTGTTTTTCATTACTTTGAGTATTGCCAATCCCTTCTGGCCTGCAAAGTTCCTTTTAAGAAATCAGCTGACTGTCTTACAGGATCTCCTTTGTAGGTAATTGCTTTTCTCTTGCTGCTTTTAAGATTCTTTCTTGTTTTTAATCTTTTGCATTTTAATTATGATGTGCCTTGTGTAGGCCTCTTTGGGTTCATCTTGCTTGAGACTCTCTGTACTTCCTGGACCTGTAAGACTATTTTCTTCACCAAGTTACAGAGCTTTTCTGTCATTTTTTTAAAAAAAACAGGTTTTCAATTTCTTGCTCTTTCTCTTTTCCTTCCTGCACTCCCATAACGCGAATGTTGGTATGCTTAAAGTTGGCCCAGAGGCTACTTATACTATCCTCATTTTATTTTATTCTTTTTGATTTTTGCTGTTCTGATTGGGTGTTTTTTGCTTCTTTATATTCCAAATTGCTGTTTTGATTCTCAGATTCTATTATACTGTTGATTCCCTTTCAATTATTCTTCATTTCAGTCAGTGTATCTTTCATCTCGGTCCATTCCTTTTTTATGCCATTGAGGTTCTCACTAAGTTCATTGTGTCCTTATAACCAGTGTTTTGAACTCTGCATCCAGTAGATTGTCTCCATTTTGTTTATTTCTTTTTCTAAAGTCTTGTTCTGTTCTTTCATTTGGGACATGTTTCTTTGTCTCATCATTTTGGCAGCCTCCCTGTGCTTGTTTCTAAGTATTAGGTAGAACTGCTACATCTCCTAGGCTTGGTAGAGTGGCCTAATGAAAATGTTCTGCAGCATCCAGTAGCACAGGCTCTCCAATTACCCACGCTGGGCACTTGAGGTGTACACCCTCCTCTTTTTTTTTTTTTTAAATATATTTTATTGAGTTTTTACAGAGAGGAAAGGAGAGAGATAGAAAGTTAGAAACATCGATGAGAGAGAATCATCGACCAGCTGCCTCCTGCACACTCCCCACTGGGGATGAGCCCGCAACCAAGGTACATGCCCTTGACCGGAATCGAACCTGGGACCTCTCAGTCCGCAAGCTGACGCTCTATCCACTGAGCCAAACCGGTTTTGGCCACCCTCCTCTTTTGTATTGTTTAAAGTATTACATATGTCTCCTTTTCCCTGATTTACCTCCCTCCCTGGCCATTCCCACCCGGCAGAACAAGCCTCCACCACCCCAGTATTCATGTCCATTGCTTGTGCTAATATGCATGCATACAAGTCCTTTGGTTGATCTCTTACTCCCCCAACCCCTGCCTTCTCCCTGAGGTGGAACAATCTGTTCAGTGTTTCTTTATCTCTGGCTCTATTTTTGTTCATCAGTATATGTCGTTCATTATATACCACATATGAGTGAGATCATGTGATATTTATCTTTTCCCAACTGGTTTATTCACTTAGAATAATACTCTCCAGGTCCATCCATGCTGTTGCCAATGGTAAAAGTTCCTTCTTTTTAATAGCAGTATAGTATTCCATTGTGTAAATGGAGAGCCGTTTTTTAATCCACTCATCTGCTGATGGGCACTTAGACTGTTTCCAAATCTTAGCTATTATAAATTGTGCTGCTATGAACATAAGGGTGCATATGTCCTTTCTGATTGGTGTTTCTGATTTCTTGGGATATATTCCCAGAAGTGGGATTGCTAGGTCAAATGGGAGTTCCATTTTTACCTTTTTGAGAAATCTCCATACTGTTTTCCATAGTGGCTGCACCAGTCTGCTTTCCCACCAGCAGTGCACAAGGGTTCCTTTTTCTCCACATCCTCACCAGCACTTGTTGTTTGTTGATTTGTTGATGATAGCCATTCTGACAGGTGTGAGATTGTACCTCATTGTAGTTTTGATTTTCAGCTCTCAGATAATTAGTGACTTGAGCATGTTTTCATATGTCTCTTGGCCTTCCTTATGTCCTCTTTCGAAAAGTGTCTATTTAGATCCTTTGGCCATTTTTTATTGGATTGTTTATCTTCCTTTTCTTAAGTTGTTTGAGTTCCCTGTAAATGTTGGAGATTAAGCCCTTATCTGAGATAGCATTGGCAAATATGTTCTCCCATGCAGTGGGCTTTCTTATTGTTTTGTTGATGGTTTCTTTTGCTGTGCAGAAGCTTTTCATTTTGATGTAGTCCTATTTATTTTCTCCTTAGTTTCCATTGCCCTACGAGCTGTATTGGTAAAGATATTGCTAAGACATATGACTGCTATTTTGCTGCCAATGGAGTCTTCTAAGATTTTTATGGTTTCCCGACTTACATTCAAGTTCTTTAGCCATTTTGAGTTTGTTTTTGTGTATGGTGTAAGTTGGTGATCTAGTTTCATTTTTTTGCATGTATCTAACAAAATTCTCCATCACCATTTATTAAAGAGATTGTTTTAAATCCATTGTATGCTCTTGTCTCCTTTGTCAAATATTAAATGAGTATAAGTCCTGTAGTTTTCCGAGTACAGGTCTTTTACCTTCTTAGTTAATTTATTCCTAGGTATCTTAATTTTTTGTTGCAATGGTAAATGGGATTGGGTTTTTTTTTTAGTTTTTCTTCCTGTGAGTTCATTATTGGTGTATAAAAAGGCCATAGATTTCTGAGTGTTAATTTTGTATCCTGCTACTTTGCCGAATTCATTTATCAACGCTAACAGTTTTTTGATGGAGTCTGTAGAGTTTTCTATGTACAATATCATGTCATCTATGAATAATGACAGTTTTACTTCTTCTTTCCAAATTTCAGTGCCTTTTATTTCTTCTTCTTGTCTGATCACTATGGCTAGCACTTCCAGTACTATGTCAAACAGGAGTGCTGAAAGTGGGCATCCCTGTCTTGTTCCTGTTCTTAGGTGAAATGGTTTTAGTTTTTTGCCCATTGAGTTTGACGTTGGTTGAAGGTTTGTCATATAAGGCTTTTATTATGTTGAGGTATGATCCCTCTATTCCCACTATGTTGAGAGTTTTTATCAAGAAAGGGTGTTGGATTTTGTCAAAGGCTTATTCTGTATTGATCAATAAGATAACTAGTATGTGATTTTTTTCTCTCAATTTGTTTATGGGATGTAAGACTGGGTAAATTCATTCATGGGCCCTTTTAGAACTGCCTAGGACTCCAGAAGCCCTCTATCTCCCTCACAACCCCCACTGTTTTTTACAGCCAGAATTTATGGAGACTTCTCTTCTTGGCACCAGAACCCTGGCCTGTGGGGGCTGGTGTAGGGTTGGGACCCCTATCTCTTCAGGGAAACCTTTGCAGCTGACATACCCCTCCTGATTTTTATCCACCACAGGTGCATGTGGGACTGTTTGCATCTCCACCCCTCCTACCAACAGTCCCAATATGGCTTCTTCAATTCTTTAGCTGTAGGACTTCCAGCCGGCTCAATTTCAGGTAGTTCTAAATAATGATTGTTCTGTAGTTTAGTTGTAATTTTTATGTGGTTTGGGGAGGAGGAGAGTACTGTATTTATCTATGCTGCCATCTTGACCAGAAGTCTGGTATTTGTTTTTCTAATCTAAGACTTACACATCTGCCAACATTGACATTCACTTTAATTGCTATGCAGTATTACTCTAAAGCTTGAAATGTCATATTTCTACAGATGAGTATGATGTGCATTTTCTACTAAAGACTTAAAAAGTTAGATTAGCCCTAACTGGTTTGGCTCAGTGGATAGAGCGTCAGCCTGCGTACTAAAGGGTCCCAGGTTCGATTCCAGTCAAGGGCATGGACCTTGGTTGCGGGCGCATCCCCAATGAGGAGTGTGCAGGAGGCAGCTGATCGATGTTTCTCTCTCATCAATGTTTCTAACTCTCTATCCCTCTCCCTTCCTCTCCGTAAAAAATCAATAAAATATTTTTTTTTTTAAAAAAAGTTAGATTAAAAAAGAAACCTAACATAGCAGATCAACACAGCTAATGAAACTGAGGTCCAAATAGTTAATGTGATTTTCCCAAAGTCTTTTCATTAGTGGAAGAATTCAGATGAGAATTGATTCCCCCAATCCAGGATTTTTCCATGACATGATGCTGCAATGTTTTGGATGAGAATCACTGAAACCACAATAAAAATAGCACTTTTAGAAATGTACAACAAAATGGAAAATGGACAAACTTTGTATGTAGCATCATGGAGAACTATTAAAATATTGTTCCACTCTCAAAATGCCATTGGCCTTTCTGAGAATTCTATCTAGAGAAATGATTAGATTGGACCTAGAAGGATACTTAAAGAAACTTTGTTTTTATTTTAATAGTAACACAATTGAAAGCTTAAATGAAAGCATCTGTTTTCACTTTCTTTACTGATTATAATAGCTAAAGATTCTGAGACATCAAGTATGACTGTCATTTATATGATATGCAAATATATTTCTTGGGTTGAGTGTAAATCTCATACTCTTGATTATGTCCCTTCTAGCTAATTGTTTTTTATAGTCCCTCCTGGGTCTATAAGAAGCTTAATGTAGAGTTAGTCATTAAGAAATACATCCTCCCCACAAAACAACTACAGGCACAATTCCCCCCCAAAAGTAAACTTAATGAATTAGAATTCACATCACTGGGATAACTGTCAATTATGCTTTTTTCCACTCTTCCCCAAAGGTTCTGATCCAAATTCAGGATGAAAGGCCAAATGGGTTGAAAGGGAGGCCAGGGAGAAAGCAACCCTGGCAGAGGGATCAATTTCCATAGCAGTTATAAAGCAAATCCATTTATTATGAGCCAGGTACAGTGCTGAGTGATATTCAAAGTTTACCAGGGTCAGATGAGAAAGTTGGAGTTGTTCTCAATGGGAATCAGACCCCCAGAACAGTTCTTACACTACCTGAATCACTACAGACCATCTACACACACACACACACACACACACACACACACACATACACACACACACCAAAACAAACCAAAACGTCCATAGCTCTCAACCCTCCCATTAATCAAATAAGTTTGATATAACAGAGTATTAGACATTTTCACTCTTGCTAATGCTTTGATTTTATGTACCTCAAAGCCAAACAGATAATTCTGGATCTCAAAAAATGAACTATTTCTGGGACTTGTTGCAACACATCCTCATACTTAAAGGGGCTTAGGCCTATCTTTTCCTCACAGGGCATCATACTCTTCTAGCAGGGATTTGTGCATATATTCACTGACATTTGCAGGATAGCAAAGTGTGACTATGTATTCATGTCAGGCAACGTAACATTTCAGAATATGGGGAACTAGGAGGCCCCTCTTTCTCAGTTTTTATTTCACCAGGCCTAGTTATAAAGCTGATCATTCCATCTGAACCAGAAAGAGGCACTGATGAGAGAATCCAGTTAATAAGGTACAAATATATACCTTTTCACAGTCAAGTATTATAGTGTCACTTCATAATATTCCTAAATTTATGAGGTGGAGAAGATCAAATCCAGAATATTCCTTCATTTATTTAAGCAAACAGATTAAGTCATTAGGGGGAGAAGAAGTGACCCACAAATCACAATTAATTATTGTTTCACTTTTTAAACAGATAAATAAACTAGCCAGTTCATATAACTCTTCAATTTTTAAAAATATGTTCTGCAATATACTTTTATGAAATGAGGGCAAACAATGTGCATTCATACTTGCAGCAGGATATTCAAATAGGCAACTACCAGGTTATAACACTAAATTTGTATCTATTAAGCCCAGTTCCGACACTTCTTTGTCCAATTCTGCATAGTGACAATCCTATATAATAAAAGGGTAATATGCAAATTGACCCTAAAGGCAGAATGACCAGAATGACCACTCGACCAGTCACTATGAGGCGCACTGACCATCTCTTGGCCCATTTCCCCAGCCGGCAGGCTCCCATTGCCCAATGGCAAATGGGGAACTAAGGATGGGTGACAGGGGACATGGGCGGCACCAGGCCAAGGCCTCCGCCAGTCACCCCACACACAGAGGGTCATCTGCAGTGGCAGCAGGGCCAGTGGGGCCAGCGGGCAGGTGGGAATGGCTGACCTCTTGGTCCCTCCCCTCAGTCGTCAGGCTCCAATCGCCCAATGGCAAATGGGGAATCGGGGGGGTGTGGGGGGGGGAGGGGCCAGCTGCGACAGCCAGGGAAAATGGCCCTGATCGCAGGCCAGGCCTAGGGACCATTCCTGCACACAAATTTTGTGCGCTGGGCCTCTAGTCCTATATAACAAAAGCCTAATATGCTAAGTGTCCGGTCGTCCAGTTGACCTTCAACCAATCAAAACATAATATGCTAATGATATGCTAAGGCCACTCAACTGCTCACTATGATGTGCACTGACCACCAGGGGGCAAACAATCGCCTGGTCGGCCAGTCGCTATGACATGCACTGACCACCAGGGGGCAGACGCTCTGACTGGTAGGTTAGCTTGCTGCTGGGGTCCACCTGATCAGGACTGAGCAAGACAGGCTGGACACACCCTGGAGCCCTGCCACAGTCCCTCCACTGCTGGCCAACCTCCCATGTCCCTCCCCAGCCCCGACCATGCATTGATGGGGTCCCTCAGCCTGGTCTGCACCCTCTCACAATCTGGGACTCCTCAGGGGATATTGGAGAGCCGGTTTCAGCCATATGGCAGAACAACCAGTCGCTATGGCATGCACTGCCCACCAGTGGGCAGATGCTCAAAGCAGAAGCTTCCCCCTCATGGTCAGTATGCTCCCACAGGGGGAGCACTGCTCAGCCAGAAGCCAGGCTCACGGCTGGCTAGTGCAGTGGTGGTGGTGGGAGCCTCTCCTGCCACCAAGGCAGTGCTAAGGATGATCCCTGTGGGGAGCAGGCCTAAACCATCAGTAGGATATCCCCCAAGGGCTCCCAGACTGTGAGAGGTGGAGAGCCGGTTTCAGCCATATGGCAGAACAACCAGTCGCTATGGCATGCACTGCCCACCAGTGGGCAGATGCTCAAAGCAGAAGCTGCCCCCTCATGGTCAGTATGCTCCCACAGGGGGAGCACTGCTCAGCCAGAAGCCAGGCTCACGGCTGGCTAGTGCAGTGGTGGTGGTGGGAGCCTCTCCTGCCACCAAGGCAGTGCTAAGGATGATCCCTGTGGGGAGCAGGCCTAAACCATCAGTAGGATATCCCCCAAGGGCTCCCAGACTGTGAGAGGGCACAGGCCAGGCTGAGGGACCCCCCTGAGTGCACAAATTTTGTGCACTGGGCCTCTAATTGTTTATAACCTATTGAAGTTCACAGTAGTAATTTAATATCCTAAAATGCCTACTAATGAATCAACTAGACTAAATTCTATTTCGCATAGTCATACTAATCAATATATCTCATTTATTTTCTCATGTTTTAATTGATTTTAAACTGGCAAGCCACATATGATAATAGAGTCCAATTAGTCCAAAATAGTCCAATCCTGAACATTTAAAACCACGCCTATTTTACTTACTACAAATATGGTAAGTAAAACAGAAAAAGAGACAGAAGGAAGCTATAAATGCTGCGCTGTCTCATTATCTGATATTATGAAATATATAAGTATGTCCAAGTTTTACATCAGTCCAGATCTTTTTTTTTAAATAGAGATGAACTCTCTCTCTTTTTTAAAAAAATATATTTTATTGATTTTTTACAGAGAGGAAGGGAGAGAGACGGAGAGAGATAGAGTTAGAAACATCGATGAGAGAGAAACATCGATCAGCTGCCTCCTGCACATCTCCTACTGGGGATGTGCCCACAACCCAGGTACATGCCCTTGACCGGAATCGAACCTGGGACCTTTCAGTCCGCAAGCCGACGCTCTATCCACTGAGCCAAACCGGTTTTGGCTAGTCCAGATCTTGAGTCATCCCTAAATAGACATAAACTATTTTCCAAGTGCAGAAATCAAGCTGGTTTTTCTCATCCTAGCTTCCTGAATATTCTGACCACTGCCGTTCACACATACATGTTCACCATTTGGGATATTGCAGGGGAGAGAGAGAAAGGAGAAAGAATTTTCATGACTTCTGAAATTGGAAAAAGGAGTTAAGTTCTGAGGAGAAAGAGAATGAGTATTGAGTAAATATTGTTGCTTATTTATTTTTAAAAGATACACTTGGTCTCATTAGCCATTTATTTCTTTATTTAATTTATAAAAAAAATGAAACTATAATGTAATGAAGCTTGTTCAACATGCAAAAAGCCTTTGCCTCTGACACCTGATCCCTCCACCCCCACCCCTGCTTCTTGAAAATCTTAGCTTGCGTGATAGGGGCCTTACCCTTGTCCTTAAATACCAAGTAATCTAAATGCTACAATGAGTAGCCTAACACAGCTGAACTGGGAAAAACACAAAGTGGAAATTTATCCCCCTAGGAAAAAATAAGTAAAATATATATTAAGGAAATGGGTAATTCAGAGAACCAGAATATTTAAATAAATTACCAGATGTTTGTGCTGCTTTCTGAACTTTTTAAAAAAGGAAATAGCTTTTCATTACTTCATGAACCCTTCCTCATTATGAAGTTGATCTCAAAACCCCCAACATTCAAAAGAGAAAGCCTGTTTTCAGAGTTGTCAGGTTCCTGCTGTGTCTCAGGTACCACGAATGTTCCAGGAACCCACAGAAAAAGCTCAGGCCTGGAAACATGTCTGATTTAACCTCCCAATCCTTGAGTCTGTGTTTATATAATTCATGATTAAGATGGACTTATGAAGCTCAGATAAATTCACATTTCATATTTCCCCAATCAGTATTTCAAGACAATAGTCCATTTTAACATTAAGAGCACATATAGAATGGGCATAAATCCCCACACCTACCCCTGGACATCACACACCTTTACTGTAAAGTTCTACCTCTGTCAGTGCCAGTGAATGTGGTAAAAAAAAAATCAAGCTGAAAACATCCCAATGTGCACACTCAGCTTCATGATTTTCACTGTCTAGAGTAAAAAAAAATTCTAAAGCATTTTCACCCAATTTGGCTTGCCTGTAAATTACAATACTGCCAAGTTACAAATTAAAGATTCTGCCAGTTTTTCAATCTTGTAAGCAAAGAAAGAAAAGAAGGTCCATGTACTTCCCTAAATGAGTAAAGTGTGTGTGTGTGTGTGTGTGTGTGTGTGTGTGTGTGTGTCGAGATTATACTTAGCTATAGCAGTATACTATAACTACATATGGAACTCTTGTTCAAAATTTCCAAAATAACACACACACACACACACACACACATACACACGCGCACGCGCGCACACACACACACTTTGTATATAGATCATTAAAAAAAAAAGTCAAACCCAGATTTAACTGAGAGGGACTAATAGAGATAGTGTTAGCTACAAATGCTAATATACATAGTCTTATTGCTGTAATTTAGGCAGAATAATTTACAACCCTTCTAGATCTCTATCCTAATGTGACTCATTTCACAAATGTGATCAAGTGACTAGTTTCAGCCTCCTCAAAAATAAATTTAACATCTAGAAAAGTTCCCAAAGCAATTTACAGCACAAGATAGACTCAGTTCAGAAGTGGTAGTGGTCATGGTGGCAGAGGTTCATCTAGGGCAGTGGTTCTCAACCTTCCTAAGGTTGCGACCCTTTAATACAGTTCCTCATGTTGTGGTGACCCCCAACCATAAAATTATTTTCGTTGTTACTTCATAACTGTAATTTTGCTACTGTTATGAATCATAATGTAAATATCTGATATTCAGGATGTATTTTCACTGTTACAAATTGAACATAATTAAAGCATAGTGATTAATCACAAAAACAATATGTAATTATGTATGTGTTTTCTGATGGTCTTAGGCGACCCCTGTGAAAGCGTCATTCGACCCCCAAAGGGGTCGCGACCCACAGGTTGAGAACAGCTGATCTAGGGTAATGTCTCATTTAGGCCCAGGATGAAGCTCTGAAGTCAAGACCGAAACACTCAGAATGCCCTGTGGGCATTAAGAGCAGCTGCCATGGAGCCAGCTCAACAGCCTTCCCTAGACTCCGGTGCTTTTTAAGAAAAAACTTTTTCTTTTCTTTTTTTTTTGCTTTTTACCCATCCCCCCACTCACTCCTCTTTGGCAATCATCAGCTTGTTCTCTGTATCTATGGGTCTGTAAAAAAAAAAAAAAAATCAAGATAGATTTTTAATTTCAAATTCTGGAAAATATCTACACTCAGGCCCTTAAAGGCCTCTCTTCCTTCCCAAAGCTAGGAAAGGAGTGCGCTCACTGTCAAATAACCAATATTGATCATAATCAGAATGTAATTGCAGACAAAGAGTAAAACTCCATTGTGCGAAACAAGAACTTGAATATATCGTCAGCAGGAGTCTATCTTGGTACAACCATTCCAGAAAGCAATTTGCCCATATATGTCAAAGCCTTAAAAAATACACATACCTTAAATACCGAGACATAGACACACACACAAAGACTAAAGGGCATCATGTGCCATTGTTCATAATAGTGGAAAAAATAAAAAAATAGCCCAAATGTTCAACAATAAGACATTTGTTTGACAAAATGTGATACATCTTTCCATAGATTATGATACAAAATTTTTTTAAATCACATTATAGATCAATATTTAGTAAAAGGAAATATACATGTATATTTTTTAGTGATAAAAGCAAGATACTGGTAACAGCATTCTCTCAGGAAAAGTAATTTTATTTCCTTCTTTGTACCTTATTGTATTTTTCAAAATTCTACAATGAAATTGTTATGTGTGACTCTTAAAACAAAATTTTTTTTCTTCCTTTTTGTCCTATATTACCACCAACTCCCCCCATATCCAAAACACACGCGCGCGCACCCACACACACAGTCTGGATTTTCCTGATTTCACCTGGGTTCTTTTTCTGATGAAATCAAGTGAAAATAGTTCCAGAGTAAATTGGACCGTAAAAGCCAAATGCTTACTAACTTTATATTTTAAAAAAGGCAAACAAGACCATAAGTGGCTAAGAGAATTTGGTGATGAAAATGAGCTATTAAATGGATTACTTATCTTGGTCTTTACTGATAAAACTATCAACAAGGTTTTTGCTCCTCGATTATATTTTAAAGTAAAAATTATGGCATTTCATTAATTTATTCATCCAGTCATTGTCTTAGTTCATTTGGGCTGCTATAACAGAATACCATAGACTGGGTAACTTATAAACAACCAAAATTTGTTTCTCACAGTTTTAGCGGCTGGGAGGTTCAAGATCCTGGTACCAGCAAATTTGGTATCTGGTGAGGGTCAGCTTCCTGGTTCACAGATAGAAATATTTTCACTATTCTCACATGGTGGAAGAGGTGAGGGGGCTCTCTGGAGTCTCTTTTATAAGGGCACTAATGCCACACATGAGGGCTCCACCCTCATAATTATCAACTTCCAAAGACTTCATCTCCAAAACACTATCACACTGGGGATTAGCTTTCAATATATGAACTGGGGTGGGGGACATTCAGTCCATGGCAGTCATCAAATACTGTGCACATCTTATGTACCTACATGGTGCCAGGCCTGGAATACAAAAAAGGCAAGCTTAGTCCCTGGCTCAAGTCCCTCATAGACTGCTGACTGCATGGCTGGCTGCATGGTGGTTTTCTGGGCACCCAGCTCTTCTTCATCCATCCTCTTCTTTAGCCTCAACAGTTCTTCAGCCTTTCATTAAAGTTTCATTTGAATAAAAGATTCCTTGGCTTCAAAAAAAAATTGGACTCGCCCTAACAGGTTTGGCTCAGTGGATAGAGCGTCGGCCTGAGGACTAAAAGGTCCCAGGTATGATTCCGGTCAAGGCCATGTACCTTGGTTGTGGGCACATCCCCAGTAGGGAGTGTGCAGGAGGCAGCTGATCGATGTTTCTCTCTCATTGATGTTTCTAACTCTCTATCCCTCTCCCTTCTTCTCTGTAAAAATCAATAAAATATATTTTTTTAAAAAACTGGACTCTCTGCTGAACTCTTATTTAATTAAGTAGATGCTCTGGAGTTGAGTGACATCCACTAACTGTTTTAAAAGAACTCATGGATAAAACTATTAGCAAAATGCTTCCCCAACCCATATACTAGTAATGTGTTATAATTTATGTCATCTAGATCTGTCTGGAAGATTTCCTGCTAATCTTTCTCACTCCTTAGCACACCAACTTCCCTTAGTGGGTTTACATTCTTAACCTTTGCTGGTATAGTATAACCACATCCTTGTCCACACTATCAGGGGCTAGGGGGGCTATTTTTCTTTAGGCTACTTGACTATAATCAAGGTCAAGCTCTTTTCCCAAATTCTAGTCTCAGCAGGCTTCTTAAGAACTACTGGAGAACTTGTTTAAAATGGGCTTCACCTCCAGAAAATTTGATTCTGCAAGAATTGAAGTGCTATTTTATTTTTAGCAGCTGTCTTTTAGATTGACAAACACGTTTAGGAGGCAAAGCTTCTAGCTTAGGTGAGGGAGGCTCAGAATGTTGTTAGCTCTCAAGAGACCTCAGCACCTATTATCACACATTTTCTTAATTTCCCTGTCTATATGTCTCTTTCACCCACTTTTGGACAAGGGACTTGCCCTAATTTCTTATGTACAGGCTCTGTAATTCTATCATGTGCATTAAATATTTGTCAATAACTTAATTAATAAAGCAAAGAACAACAGTTATTCATCAAATTCTGATCCTACTGAACTAGAAGTTTTTTTCAACAATAGATTATTATAATAAACCTGTTGTTGGGACTCATGTTTTTTCTTCTGTAAGATTAAATTAAGCTAAACTACTAGGAACAGCTCTTAAAAAATAAAATTTTTACACTGCTTTCGGGTTTTAAGATTGCTCCATGAGGTAAACAGGATAAGAATTGCTATTCAGCTATTTACTTGAGGAAAGAGACCAAAGAGGAATAAAATAACTACAATTTTCAGTTTTTGCATAGTCAAGTGAAAAAGCATAAGCTTCATTGCTGGGTTTGACATGGCGCTCTGCCATTTACTGCTGTGTGATCTTGCCCAAGTTATTTAAATTTTCTGAGCCTCCCTATTTTGTGCATGTTCTGTATGTAAAGGGACAGACAGGCTTGTCTGAAGGATTAAATGAGTCTAGGAGAGTGTTTGCCCCATATTGGGAACTGAGCAAGCATTGTTTTACTTCCTTCCTTATACACTTTCCACAGCAAACTCAGTTTATCTTGATCAGTGTTATAACCTTAGTACACAGCACTGTATCTGACAGGTAGTATGTGTTCAAAGGATAGTTATTGAATTAATTGATTGATTAATGGAACTCTAAGACTTAGAAACAAAAAACTTTTCTTTTACATATCAAATGTTATCATTCTATAAAATTATAATATTATTATAATCCCTCCCCAGATGGCCTACATACTAATGACAAGTCATCTTCAGTTAAAACCCAAGGAAAGTGACCTAAAGACTACACATTAGAAAATCAAACATTTACATTTAAATGTAAGACTAACACACATGCTGCTCTGTATAATAAAACAAAACTAACATCTCTTTATTCTGAAAATATTCTAGCAAATTGTGTGAATTCAGTTTGAATAAAACTTCCTTGGTGTTCTTACTGTGATCTCTTAATTTTTGTACTGGCAACCATAAAGTATAATTTATAAAGATACTATAAATTCACACAATCCCATTTTTCCACCAGTATTTAAAGTCCTCAAATGTCAATTCCCTTAATATGGGTATCTTTTTTAGGATCATTACTCTCTGGATTGGGAAGAGAGTCCATGAGAAGAGTGAAGAGAACACAGACTTGGAAACAGATAGTTCTTCCACTTACTTGCCAAGTGACCTTCATAAACTCACTGAGCCTGAGTGTCCTAATCTATAAAATAGAAATAAAAACACCTACTTTGTGGAGTTGTTATGAGGCTTAGGAAAGGTAATATATGTGGTGTGCCTATGAAACATAGCAGGCACTCAATGAATTGTTCCCTCCTGCCCTGCTGACAATGCTACAAAGGGATTCAGTAGCTCCAATTAGGAGTTTAAATTTTTAAAGAAGTACCACATCTAAGTATTTTCATTATTAACAATTGTGATGTCAAAGTAACACTTTTTTAAGTAACACTTTCACCAGGGATATGTCTGTGTGTCCCTTTCATGGCATGTTTTTTCTCTATAGAGAAAATTGGACTGTAAGCTCTGTGAGGATAGGAACTGTCTTGTACACGATCCCATTCCTGTGCCTGGCATGCAGCAGGCTCTCATTAAATATCTGTTAACTGAATGACTTCTTTGGGTAAGATTTTCGAAAAACACTAAAGAGTAAATAGAAAACAAATGGGAAAGAACCTTAAAATCAAGAAATTCAAACAGGAAAAATACAGATTTCCAATCCTACCTTGGTCTCTGGAATCTCAGGCCTTGTCTCATCCACCTTTGGACTGGCCATATCCACATTGTCTTTTTAACCAAGGCAGCAAAACTCCCCGGCCCTCTTTTTCACAGAGAGAGAACTATGCTAACCACCCCCAGTCCTCCACACATGCTCTGGGTCCTGTCTCCCCGTCCTTTACATGGCTCCCTGTAGTCACTCTCAAGTCTGCCAGGTTGGCCTCTCACCCCCTTGTCAGGCTAGTTCTGCAGGGAAGCCCACCTCCTCAATACAGTGCAGTACCTCCCCTGGCAAGCCCAGGAGTGTGGGGAATGTGCAAGTCCCTAGATGGAGAAACATACCTGAACAATGGTTAGAGCCTTCCCAGGTCTGCAACCCACCTTTGGCCAGCTGTCTTGAGGGAAGAAGACAGTCCCAAATTCACTTCTACAGGGAAAAGTGTTGATAAGATCCTAAGAAAGTAGTCAGCCCCTGAGTTCGCTGATTACAGATTGGAGAGACTTGTGTAATTCTTTTTTGGTGGGAGAAGAAACCCGACTCTGAGCTAACTAACCGCTGGCCAGAAGCGACTGAGGCCTGGAAATACCTTTGTGGATTTTTTGTGTCCAGGTCAGGTGCCTAGGGGTTCCCTGCCATCTGGCCCTCTGCGGAGGCTCTCTCAGAGGGCTAGGCCATCTCCGCTGAAGGACCTGTGGCCGACTGTGGCCAGCACCCAGGAGGCCGAGGCCCCTGCACTCGCTTGGCTGGAAGCTTGGCTGGGTCGCTCGGGTCAGGCCCAGCTTGTTGCTCGAAGCCCTCAGGCTCCTGCGACCCTCACCCCGAGTGCTTTCGCTGACCGGCTCAGACCCACAAGATCCAGGAGAAGAACTGGGAGTTCCTGCCCCTTCTTCCTTCCCCGCCAGACTTGCCTGCACCACGAAGCTGGAGAAGCAATTCCCCTCCGCTCCCCTCACATGGGCCCAGCCCAGAAGCACCTCCGACTTCTGCGGCACCGGAACCGGCGAGGGCTGCCCTTCCCCGTGGCTCCCTGTGCCCTTGGCTCCGCGGCGCGACGCCGTCCTCGCAAGCCCGCTGCTT
>NW_006289082.1:849855-854422 GCF_000327345.1 Myotis davidii
GGGATGGGACCTGGGGGCTCGCTCCAAGTCTCAGTTGGCAAAAACAATGTCCCTGGCACACGGATGCCAGCCCCCCCACAAAAGGCGAGCGCGTGATTCCGCAGGCCCTTCAGGCACGGTGTCCAGTTGAGCAGAGAAGAGCAATCCCCGACTTCCGCGCTGCGAGGAGGGTTTGGAGGGGACTCTGGGCTGAGCCCCTGGCTGGAGTCCCTAGCAAGACTTGTATTTTGTTTTTTCTCAATTCGGACTGGGCTCCAGGCTCTGAACTTACTCTGACCCCTACGCCCCGCCTTGGGCTCTGCGTGAGCTGGAACCGCGCGGGATTCGGAGGATTCACACTCCCACGGGGCTGGCGGACCCCTGGAGTGGAGGGCGAGGAGATAATTATCTCTGTTCATGAATGGTGCATTTTTCTAGAAGGAGCTAAAAAGATCTCAAAAGAGCTAAGTTCTAGCCCCGAAGCCACAACTGCGCGCCTCTGTCACTCCATATCCCCAAGGGGGCTGGTCGGGGAGAAGGGATCGGTGCCCCTAGCTTTCCTCGCGCCCAGCAGGCGACCCTGGGCGCGGCTTCCAGACGCGCGCACGGTGCCCACGCTCACCGCTGCGGACTCCCGGGGCCCGCACCGAGGAGGTGCCACTGCTCCCTGGCTAGTTCCACAGGCAGCGGGGCTTCAGGAGACTGAGACCCGCCTGGGTGGCGGAGGTCACCTGCCATGACCCGCCTCATTTTTTAGGCGAAAGAGCAAAAAAGTTGCGGTGAACAGTTTTAAAATTCTTAACAATTTGAGGCTCGAAAGCCTGTAAGCCGAGGCGAACGTGCGGGAATTCTTCTTTTAAAAAGCAGTACAGAGTTGCCAGGAAACTCACTAAGAAGTGATTTTACTCCGGCAGAAGGAGCCCCCCAAAAAGGGCGACCAGGTGACCTGGCGGGAATCCGAAAAGCCGCACCCGCGCCTGTCTTCTCCAGCAACTCAGCGCAGGAGGAGCGGACAGGTGGGTTTTCACCACCGAGTACTACAACCTCCTACTCAGTTTTCTCATTTTTTAAAAGAAAAAAAATGAGCACAAGTCTCAAACGTGGGTAGCTGAACTGCGTCCAGATAAAAATTGCGTTATGAAAATGTGAGGTGGAGAGAGAGGTTTGTGGGTGAATGCAGCTCTAACAGAAATGCGGGAAGTGAGCAGGAGCCCACAATTTTCGTTTTTACTGTAGAAATCGGTAAACGAAATCAAATGGTAATAGTTGCCTCTTACAGCCACTGAAAAGTTTGAAATAATTTAATGTGTTTCGGATTTATATGTATGTAACCACCATACTTTTTATTTTGTCCAGCTATTTCCATTAAGTTTTAATAAGCTCTTAAAGTTCGCTGGATACATTTTGTGAGGGTTTTTTTTCTCAAGTGAGTGGAGATTACATGAACCAGAAGTGAAGTTTGAGCATAATTTCCTTAGCCACTGGGAAGCCTGTATCTCCTGCCAAAATATCCAAGGATGGGGAGAAGAAATGGAGAGAAGGAGACTAACTATTTATTGAATGCCTACTATGTGCAGCCACCCGTGATAGGGTTAGCTTTATAGATTTTATTTCATATTAATAATTGTTTATCAATAAGAACTCTTTTTTTAAAAAAAAAAGACGGAAACTTCCTTATTCTACATCTGTACCTCAGATAGACAGCTTCCAAAACTTTGTTTCATTCTCAAGAATTTCGTTTTTACTTCCTTCTTCAAAGCGACATAATTGCCAAGTTTAACGGGGAGATCAGTGTTTAATGATATTAAAATCTGTTTTGTTTAACTGATTACATTGGTTAGTGTTAATCCTGTCTGGTGGGGGGAAGGGGGAAAGGTGACGTCTTCTAACTCATTAGTTCCCCGCAAACATCAAAAAGTCCCGAACTGATTGGGAAGAGGGGGAACTTGCTCCTGGGAGGAGAGCACCATCGCTGAACACTATGTGAAAAAAAAAAGAAAGAAAAAGAAAAGAACATACAAAGCAAAACTTTTCCATTGCTGTGGTTCACAGGAACCGAAGACGTGGCCCGTTTTGTGAGGGCTATGCAAACACTGTGGCTTGTAGCGACTATTGATAAAGGCTGAGTTAGATCAGCGGCTACATGTGTTACAATGAATACCTGGAATTGAGTGCCCGGAACTTAAAAAAAAAAAAATGAGAAAGGAGTTGATAATCAGATGAAGTGGGAAAGGAGAAGAGGAGAATACACCCAAGAGCTCCAGCAGGCAGGTAAATCATCAAAAATTCAGTTCCTGCAACTAATGAAAAAACCAACCTCGCTATATAGTCCAGGGGAAATTGTTCTCTGACGCAAGCCTGCTGGTAGGTCTATTTGTCTTGTTTCTTTTATAGACTATCAAACAAGTTATTTCAGAGATTCAGCCAAATGTTTTGACTGGAGGACAAAAAACAGCACAACACAAAACAAAACCACACAAACAAACAACAACAACAAACGGGACAGAGCGTTTCCGGCTGTCACGCTCAGGCCAAAACGGGACCCAGAGCCCGGGGAGCCCCAAGCCGCGCACTTCTCGCCCCACGCGGCTTACGGGCGCTCCCGGAGGCCCTGGGAGCAGTGAGCCGGAGCGCAGCCGGCAAGGGCCGCTGGGTTTCCCCCGGGCCTGAACTTCAGTTCTCCTTTGGAGCACGCTCCTTCAGCTTTGTTCTGGAAGGGGGAATGGGCGCAGCAGTTCCAGAGCTGTCAAGATTCCCACTCCCTTGACAAACCTGGAAACTTTGGGAAGTTCTAAACTGAGCTTCCCTCGTTCCCAGAGTCCCTTTCTATCTGCTTTACCAGGACCACGGGGCAGCTTGCCAAGGGGGTGCGCTTTTAGATGGGGTGTTTCTTTTTTTCCACAGAGCCTGGAGAAGCGCCTCCGCCCCACTCCGAAGGCAACTTGCAGACCTCAGCGTCCACGGCTCGGCGTGGCGCTCCGCCCGCCCCCTCCGCCCGCCGGGCCCCAGTCGTGGGGAGGCGGGGGGGGAGTATCCTCTCCAGCGAGAGCTGGGTGCCACGGCGCTCTCCTGACTTGACCCCGTCCTGGGGGCCTAGACGTGCACTAACCACCACTTGCTCCCTCCGTCTACCCTCGCCCCGCCCCTGCGGCGGCGCTCGGTCCCCACTCCCGCGGGGGTCGTCCTTGGAACCAGTTCCCGATCGCAGAAACTCTGGTGTCACACCTCCCCTACGTCCGGCTCTCCGGCCCTTTTCGGAATCCACACCCCACCCGGCGTCTCCCGCCTTCCAGGCCAAACAAGACACCAGTCCTCTGGCCCAACCCGCAGCGCCATTTTAACCCCATAAGGTTTCCAGTTGCTGAGGGAACGGGAAACACCTCACCCTACTCCACACCCTGCCTGGGTCCACGCCTAATGCAGCCCAAAGGGTGTTGTGAAATAACGCGGCGGGGGGCCGGGAAGGGTCGGTCACGCTACCTCCGAACTCTCCAAACTCTGGCAAAGTCTCGGGGACACTTGTGCTCCCCGGGACAGTTTTCTTCCCCTCGCGGGGAGCGCGGGGTGTTGGAGTTTCCTGGCACTGACTGAGAAGAGCCTCGTCTCCTTTTCCCCAGCCCCTTTAAGGACATGTGATCTTCTGTCTCAAACTTTCTCCTCTGGTCTAAAAGCACCATCGGCCGCTGAGAGCGACCCCAGGCGAAGCGGAGAAGGCAGAGCACCGGTGTGGGGTTAACCCAAAACCAGGGCGCCTCGAGGTTGGCGGAGGCCCTGCGGTCCACCCTGGGTGCGCTGTTGGCCCCAGGGAGCCCCCGGGTTCGCGAGGAGCGTGTCGCCGCGCCTGAAACAGTCATTCATTCCCTTGTCCAGATCGTATTCCCCATAAAATCTAAAGCCAGATGCATCGCTTGGGCAAGTTCCCATTTCACGGCGAAAAACACAGATTTGTTTCCAACCTGGACTCCAAATCGAGCTGTTGGTGCGGGTTCCAGTGGCGTGAGCGAGGTTGGCCTTTGTTGGCTCAAGGGACTGCCTCGGGTGGACAACGTCGTAGGCACTGAAGTCTGAACTTAACCCAGGCAAAGCACCATTTGTGAATGCTGAGGGTGTGTGTGGGGGCGGAGGGGATCTGTACTTCTTACGTAGGTGGAGGAGAAAAGACCAATTTCATAATTATAGACGCCCAGTTTAGCAAGATAACTTGATGGAGCTTATTTTTCCCAAAAATAAGTTACAAGGGGAAAAACTTGCAAGAAAATGAGAACACTGGCCACGTCTGAAACCAAGGGCTGGCATGGTGCAAGCAGGCATTTATATCAGTCTGTTGCGTTGAAAACAGTTTTTGCGGAGTTTTTTGTGTTTTTTGTTTGTGTGTTTAAGAAACAGACGCTCTTTTAAAAAGGAATTAGTCTAAGAGACTATTTCACCTACAGCATTCCTACCATCATTATATAAAGAAATTCCGGTGGAGTAAGCCATCTTTTTTACAGTTAGAACTTTCTGGTATTTGCAGTTGTGATGAAGAGGGAAGGAATAAAAACGAACAACGCTACTCTGAGATTGATTACTGCCTGGTACCGGCAAAACA
>NW_006289082.1:854475-857763 GCF_000327345.1 Myotis davidii
ATTCCCAAAGGCGTAAGGGAACTCAATTTTGCATCTTTTAAGATTACAGCCGTTTTTAGCCCTGTTAGTGAATAAATAGGCAGCAATACATAATCTAAGCAATGCAAACAAGTATACAATTTCGAGTCTCCCTACTTAAAAAATGCGAGGGATTTTGTGAACGTGCCTCTGAACAGCTAGAGGTGTAAGAGCATTTCGTGCCCCCTGCATTAGGTGCCAGTGAGAGAGTACAGACCCAACTACTGGCACAAACTATGTTTCCACAATCGACTCATTTAGGATCACATGGTTTTTTTTAGCATTTGCCAAAAAACACAACAAAGGTGCTATTAAATAGAATAAAGTTAGTTGTTTGGCTGCGTAAATGTACTGGAGTGACAGAGCGAGCATCTCACGGGCCAGTATTCCAGTGCTGGTTCGCTACGGAGAAGGGTGGGATAAGTGAGGACTCGTCTTAGCTGACCAGACTCGGGCAGGCTGCCATCCTGAGGGGTGGCTGTGAGGGGTTACCTTCACTTTCTGAAGATATTCTCATGCTTTTCCTTAACTGAAAAGATCTTGGTAAGGCCGCCCACACCGGCTGCGCTTCCGTCCAAATCTGCGCAGGCCGCCTGGTCCCTGCAGTGAAGACCGCAAAGGAGGAGGGCGGGTGCGAAGGATATCACCAAAGTTTCCTGAAGTCCTGACGACTTTATACCGCTTAGGGCTCTGGTTTTTGATGAGAGGCGGATACTTATCCAACATCAGTGGAACAATTCCGTGGGCCTCCAGTCCCCCTGGCTTCTGGGAGCAGTGCCAGGCTCCTCGCCTGGGTCTCTCCCCGAGATCTCCCCTGGGGGCCAACGCCAGCCTTCCCGCCACACTCCTTTGCCTCTACTTCCCCTCCTCAGGGTCCAATCAGTCTCGAATTTCAACTCAAGACCCAGGCCAAACGTTCCCTTCTGGGTTGGTATATATTATCATGCCCTTGACTTTTCCCAAGAGGAGGAGGAGTTTCCGTGCGCCCTCCCGGTACCATCCACGACCCGGTTTCCACGAAGCTGGGGCGCCCACCCTTGCTTCCTGACCCCAGACCTTGGTCACCCCCGGCTGCGCTCTGGGAAGCTGCTTCGGCTGATGCGGCCCGGGTGCTTTCGTTTTGCTTTCGCTCCCTTCTCTCTGCAGCTGGGAAGATTGCGAAAGAAGAAAGTTGGGGGGGGCGGGGAGGGAAGCGTGTGCCTGACAAAGTGGACACCTTGGTTGGCGGGAAGCTGGGCGGGGAGTGGGGGGAAAGCAAGGCTAAAGCTGGGGCCTGCGCACCTTTGTTCCTAACAGGGGCCAAAAGGGCCAAGAGGCCTGACTTGTTTTCTTCTTGCAAAGAAACTTGCTTTGTATACTTCAGAATTGGTGGGGAAACGAAAAGGTAGGCATTGTCTTTCAAATACAGACAACGAAGCGAAATAGAAAGGCTGGAAGAGGGGTGGCCAGAGGGCTTTCACTCAATGGTAAGGAAACCGGGAGAGAAGGCGCGAGAGCCCAGAGAATAAAACAGGCCCCCGCGCCAGACTCTGAGCACCTTTAGGTGTGAGGAGACCAACGCGCGCCCAGTTTGCTGAGGGTGGGCTCAGCTCTGCGCTTTGGAAACCCAGCAAACACTGCACGGGTTCGTTTTACTTCATCTCGCCTCCCTCTTTATCGGGAGTGAAGCACGCAATGCTAAACGGATGAATTCATGGCGTAAGGTTTCCCCCCTGGGGGAAGGGGGGACCTAAACCTGGAAAGGTTTCTCAGAGAAAGGCACACTTATTGCTGCTGGGTGTGGCCCATTCGAAATCCTTCCAGAGTTTGGATGAACCCAGTTCCGGGCCTGGTAGCGGGGCTGGGGTGGGCGGCGGGGCAGCTTGTGCAGAGTCCCGCTTCGCCCCTTTCCCCAGTCTGCTCCTGAGCCCAAGGAGGGGCAGTGCAGGGAACAGTCCTCCAAACTCCTTAAAAAGTAACATAACCCTTCCAGACTGTTTACCACACTGTCCAGCTGCCTGGAAAAGTCAGACGTGTTTCCTGCCCTTGTCCCAGCTCAGCCCCCAGCTTTCCACCACCCCTGATCTGATGGGCTAAATTATTTTATTCCGACCCAGTGAAGTTCAACTCCCATCTAAATAAATCACGTAGGGAAAAGACAGGAAGCTGCGAAGGTAAATCACACTCAGACTAGCTACTTGCAGCTGTATTTACCACCCTCCCTGTTTACATTGGGCTTTGGAACTGAAGCTTTAGGCCGGCAGGGAGCTCAGTTTCACTTCGGGGGTATGACGGGGCCTATCATTTTCGCCCTCGCGTTTTGAAGAAAAGTTCGAATGTTTTTGTCACGGATCCAGCTTCCAGTAACTCCTCAAATATTATATCCCCGCCCCTCCACTGCGGCCCAGGTCTGAAAACTGCTTGGTGCCTAGCTGTCCGGGAAGCAGTGAGTGAGCTCGCGCCACGCTCGCTGCACCTGCGGAGCAGGGAGGGCATCTGGGGAGAGCATTTCCGCGGTCTGGTCAAGGCCCCTCCGCGCTTCCCGCGCTCCGCGGGCCACCCTTGCGAGCTGCTGCAAGCCACCCCCGCACCCCTCAGTCTCCCGCCCCAACCCAACCGTGCGGGGCCCAGGGAAGACTGGCATCTCAAGGCCTGGGAAAGCGGAGGCGCCAGAGACAAGTCCGGCCCCTGGCTCCCAGGCGAGGCCCAAAGGCGCGCACACTCCGAGAGCAGGGCGGTGGCACTCCGAAGAGGGAGGGAGGAGGAGGGCGGAAACGGGGAAAACTGGGGAACACACCCACAAGCCGGGGACCCAAGGGGACCCGCTGGGTGGCTAAGGCAGGGGTGCCCACGCTGTGCGCGATGCCTGGGCCACGGCCGGAGCCCACCAGCTAGGCGCACGGGTGAGCGACACAGCCGCTGCCTTCGCGAAGCCTGGCAGGCAGCGCAGAGCCCCCGGCCGCTGGTTTTCCCTGGCGGACACGTGACAGGGTTGGCAGCGCTCCGGAGGAGGGGGAAGCGGCAAGCGGGAGGCTGGGGCTGGCGGGCGACTACCGCGCTGTGTACTTAGGTCGTGTGCTGGGGCTTTTCTCTCTCTGGAGCCGGTGGGAGGGGGGGAGGGGCCACCGCTCCGCCTTCTCCTTTTCGCAATGTTGACGCAATCTATAAATAGTGGAACAAAAGGACCAACTTCCTCGGAGCTTTGCTGAAACTGCACAAAAATATCGAGCTGGGGGGTTCCCTGGTCCCTGGCGACTGGGCTGGGAGCGCGGCGCCGGGGGAAGGGGCGGG
>NW_006289082.1:857974-858570 GCF_000327345.1 Myotis davidii
GAGGTTGAGATGTTGAGGAAGAAAGAAGAAAGGTAAAGAGTAAGGATTGTGAGATGGATGGAGGAAAAAGGAAGAATCATCATTTGTGTGGGAGACGAAGAAAGAGTGCGCTTGGGGGCCAACCCCCGACGACCTGCCAGGGACTGGCGCCCTCGGAGCTCGGACTCGGCTGAACAGAAAATCGCTGTTACTGAAGGCCGCCGCGCACCCCGGATCCAGTGCCCACGCACCCAGGCGTCAGGGGTTGGGCTGGGTGGAGGCCGGGGCGCGCTCCTCCGAGAGCGAGGACCTGAGCGCGACAGCCCCACCGATGACAGGTCAGTCTGTACCGCCCCTTTCGGCACCGGGTTTTCTTTTCCTTCCCCCCAGCCTCTACTTTTAGAAAGGAAATGAGGGAAAAAATAGAAGCAGGCGCAGCAGTGACAGCCACCAAATCTGTAATCCCAGGAGTCCACGGTGGGGTGGCCGAGGGGACTCAAGGAGGAGGTCTGCGCCTGGCCCGCAGTCATACAACCATTGCCCGCGCGGCTGCCGGAGAAGACACCAGGCAGGACTAGCGAGCGCCGTCCAGGCGGCAGGGAGAGCGGAGGCGGGAG
>NW_006289082.1:858899-870461 GCF_000327345.1 Myotis davidii
AGGAGGAGGTGGCTAGATCACGTGACGGGCAGACGCCCCCGCTACAGGCTAACAGTAGCGGTGACGTCACCGTCCCCTGACTGCAGGGGGTGGCACTTCCGCTCGCTCCCCCTTCCCTGCACCCCGGCTCGCATTCCCTGCTCGCAGCCGTTTGGGAGTGTGGGAGTGGGCGGAGGGTGTGCTGGGGTTTTCTCGATGGCCCCAGCCCGGCCTGCTTCCCCAGCACGCCAGGGTCCTGGGCTTGGGACCAGCGGCCGCCCGAGTGGCCAGCCGCGGCTCCCAGCTCCAGGGGGCGGGGACGGCCCTGGCGCAGTCAAGGCCGAGTTCAGCGTCTCTGAGCGCCTTCCGCGCTCCAGAAGCCCGACGCTTTCCACTCGGGGCTGGCAATCAGCGGCTGCGTCCGCGCTCCCGAGGCGCCGGTTGTCGGCCTTCCCTCGGCTGAGCGGGCCTCAGGTCCAGTGCCACGCGAGCGTGGTGTAAGCTATTTGGGGGAAACTCCGGGGACTGGTGATTGAGCGCGGAGAGCGCTGTTTGTGTTGATGGATTACTAGCAGGGAAATACGCTTCGCACAGATCCTTGGACTAAAGAGGGCAACGAGCTTCGTTGGAGGCAACAAAATACTTTTTTTTTTTTAAAGACTGTGAGGGACGGTGCTGTAAGGTATTAGCAGACTAGTTAGAGCAAGGTTTATCTAAAAAAGTTGGAACATCTTCCAGGGTAGATAATTTCAGGGACACATTATGATAGTAAACTGCCTTTTTTGGGTGGCGTTGCAGTAAACTAGGAACAATAATCCAGATAAATTACCTCCTAGTTGGTCACTGAATATTAGAATTACGGGATTTGTTAAATATGTAACGCCATGTGGTGGCTAGGTATAAAATAAAACTTTCATATTGAAAATTCCCATGCAGCATTCTGTAACAGGAAGGTGTGTGGGGGATTGTTATTAAAAATCTGCTGGCAACTATAAATCATACGTGGGAGGCACGAGGGCGGGCTGGGAGAGGTCAATGGGAGAAAAGTGGGGGACATATGTAATACTTTCAACGATAAAGATTTAAAAACAATGCAGCCTGGGGTTCAATTTGAAAATCCAAGAGGTAAATGCTAAGAGAAAGAGCAATTGGTAGGCTGGCTTCAGGGAAGCAAGAGTTCACACCCCATTTGCCTAGCGTGCACAGCTTACTGTAGGTTGTGACCTGAGGTTTTTTTTTGAAAGAAAGAAGGTAACTTACTGGTTGGCAAAAGTTAGGCCAGCTAAAAAGAAAGGAAAGGGCTTCCCAAGCTGAGAAGCAAAGCCACGTGGACAAAGGCCTGCAGTGAAGAATTAAGGCAAGATAAGTATGGGTGGGAATGTGGGGAGAAAGGAAGCTGGAAGGATGGGAATAGGCAGGAGTGCAGGGCTTGCAGGAGTTGGCACTTTAGACTGAGACCTACACATTTTTAGCCTTTTCGGGTACACATACCCTTTTGAAAACCAAAAACAATGCTCCTATAGACTCATACCACAACTTTGCATACAATTTCCAAGGGTTTACTGTAGTTGGTGAGTAAATATTGAGCCTTAAGATTAAAACCTACAGCTGAGATTTCAACCGGTGTGCCACAAGATTTTTTAAAATGTGTAATACCTGACCATTTAGTTAGGGGCACTGACTCTTTTCCCTTAGATTGTTATATTTAAAAAAATGACAGCAGCCAACACAATAGCCATTGGGTGTGAATGAATCAAAATTATATTTTTTGTCAAATCAGCCAAAAATATATTTTTTGTTGTGCCGCAGAATTTTAGTAAGTTTATGTGTGCCATGAGATGAAAAAGGTTGAAAATCACTGACCTATAGGGAAGGGAAAGCCATGAAAAGACTTAAAAAAAAAAAAAGGCATGTCCAGGGGTGAAAAGATTACAGATCTTTGCAAAGATTATACTGGTTAGGGTTCTGCAGATGACTGTAAAATTGACTAGGACCACTGCTGTGTACCTAGTGGTAGTGGGGATTGAGAGAAGAGGGGTTCAAGAAAAGAAAAAGATTCAGTGGAACGGGAAACTGATTGGCGGTGTGGGGCAAAGGATCCCCAAGTATCTGGTCTAGGGGGTGGACTGGGCAGAGGAGTAGACCTCAAGTCCAAGAGGAGGAAATACGTTTTGTCCCTGTGGAATTTGAGGTACCAAGGAAGTATCCCAGGAGGGTTGGAAAGAAGGTCTGGCTCTTTGGAATCATTAAAACATTAGGTAGTAGCTAAAACCACGGGAGTGAATAAATGGATCAGAGAGAGTATTAAGTGAGAAGAGTTCTGAGAAGGGAACCCTGGGGACCCACTCACATTTAGGGAAAGGGGAGGAGCCAGAGGAACCTCTGAAGGATAGTGATGAGTGACTAAAGACAGCCTGGTGTCTCTAGTTTATAACTTTGATTAGTAAATCCTGCTTCCCTGATAAGGAATGAAAACACATTGCTGATTTGGTCCCTTTATAAGATTGAAAGGCTGTATAGTCTTTCAGTGAAAAAGAAAGCATCCTTTGAAAGATTCTAATTCAGATGGGAGATTAGTGCAGGAGAGGATTAAATCTTGCTTCCCTTCTTTTTTGAAACTAGGGTTACATGGGGGAGAAGAAAAGTGTAAGGAATCAAGCTTTCTCTTTTTTTTGTTCCCTTCTCCCTTATAACCATTCCCTCCCCTCCAGGTCAGGCCTTCCTAGCACATTAAGTCAGTAAGCTTTCAAGGAAAAGGAGTTCAGACAGACTGGGTCCCCATGATGGTGTTTTTTGTTCCTAATGGCACTTCAAAACCACACCAACAATTAGTACTAGGAGGTGCTAAGATTTCAGTCTAGCTAAGGAAACAAGGAAAAGTAGAGGGAGAGAGTTTTTATTTTGCTTCTTACATCTCCTACCTACTTGTTACAGCTAACTTGAGTTACAGATTTATTGGAAGCAGAGACTCAGGAACATAACAAATCACCCCAGAACTTATTGGGGTTTTGTTTGTTTTTTTAAAATATATTTTATTGATTTTTTACAGAAAGGAAGGGAGAGAGATAGTTAGAAACATCGATGAGAGAGAAACATCACATCGATCAGCTGCCTCCTGACATCTACTACTGGGAATGTGCCCACAACCAAGGTACATGCCCTTGACCGGAATCGAACCTGGGACCTTTCAGTCCGCAGGCCAATGCTCTATCCACTGAGCCAAACTGGTTACGGTGAACTTAGTGGTTTTAAACAATATTACTCATGAACATGCTATTTGGGTAGGGCTTTGTAGGGACAGCTTGTTTCTGATCTACTTGGCATCAGCTAGGCCAGCTCATAGGCTGGAGGCTTGCATCATCTAAAGGCTCTTCATTTGCGTGTCTAGGGATTAGGACTGACTGAAGTCTAGGACCTTAGCTGCAGCTATCAGCCAGAACACCTACACCTGGCCTCCCCTGTGGTCGGGGCTTCTTCACAGCAGGATTGCCGGGTTCCATTTATGACCTAATCTTAGAAGTCATGCAGCAGCATCTCTATCAGATTCTATTCATTAGAGACAAATCACTAATGTTTTACATATTCTAGAAAGGGGAGACATTGGTCAACATGAACATATAGGTTTCATGTGTGAATTTCTAAGTTATGAAATCTATAATTAAAAAAGGGGGGAGGGGGAGGAATAGACTGCCTTTTAATGGGAGGAGTTTCAGAGTTTGCTATGTGTTTAAAATCACCACACATTAACTTCAGATAAAATGATTTATAAACAATGTGTTGGACTTGGTATGACCATTGTTGAGTATGATCTGGTAGTTAAGTACAGAGTGAGTTTAGCTGATTCTGTCACTTGCATTTTATGTATATACTCTTGTGGTATACTCATCCATCCTGCATCCATAATGCAAATTAAGGTGGTTCTCTGCAGAAAATTTCCAGGGATTCCAATCTGATATGTCTGCATATAGAAGGTATGGACTTGGGTTAAGCACCGTGACTTTTCACATACTATCTCAGGTAAAGAAGGCATTGCAAATCTCTGAAAATTTTCTGCAAAGACTGTAAAAAAGGCAAACAGACCCAATCACAACCAAGAAGCAGCCTTGAGTTTTCAAATACGTTTTTATTTTACCAAAGAATAATCACATTCTGATTAAAAATCCAAGAGGCATTTTTCTAAGATACAAACAAAAAGAAATAAAGAGACAATGCAGGAAGATCACTATAAGGTTCAGAGATAACGTAACATTTTAACAAAAATACAATGTGTTATATATGAAAAATGCTTAGATATAAGAAACCAAGTAAGTATCCTCTTTGATATTAGAATGAGATATAAAACCCCAAACATTTCAGTTTTTAATTACTTTTAGCTCTATATTTCATTTTTAACTTATCTTTATTGTTGAAAGTATCACAGATGTCCCCCCTTTTAAACATTTCATTACAGCAAAGCTAACCCCAAGCCAATCTGAGGCAGTTTGTCTCATAATCTTCCCCTTTCTCTCATGACCCTTCCCTCCCCTCCAGGTCAGGTCTTCTGAACACAGACACCTCCTTCTCCCAAACTAGGTAGGACCCTCACAATGGCTATACTTTCAGGGCAATGATCAGTTCCTACAAGTTTTTTCTGTTCCCTTCTTAAATTGTTCCTGACTTTAGACCTCATTATCAAGGCCATCTCTCAAAGTTAAAAAGCAAAATGATATCGAGATTATTCCAATAAGTAATTTTATAATAAATTCATGTTACATAATTAAAACAAAATGACACTTCTATAAAAAAAGGACTGTTATGTTTTTAGATGTCAGGATCTTGACTTGGACTTGTTTATTCATAAAACTCAGTAATCCCAAAAGGATGGTTGAGATTTAGGTAGTTTATAAGAATTTACATGTTTCCTTGAGGGTGATATAACACTTTGATTATTACAATACAAAATTTAAATGACTCTTCTCCCACTTTTACAATGCAAATTCCTTTATTTTTCTTTAAAACCAGTACACTCAATTTTTGAGGTAGCATGCTTTTAAAAAAATAGTTATTTAAATGCTAAATGAGCTCTAATTCTCTAAGGAACTGAAAATACTTCCTTCCCTTGAGTAATCAAGAGTAAATAATCTTTTTTAAAATTGATTTTAGAGAGAAAGGAAGGTAGAGAGAACAATATAGAAACTATTGATTTGTTGTTCCACTTATTTATGCATACATTGGTTGATTCTTGTATGTACCTTGACCAGGAATCAAACCTGCAACCTTGGCATATCAAGACGATGCTCTAACCAACTGAGCTATCAGGCCAGGGCGATAACCTAGTACCTCTTAAATTATCCTAAAACTGACATAATTTATACATCTTCGATGTTCTCTTAGAAAGATTTCCTTTATGACTTAGACTTAGAGAAATAGTGCTTAGGGCCATTTTAATAATTCATACTCTCCTAATGCTAATACCTCTATATATTTTGATTTTGCATAATTATTTACAGTTATAGAGTCAAAATCACTGTAAATTCATACTATAGAATATGCTTTAAACGTGCATCTGGATAATGAGCAAGTATATATTTATGAACCCTTTGTTTTATGTGTATTTCTTGATTTTGAAGTAGCATGCTTTTAAAAAAACAAAATGAATTAAGTATATCTTTGATTTTAAAGTTTCTTATTTGTATGATTTTTAAAAAATTGACACAGTGTTCATGTCAAGCTAACAGACTTTGTTATCAGGCCAAAACTGTTCCTGACTGACTTCACAGCTACCATGGAGGCAGCCCAAAGAAGCTTAAGTAAACACTTTAAAATTACGTAATGCAGTTCCAAAGGAGGAGAAACTGCAACCAAAATGTGCCATATAGTTTTAAAGATGCTATTTTTCTGTATGCCAGAAGGTATTACCCTATCTATACAGTGATTTCATAGTAATGATAACATGAAAGAAAATTGGGACTGAGCCAGTCTGCTTCTAGGCATCTTGATGAAGGCAGAGATGAGGAAATTATTTTAAAGTAGTTATCTAGTGAATGTTACTCTTATACTAGTAAACTAAGCATTTTAGAAAGTGCTATAGTGAAAATAGCACATTAAACAATAAACAATATGATTTCAATAAAGAAATAAATTCAATAAATAAAATGATATTGCTAGCTTATACTAATAATAGTCTATTATTTAAGGACTAAATACAATCTTACTTTTTATTAAGTAAAATAATTTGGATCCTTCTTTATGTTAGTTTTCTTCACCTTCCTATGTATTCAAAGTATAATTTATTTTAAAAGAAATAATGCCAAAGCCAATAAAAATTACACTACTTCAACATCTAGGCAAGGTTCTATGTTAAGGAAGCATCATGGAGAAGATAAAGAAGTATAAGTCTTTTGAGATAGTAAAGTTACTAATATGATTATATGAATAACAATTCAGCTTTACCAAACTGAATTACAGAGTCTCCTGATCAGATGACAAAGATTGAAAATAAGTGCTCATAACCAATCTTGCTAAGAGTGCAATGAAATTTACAATCTTACTGATTACTATATTACCTTTCAGGGGTCTAAAAAGCTGTCCAAATTTTGTTATAGTAGTTCCACTTCCAGGAACCAATCCTAAGCAAATACTCAAATGTGAAGTAAATGATTTATATATACTATAGTATCTATACAGAGGGAACAATCTAGATATTCAACAGTATAAGAATGGTAAATAAACCAAGGCATATCAATCTAATAGCCACTAAAAATTTTTAATGTCACAGAGAAATATTTAATTTAATGTACAGTTAAAATTTTTAGGTTATAGAGCTATTTCTCCTTATTTATTTAAAAATGTATTTATTACCAAAACCGGTTTGGCTCAGTGGATAGAGCATCGGCCTGCGGACTGAAAGGTCCCAGGTTCGATTCCGGTCAAGGGCATGTACCTGGGTTGCCGGCACATCCTCAGTGGGAGATGTGCAGGAGGCAGCTGATCGATGTTTCTCTCTCATCGATGTTTCTAACTCTCTATCTCTCTCCCTTCCTCTCTGTGAAAAACCAATAAAATATATTTTTAAAAAAATAAAAATAAAAATGTATTTATTTGTATGCATAGAAAAAGGGTGGGGGAAAATACACCAAAGTGTGTAATATTATTATGGTCATTTTTACATTCTTTTTCATGTTTTCTAAAATGAGTACACATTATTTTAACAATCAGAAAAAATAATTAAAATTAAAAATTTTCTCCCAAATATATAAATCAAATGACATATATTTACATTCTTATAACCTAACATAATAACACAATATATTACTTATTTTTTATAAGTGCATTTTCATTTTGCATATTTGTAATGTCTACCAGTGAATAATCTCTGCTTTCTAAAATTAAATTAGATAAGGCATAGGCAAGTACAGAGTATTATGTGAAGGGTATAATTTGAGGGGTAAAGTTTGATGGCAAAGTTGATTTGGGAAAAATTTGGTAGAGTCAAAATCCAACTGTAAAGTTATTATAATGGCTAGATCTACTTTATAAGTTTTATAATAGCATTTAAAAATTTTTAATTGTGGTAAAAAAAAAAATGATCATAACCATTTAAAAATGTACAGTTCAGTATATTCATATGTATATAATTTTAAGGACAATATCTTAATTATTTAAAAATAATACATGTTCTGTTATAAATAATTCAAACAATATAGAAAGTGACAGGAAAACATTTTTTTAAGTATGTGTAGTTTTTTTAAAATTTTTTTTATTGATTTCAGAGAGGAAGGGAAAGGGAGAGATAGATAGAAACATGAGAAAGAATCATGCACCCATGAGATTCATCCATTGCCGCCTCTTGCACACTCCCTACCGGGGATCAAGCCTGCAACCCGGGCATGTGCCCCAACTGCGACCTTCTGGTTCACGGGTCAATGCTCAACCACTGAGCTACACCAGCTGGGCTACAGGAAAAATTTTAAATCTCACAGATCCCAGATTTTACCATCAATATTAAATGATCTTCATGGTAGGCATAGTTCTATGCATTTATACAAATAAGATAATCTTTTTAAAAATATATTTTTTTATTGATTTCAGAAAGAGGAGAGAGGGAGATAGAAACATTAATGATAATCGTAGGATAAAAACATGTACACTACAGTACTTTTAAATAATAAAGTATTCAATTTCAATTTCAATTTGGTAGTAGCAAGATCAGCTTAAAGAATTGCTGAACTTGTAAAAAAATGTTTCTTTGCCACAAAAGATCTTATTTCCTAAAATATTTAAAGTTTTAAAAAGTATAAGAGTTTGGAGACTTTTTAAAATGTTTTTATTGATTTCAGAGAGAGGAAGGGAGAGGGAGAGAGGGATTGAAACATTAATGATGAGCAAGAATTATAGATCATCAGCCTCCTGCATGTCCCCTTCCTGGGGAATCGGGGATCCAGCCCCAAACCCAGGCATGTGCCTGACCGGGAATTGAACTCTGACCTCCCAGTTCAAGGTCAGTGCCCAACCACTGAGCCATGCTGGCTGGGTGGAATTGGGCATTTTAGATATAGCAGTGAAAGCAGGCCTCTCTATGCTGATATCTTAGAAGAGGCCTGAATGAAGTGAGGCATGAACTAGGAGACCTGGGTTATCCAGATGTAGAGAAGGGCTATGACAAAGGGCCTGCAGTAGGAAGACGGTATGTCCAAGACAATGATTAGAGCCAAACAAGTAAATAGAAGCTGGTGAGAGATGAATCTAGAGAATTAGATAGGGCAGGTCACAAAAGGGGTTGTAGTCCCTAATGAGGGGTTTGAATTTTGTTCTAAGTATGAAAAGAAGCAGGGAGATGGTAAGTGCTTTAGAGGAATCCCTCTGACTGCCACTAAATATTTCAACAGCAATAAATTGAGTACAGTAGTCCCCCTTTATCAGTAGGGGATATATTTGAAGAACCCTGGTGGGTGCTTGATATCACAGGTAATAATGAACTCTATATATATTATGTTTCTTCATATACTTACACACCTATGATAAAGCTTAATTTATAGATAGGCAGAGTAAGAGATTTAAAAAAATAACTAATGGAACAATTATAACAATACACTGTAATAAGTTATGTGAATGTGGTCTCTCTGAAATATCTCATTGTGGTGATGTGAGATGATACATGCCTATGTGATGAGATGAAGTGATGAAGATATTGTGGAAAAGTATGAGGCTATTATAAGGGTCATTTGAACACAAGCACTTACATACCCCAACAGTTGATCTGACCACTGAGATGGCTATTAGATGGTTAATGGGTGGGAGGCTTATATGAAGATATGCTGGACAAAAGGATGATTCATATGCTGGGCAGGATGGAGCGGGAGGGCAAAAGATTTCATCACGCCACTCAGAATGACATGCAATTTAAAATTTGTTAATTGTTTACTTCTGGAATTTTTCATTTAATATTTTCAGGCTTCGATTAACTGTGGGTAAGTGAAACAATAGAATGTAAAAATGTGGATAAGGGGGGCTACTATTTAAATAATTGGTCAAATAGGTGTTGTAGAACTGAAAAGGGAAGTACTAAGGTAATGGAGTAACTTCAGGAAGGATCTACTAGTGCTGGTACTGGATAAACACAGGGAAGACCTGAAGTTATTAGAACACAGAAGTTATGAGAAAAGACTCAGCAGAGCTGGAACCCTGACCTCACAGGAGGGGTTGCTGCCCATTTGCTAGTGGTACCTCTGAGAGGGTATGTTGAGGCTGGATACAGGAGAGTACAAAATAGTTGAAATTTGGAGCTAACTGCTGCTGTCAAGATGAAGGACCATAACTGGGGCAATGCTGACAGGTGCAGAAAACCAAGGAGCAAGCTCTTGTTCTCTCTTCTTGACTCTTAGTCTTTCTCTAATGCCTCTTGTTGAGAGACTGTAGCAGGGATTCAGCTGGTAAAGTAGAAATGTAGTTTAGTTTGTAAAGTCCCAGTCCCAGCATCACAAAGCAGAGTATAGAAAGGTTTATTGCTAAGAGACAATAGCTTAATAACTGGCAGTTAAGAACAATTTCTAGATTTTTGCCTTAAGCAAATATATGAAAATAATGCTGTTGACTGACATGAAGGAGACAAATTGAATTGGGGAAGAAAATGAAGAGCTTTGTTTTGAATGTGCCATCTTTGAGGTCCTTATTAGACATCTAAATAGAGTCCCCAGGTAGAAGGTTGGACATGAGTTCAGAGCTCAACAGAAGTATCAGGGATAGAATACAAATTTTAGAAGTCCTAAGAATATAGACAATTTACCAGAAAAATTGGATGAGATGACCTAGGGGGAAATGAATGTTGATGAAGAAGAAGAAAAAGAGTGAGGAACATGCACGAGAGTAAAATGACCTGGCGAGAAGGTAACCAGGATCTCGGCAGGAGCAGTTTAGGTGGAGCTGTGAAGACAATAATCCGAATTAGATTGAATTGAAGAGATATGTAAAGTGAGGAAGTGGAGACTGCAAGTATACAGAGTCTTTGAAAAGTTTTCTTATATAGGGGAGCAGAAAAATGGACTCCTACTCACCATATAAGTAGAGGGGGACATGGGGTCTAGGGTGATGCTATTTTTAGGATGGGAAATATTACCGTATGTTTACTTATTGGAATAATCCAGTAGGGAGGGAGAGATTGAGGTTGCAGGGAATGGAGGGTATAATCACAAGAACATAGTCCTTGACTATGGAAGATGGGATCCAGGGCATAAGTGGAGGGTCTTGCCTTAGATAAAAGCAGGGATAGTTGATCCTTTATAAAGGAAGAGAGAGAATATATGAGTAGAGATGAAAGCATGTTGGTAGATATAGTATGAGAAACATATGTTTCTCTTGTGACAGCTTCTATTTATCAATGAAACAAGAGTTTGAAGTGAGGAGCAGGGAGATGTGAGAGATTTCAGAGAGAAAAGTCATAATTGTCTTAGAGCATTGAAGAACGAGTTGACTAAGGTGATGTGCTGGGATTACCAGTTTTTCCTTTTGGAGAGAAGTCAATTCCAGCCATGTCTATTTCATTTCTGGCTATCCCAAATTTATTTGTTTTGAAATAACAATATTATTTTGGCCTTCGTTAGTTTAGGTTGTGGATATTTTCTGGTTACTTCTAGTAATGTTGTTAAAAGAATTTTTACTGTTCTTTGTTTTGCCCATTTTGTAAAGTGTTTGGGTAGGAATATTTTGTGGTCTTCCTTCACTCCCTATCTTTATCTGAAACTCTAGAAAAATGTTTTTAAATAGATTGTACTATGTATTTTTTATTTATCCCTACATATCTATAATAATAAAAGCATAATATGCTAATTAGACCAGACAGCCTTCTGGACGTCCTTCCAAACGACCTCCCAGATGAAGCCAGAGCTGTGAGGGAAGCCCGGGTCCCAGGTGCTTGCCCGTGGCCTGAGGGAAACCCAGGTCCCAGGTGCCTGAGGGAAGCTGGTGTCAGCAGCCAGGGAAAGGAAGGCCTACTCTTGCACAAATTTCATGCATCAGGCCTCTGGTAGGAATATAATAGATAAGAAGTAATAATCATGTTATATCCTATCTAATAAAAGAGAAACATGGTAATTAGCGTATGACCGC
>NW_006289082.1:871516-872990 GCF_000327345.1 Myotis davidii
GATTTTCCATCTGACACCCGGGAGCAGGCCTAAGCCAGTAGGTCGTTATCTCCCGAGGGGTTCCAGACTGCGAGAGGGCACAGGCGGGGCTGAGGGACCCCCCTTCCCCCCGAGTGCACAAATTTTTGTGCACCGGGCCTCTAGTATTATTAAAATAGCCACCATTTACTGTGCCAGGCACTTTGCATATATGATCTCTAAAACTTACAATAACTCTACAAGGTAAGGTGTTGTTGCCAGTTTTTTTCCCCAAGAAACCTTTTTTACTGGTGATGTCAAATCACAAAATATTACCTGAAGCTCACAGCTGGCCAAAATAAACAAGCTAAGAACAAATTTTTCTCTCTTTTGTGTTAGAAAAAATTTAGCACTTAAGAGACTATTCTTTTTGATGAACAAAATAATAGTTTGCAAAAGTGCACCACAGCCCTAGCTGGTTTGGCTCAGTGGATAGAGCATCAGCCTATGGACGAAGAGTCCTGGGTTCAATTCCAGCCAAGGGCATATGCCTGGATTACGGGCTTGATCCCCAGTAAGGGATGTGCATGAAGCAGCCCATCAATGATTCTCATGACTGATGTTTCTCTCTCTCTCTCTCTTCCTCTCTGAAATAAATAAAAATATATTTAATTTAAAAAAAAGTGCACCACACAAACTAATGGTAATTTTATGGACAGCTTTTGACATCATACCATATCATTAAACTCTTATTGGGGGAGTTATTAACTGACAGATCCAAGGAACTTGGTAAATGAATTGAGGCATCTCCATCATCAATCATCAACAAACATAGTGAGAGCCCACCACATCAAAATAAGTAAATTATACTAAACCATTATAATTACCTAAAGTTCACGCAGCTGGCTTCAGTTATAGGATATGTATCAATTTTTGTTTTGGAAAATCCATTATTTGGATTTAAATAATATCAAACTTTTCTTTTGGTCAACAATATTTACACTCACATGATGATTCTGAAAACATCATCTAATCTAATAAAAGAGAAACATGCAAATTGATGGCACCCCTGGTATGCCCAAGCCATGCCCACCAGCTAATCAGAGTGACTATATGCAAATTAACCCAACCAAGATAGCAGCCGGCAGCTATGGAGCTGGAGCAAGCAGGAGGCTTGGTTGCCTCGGTGATGGAGGAAGCCCAGCTTCTCGCCTGCCCTGGCCGGCTATGGCCTCAGCTCAAGGCAACAAAGTTTCAATTATAGAAGATAAATAAATCCCAGATACCTGCTTCCAGCCAGCCTCTACTGAGAGCCTGGGTGGCTGGGGGCCGTGGCCAGCCTGCAAACAGCCATCAGACCCTCACGCACAAAGGCCACACCCTCATGGGGTGATGGTCCCCACTGTGGGGCTTGGCAAGCCTGAAAATGGCCATCAGCCCCTCACCCAGGCTGGCCAGGCACCCCAGCTAGGACCCCTACCCTGAAGGGGCTGTGGCCAGCCTGCAAACAGCCATC
>NW_006289082.1:873310-893545 GCF_000327345.1 Myotis davidii
AAAAGGGCAGTGGTGGCAGGAGCCTCTCCCACCTCTGTGGCAGCACTAAGGAGCAGTGAGCTGATCGGTAAGGAGCCAGCAGGCAGTAGGTAAAGAGTGAGGGATCCCAGACTGCGAGAGTGATGTCCATCTGTTGGCTTAGGCCCGATCACCAAGTGTTTCTTTACTCCGTTCAGCCTGCAGGGATTGGGCGTAAGCTGGCATTAGTCATTCCCCGAGGGGTCCCAGACTGTGAGAGGGCACAGGCCGGGCTGAGGGACCCCCCCGAGTGCACAAATTTTTGTGCACCAGGTTTCTAGTTGGAACATAATCACATATCTATGACAAGTAATGGTTTTCTTTGATTATACAAGTTGTACACATAGGTAAAGAAAATTTTTAAAATATTTTTAAATGACAACAGGAAAAAATAACCAATAATTCCTTTATTTAGATGCAAATGACTTACAATTCACTTATTTCCGTGTAGTTTTTTAAGCTTATGAAGTTTAAACTGTTTGCTTGAGTACACTGCCTTTTTTCATAACAATTTATCAGAAATGTTTCCTCAAGTTATTTGAAACACTGCAAAAATATTTTCAATGATTGAAGTAGTCATTGAGTACTATGTTTAAGTGGTCATTAAAGTTATTTTCCTTACTTCCTTATAAATGGTGTTGTTATGAACTTTTTGATGCATAAATCTGTTTTAAGTTTCAGATTATTTCCTAAATTAGGATAAATTCCTAGAAATGGTCAAAAATGCCAACATTTTAAAGCTTCTTCATCTGGCAAAATTTTGCTGTAAGAAAAATTTTAATTCTCTATACATATTAATATTGAAAATAAATCTAAGGAGAAAAATTTAAGTGCACTGACTTTTAAAACTGAGGTCATTATTTAATTTAGGGTTAGTGTTTTGTTTTTGTTTTGTTTTAATATCTTACCTTCAAGGAAAAAATGTGCTTTTAAAATATTATTTACTTCTTTTTGTCAGGTTTTAAACTTACACTTAATTTGAGAATATAAGTTTAAGTGTATACTTATTTCAGCCTAATGCTTGTATTTTTCAAGGTATACAATCTTGCCTTTTTTCTTTTTTCTATTTCTAAACATTCTCACCCAGCAGTGCTGCCTCCTGACTTATCACCAGTTTAATCTCACATGTACACCATTAGTTCATGGTGTAAGTGTACACATTCATCCGTGGATAAAAATATAAAAAAATTACTTGTCAAGGTAATTTCCAAACTTATCAAATTTGGCACAAGAGTTTTAAGAGTCCTAGATTAATGTTATAAATTTGTGCTAGACTCAAATGCAGAGCATATGAAGAATAGAGTAGATTCACCCAATTCTAAAATTAATTTTGAAAGGCGATGGAATGACAAACTTGGGGGAAATTTCCAGAATAAATCTAGTCAAAGTAAATAAAGGCTAATTGTGTTTCAGTGGCTATCATTTATTCATAGATTCACTTACCTATTGAACTTATTGAAATACTTACTGAACATCCTTTATATGTCAAACGCTTGCTAAGCACTGGAATCAACAACAACAACAAAAAGGATATAGGCCTGCCCTCTGGAAGATACATTCTAGAGGAAGAGACAGACAAAAGCAAATGAATAAATAAAATAGTTATAAGTTGTAATCTAGTCACTTCCATTACTCAATATTATTTGAGACAGAGAAATTATTTGAGTTCTTTCCCAAGAATTTTTAAAGTTGTACTGAGTAAGAAAACAGTTAAAGATTTAGAATTATGAAAAATATAGGTGATATCTACAGATATTTTATGACTGATCATTATTCTCTTGTGCCCGGTACCACCTACTCTCCTGCTCCCCTCCCCACAAAGTAAAAAGGATAGACTAGGATAAAGTTCATACTTTTTGGCCTAACCTTCTGTATTCATTTATCCCTGATTTTGCTTTCCAGGTTTCAGTTACCAGGGGTCAATGACTACGGTCCAAAAATATTAAATGGAAATTTCCAGAAATAAACAATTCATAAGTTTTAAATTGCACATTGTGTGGAATAGCATGATGAAATCTCATGCCATCTAGCTCTGTCTTACCTGGGATGTGAATCATCCCTTTATCCACAAGTATATGCCATAGGCCCTTTAGTCACTTAGTAGACAACTCTGTTTAGATCAACTGTTGTGGTATTACAGTATCCCTTACTTGCATTCAAGTAACCCTTACTTTACTTATTGATTGTCCCCAAATACAAGAGTGGTGATGCTTGGCAATTTCGATGTGCCAAAGAGAAGCTGTAAGGTGCTTCCTTGAAATGACAAGGTATGTATGTATGGGAAAAAATTATAGTATATCTAGAGTTCAGTAGAATCCTGGGTTCCAGGCATCCACTGGGGGGTCTTGGAACATACCCCCTGTGGATAAGGGGGGACCATTGTAATCTGGTTTGACTCAGCCTCAAATGTAGCATGTTGTAGTAGAAGGTACAATGTACCAAATTTGGAGAGTAAGGAAATTTAGTTTGCACCAAGTGGCAATGTTGGGATTGAAACTTAGATGAGACATTTAATTTTCCAGAGTGTCAGTTTCCTTTGTAAAATGATGGATTTTGACTAAGTGATCTCTGAAATCCCTGTAAGCTTTAAAATTCACTATTTATGCTTCTCTCCTTGAAACATTTCTTCCAATATGCTCCTATTTATACTGGGAGTGGGGAGGAAATGGCATGAGGAAGAGTACAGGGTTGGAAAGAATAAGATTGATTCCTGTTTGATAGGAATAATGGATTTATAGTCTATAATGACTATTTTCTCATATTGTTGGATATTTTAAAAACATGTTTTTAATATCTGCTTATTATTTCAACTTATGGATGTACCAAAATTTATTTATCCATAACTCATTTTAAGGATTATTTCCTAATTTCTGTAATTTTTAAAAAATGTATCTTTATTAAAATATTACAGATGTTCCCTTTCCGCCCATTTACTCCACTTCCATCCCCTCCCCATGCCTTCACCCCACTATTGTCTATGTCCATGGGTTATGCACTTATTCATGTAAGTTCTTTGGTTGATTTCTTCCCTCTCCTCCACTTCCCACTGAGGATCCTCAGTCTGTTGTATGCTCTGTTACAATCCGCATGTGTAAACTAGTATTTAAAATAATACTGCAAGTTTTCTCTTTTGTCTTGTTCTTTTATAGGGGGGGAAATGTTATTGTAATTTCTTCTTATCTACTCCAGCTTATATGGCTTTCTCTTAACATTCAAAACTTCACTTTGGACAATAATATAGAGCCTTTTCTTTCTCCTTTATAAAACAACATCATCCCTGAGTGAGATCCATATTTCTGCAGCTCTCTTATAGCAAAAGAATGTGAATGAAAGCCAATTCCATGCCTGCATCAAGTCTGGATAATGTATATTTTAGTTTTAACCAAAGTTGAAATCCATGAGATCAGAATCCCACCAGCAAATAAACAGGTAAAGATTCATTTCTGTCAACTATACCCAAAATGTGATTTAGCACTAAGCCATATATGACTTAGTCAACTCTGACAAAGATAATTATGACTTTGGTGATTTTGCCATGATCCTAAACTTCCTGTAGTATTATTACATTGAAACATTAGAGTATAAGTATATAAGAGAAGTAAAACTTAAGATTTTAGCCCTGGCCAGGTAGCTCAGTTAGTTAAAGCATTATCCTGATACACCAGGTATGGGTTCAATCCTGGGTCAGGGCACATAAAAGAAACAACCAATGAATGCATAAATAAGTGGAATAACTAATCGGTGATTCTCTCTCTCTCTCCCTTCCTCTCTTTAAAATCAATAAAAAAAATTTAAAACTTAAGGTTTTATTTGCTAAATTCAGTGAACAACTAAATTTGGTGAATAATTAAATCTATTTAGGGTTTTTAAACTTTTTTTGTAATATGGTATATCATTTCAATAGATATCATTATCAGTGGGGTGCCATCTGTGTCCCTATCCGTTACTGGTGGGAGTGCAGCTCTTGGGGTACTGCAGGAATAAGAATTTCCTGAGGCCTCATGGGAGGATAAGGTATCTTGGAAAGCTTTATTGATGATATAACATTAAGGGAGTTCCCGTCCAAGGTCCCATCTCCCTCCATTCCACCACGGAAAAAGTCCCACCTTGTCTTCAGTAGAGCTAGAATTAAAGCCACTGCCCAGAGTTTTTCTCCATATTCATAGTCCAGTCCAGCATTTGGCTAGCTTAGCTGTGCTCCCAGCTGCAGTAGCATATGGGGTCCACATGGCCATGGGACATGTAACTTCTTAGGCCACATGGCAGGCAAGTGTGGGATACAGAGCAAACGATTCCAAGGAAGCAGGAGCAAATCAAGAGAAATAAGAGCAAGCAAGAATTCCTTTGTCTGCGTATTTTAACTGGGAGCTTACTCAATGAACTCTTCAGCATTCCAAGTGCTTGCTTTGGCCCCAGCCTCCTAGCCAATTATCTTTTTTCCGGGCTAGACTGACAGGCAAGCACCTTCCCTATGTCATCCCAACTTCACTGTGCACCAATGCTCCCATCTTCCTCTTGGTTGGACCCCCCTCCCCCAGTGATTTGCAGGGAATGGACTAGTGGTTCCCTGGGGAGTGTGAAGTGGCAACTTCCTGGTGAAGGTGCCCAGTTGACTGTGCTTACAATGTCTGGCCTCCCCTTTGCTGCTTTCCTATAATTAATATAAACTAGCTAGTTATGATAGTAACAATATCACATTCTACATTAGCTTTGCTACTTCTCCACCCACTGAGTAATCAAAGAAGTGACACACTGCTTTAAAATTACTCTAAAAACTATCCTGACAGTGAAAAAATATTTTCAATTTAACAGTTTTTGTTTAGGAGAAGAGTAGAATCTTTGTAGTCATAAATATAATTTTAGTGAAGGGATCTTTGAGGTCTTATAATCCAACTCTCATTTACAGATAAGGACAAGTGAAACCCAGTTCGTTTTTATTACTCATACCAGTAAGTCTGGGGTGGAGGGGGGGGCGGAGTGCAGGGGGTAGTCCCAACACACTCTTTTGGTCTAATGCATGCCAGAGGATCATAGTTTATAAGAACAGCAGGTAGCTAACACAGTTGAACAAATCTAAGAAAGATGTCTGATTTGATTCTGATTTTCCCCTTACCATTTTTATTATATGATCCATTCCATTCCACCTTAATCTGTTACCACCAACACAAAAGGGAAGTGCCTTTACACAAAGTGATGTTCATATGCAATAAAAGAGGGAAGTGGGTATTAGTTTAACGAAGCTACATCATTGCACAACTTCTTGGGGGAGGGGGAGGAGCATTTATGTCTATCCATGTATATACATACCTGTAGCCTCTACTTTATTATTTTTTTAGAGTAAGAGAGGGAGAAAGAAAAACATCAATGTGATCGAGAAAAATCAATCAGTTGCCTCACACAGGTGCTCTAACCAGGAATCAAACCTGCCACCTTTTAATGTACAGGATGATATTCCAACCAACTGAGCCATACCAGCCAGGGCCACACCTATAGCCTCTTAAGTGTGCTTCAGAAAATGCCATTTATATACATTACAATGTAAATGGTATCCTCTGCAGTTGCGCATCACAGGGACACTGCAAATAGGTGTTGTGTGTGTCATATTAATCAGGTTAGGCTAATTGCCATAACAATCAATCCCCAATAATCAATGACTCAAATTTATTTCTTGCTGAAATAAACAAGTAGTTCAATACTTAGTTTCCAAGGTCTTTCAGTACCTAGGCTTTCAATACCACATTCCAAGGCACCCTGTGGTTTTTTCTCTATTTCAGTCTGTTGGAAGGGGAATTTTTTTTTAGGCAGGGGCATTGAAAGTAGTGCATATAACTCCCATTCTCATTCTATTGCCCAAAATTTAGTCACATGCCCACACCTAACTGCAAGGGAGGCCAAAAAGTGAGAACATGGATTTTGATGTCTAGCTAGCTAGCAGTCATTGCTCATGTGTGTTCTTTCTCTCTCTTCTCTCTCTCTCTCTCTCTTCTCTCTCTCTCTCTCTCTCTCTCTCTCTCTCTCTCATCAATGAAAAACATATTCTAGGGTGAGAGAAAAAAAAAGAAAAGAAACACCCAACTAGGTATTTTACTCTTGCTATGCTCTCTCTCTCTCTCTCTCTCTCTCTCTCTCTCTCTCTCTCTCTCTCCACACACACACACACACACACACACAAAAATAAACTCAATTATGTTTCAAATAGAACAAGTTAACAGTGAAGTAAAGGGACTTTTATTTAAGAATTGTATTCACTTCTACCCTTTCCCTCCTTCAGGCAGAATTGTTAATGAATATATAACAATAGTCAACTGAAACCTCAAAATGAGAGGAAAAAAAGCAAATTTTTGCAAGCATAACATTTATATAAAAATATATACTTTAACATAAACATATATATGGGGTAGTTTGGCTTGGTTTTCTTATTCCATTAACTAGTCAGATTCAGAACTAAGGCTCATGTCTGGTTGCTTGTTTTAAAAGCCATCAAGCTCCATTTTAACTACACAATTAGTAAATGATGTTTGAGAAACATTCAACTCTGTATATAACAAAGATAAGAATTCCAGAAACGAAGGCAGCAGTCAGTTTAGTGTTTTTTTCCTTTGGGTAAGTTATCATTTACTTAAACTGTTCTCAAATTATTCTGTTTTTAATAGAAGTACTGCATGGTTGCACTTCTGAAGTCATAAACAGGAAGTGTAATATATAAATGTCAGTAAAACTAAAATTCAGTTCTATGGTTTGATGTTTTCTACGCTTCATATTTTCTTTTTTTCCCCTCTTATTAATACCATATTTATTTGTCTTCCCTCTGTCAAACCCTGAGCCAATCACTTTCCCCAGACTGCCTGGGAAGGTATAAAGGAACATACAGGGCAGACAAGACATGGGAGAAGGAACTATGGGAGGTGGAGACAGCTCCTTCACATGGTGAAGCAAATGAGAAAAGCACCATCGGGCAAAAGAGCTCCATGGCCCCTGACAGGGCAAAGCCCAGAGGGCATAGGCTAAGAGCCTGTTGCTCCTAGCATAACCAATGATGAGGCTCCCAAACACAGTCCCAATCCTAGCCCCTACTGTGGCAGCCCCAGCCCCAATGAACTTGGCTCTTGTGTCAATGTCCCTTGAAAGGTGCTGGTTTGGAAGCTGTGGCTAGAAATATGTCAGGGGAGCTGCTGAGCTTCTGTCAGTGTCTCAGGTCGTTTCAGCACCACTGCAGGCAGTGATCAGTTCAGCAGCACAGAGGTGCTCCTGACCAAGGAGCTGGTGGAGACAAACTTGATCCAGGGGTACATTTTTAGGGGATGATGGAATGGGGCAGGAAAGCTGCTCCCAATCCAGAGAGCCCTTTATATTTTCATGTTAATGTCTAATTTTGTATGTACTTAGAGACTACATATAGGCAAATAGTAAGTAATATTATCTGATTGATTTTCGTTGACAACCAAACTCTTTGGGGTGTAAGGGAAATATGTGGGATAGCCTAAATGTTGTACACTTTTGTGGAGGAGGGAATAGAAATGACCTAGAAACTGCTGTTTATTTGGCATCATTAGAAATTGCTTTAATGTATAGAATACCCAACTTTATTGTTGCCAGAAGACAGTGCAGATGGACAGAGGACAGAGAGTGAATGACTAAATTTAGCTAGTTGAAAATCTTACACTTTGTACAGTCTTATTATGACACCTCAGCCATGCCTTGACTATGTTCTACTACATAAATTCCTTTGTGAGGCAACTAAGAAATAGCTTAAGTATTTTTGCCCACCCCTGTATCTGATATAATGGTAATTTGAGGAAATTCTTTATCTTCCATTAGATTTGTCTAGAACAGTTGTTCTCAACCTTCCTAATTCCGCGACCCTTTAATACAGTTCCTCATGTTGTGGTGATCCCCAACCATAAAATTATTTTCTACTTCATAACTGTAATGTTGCTACTGTTATAAATCGTAATGTAAATATCTGATATGCAGGATGGTCTTAGGTGACCACTGTGAAAGAGTTGTGTGACTGCCAAAGGGGTCGTGACCCACAGGTTGAGAACCACTGCAGCTTACACCGAAAGGTCACAGGTTCAATTCCCGGTCAGAGAACTGGCACACAGCAAATGATATATTTGTTCATACCATAATTCTTATTAAAGCATCTATCTAGTACTTGCCCCTTAGTATGTTTCAAATAAATGTTAATTCCCTTTTATATTACAATTGAAATTATTTTCCTTTTCTCTAGATACATTTTTAAAAATATATTTATTAAGCTTTATTAAGGCATAATTGACATTCAATAAGCCACATATGTTTAAGGTATACAACTTATAACTTTTAACATGAGTATTTAAAGTGTACAATTGATGTTTGAACATGTATACACCCATGAAACCATCACCAGAATAAGACAGTGAACATATCCAACATCCCTGAGGGATTCCCCTGCCTCTTTGTAATCCCTCCCTCCTTAACACGTCTCTCCTCAGGCAACTCTGGTTGCTCCTATAGATTAGTTTGTATTTCCTAGAATTTTTTATATATAGAACTAGAGGCCTGGTGCACAAAAATTTGTGCACTCGGGTGGGTCCCTCAGCCCGGCCTGTGCCTTCTCCCAGTCTGGGGCCCCTCGGGGACCCCTTCCACTGGCTGCTGGCATCAGTTTTCCTCCAGCACCCGGAACCCAGGCCTTTGCTTTTCGCCCGGGAGGGGCCGGCACGGCGGGCTCAGCGCTTAGCTCTGCGCCGGGGGCGGTGCTGGCACGGCGGGCGAGGGGCTTAGCTCTTTTCGGGCTTCGCTCTTCGCTTGTCACGCTGGCCTTCGCTCGCTGTACCTGCCCGGGGCTAGGGGGCTTCGCTCCGTCATTTGGCGCCTACATATGCAAATTAGCCGCCATCTTTGTTGGCAGTTAATTTGCATATCATGCTGATTAGCCAATGGGAAGCGTAGCAAAGGTACGGTCAATTACCCTTTTTGTCTTTTCTTAGATAGGATCATATGGTATGTTCTCAACTCTTTGTCTCTTCACTTAGACTGTTATTTTGAGATTCATCCATGTTGTTGCATGTAATAGTTCATTCCCCTTTATTGATGAGTAGTATGCCATTGTGTAACTAAATCACAATCTGTTCACCAGTTGATGGACATTTGAGTTGCCTCTAATTTGAGACTGTTAAAAATAAAGTTGCTATGAACATTCATGTACAGATCTATATAGGAACACATGCTTTCTTTTCTCAGGAAAATACCTAGACTGAAATGGCTAGATCATATGTTAGGGTATGTTTAACTTTTTTCAGACATCGACAAACTGTTTTCCAGACTGATTGTATAATTTTACATTCCTACTAGAAGTGTATCAGAGTTCTAATTCCTCCACATCTCAACATCACTTTTAATTTTAGCTGTTCTAACAAATATTTATACCTTTTTTATGTATACAGATAACTAGTAGTTGCATCATGGTTTTACTTAGTGTTTCCATAAAGACTAATGAGATTAATAAAGTTGAATGCCTTTTCATATGCTTGTTTATTATCCAGGTATCTTTTTGGTGAAGTGACTATTCAGGTCTCTTGTCCATTTTTAATTGAGACTTTAGTTTTCTCATTGTTCAGTTTTGAGAGTTTCTTATTTTCTTGATACAAATCTTTTATTATATGCTTTGCAAATATTTCTCCCAGTCTGTGGTTTGTTCTTTCTTTTAGCAATGTCTTTTAAAGAACAGAAGTTTGTAAAATTTTATGAAGTCCAATTTATCAGTTTGTTCATTTATAAAGTGTAGTTTTGGTACCACATCTAAGAAATCTGTCTAACTCAGAATCACAAAAATTTTCTTGTTTTCTTCTATTATGGTAACTTTAGGTTTGACATTTAGATCTGTGACCACTTTTGAATTAATTTTTACATATGGCATGGCATATGAATTAAAGTTCATATTTTTGTATCTGGATATTCAATTCTTCCAGCACCATGTATTGAAAAAAATATACTTTCTTCATTGAATTACCTTTGCACTTTGTCAAAAATCTGTTGTCCTTATATATATGGGTCTTTCTGAATTCTGTATTTTACTGCATTCATCTGTTTGTCTATTTCATACTAATGGATTCTATTTTGATTACTGTAGATTTACAAGTCTTGAAATAAGGTAGTGTCAGCCCTCCAACTTTGATCTTTTTTCAAAATCAGTTGTTTCAGCTATTCTAGATTTTTGCATTTCTATATAAATTTTAGAATGAACTTGTCAATTTTTTTAAAAGCCTATTGGGATTTTAATTTGGATCATGTTGAATCTATAGATCAATTTGGGGAGAACTGACATCTTAACAATATGAATCCATGAGTCAGATATATCTTTCAATTATTTAAGTCATCTTTAATTCCTCTCAGCAATATTTACAGTTTTCAGTGTACAGATCTTTCATGCCTTTTCCTAGATTTATCCCTATTTCTTTTTTAAAAATCTTTATTGTTGCGAGCATTACAAATGTCTCCCTTTTTCCCCCATTGACCTTCTTCACCCCACATCCACCTCCTCCAGGCCTTTACCGCACTATTGTTTGTGTAGCGCTCCCTCCCCTAGATTTATCCCTATTTCATGAATAATCATCAAAGTCATTGCTCCTCAAACTTTTTCACAAAAGTGTAGTTAATAGTAGAGAAGAATGAATAATTGCCTAGAAGATGGTCCCAAGCTATAATTTTCTTTAGTTTCATGTTTTGTCTTAAATATAAATAAATGTTGCATGATATTCCATAATAATCCTATGTGTAGTATAAATATACTGCTTATAAATATCTTTAAAACTCTCTGAGTAAAATTGATAACTGAGAGGATGCCTCATGTTTATTCAGTCACTTTTAACACCCTGGCATACAACAAGTACTCCTTTCCCCAAGCTGAACTTTTACAGGCAAGGTTCTAGACTATTCATGATTGTATATGCTCCTTTTCATTTTTCTCTTATACAATTTAGCCTAAATATGGCAGGGAGTAGATTAATTGATGCTTGCCCACTTTGAACTTGGGAGTGTCACAGGTACTGAAAATTCAATATCATCTCCAACAGACTGCATTGCTTCTGAAGGTCCCTTAACAATATATCACTTTCCTTTCTCCTTCGATTTTGATAAAGGGCCAAGAATAGATCTATTTGTATTATTTATAGTCTTTTTTTTATTATTTAAAATTATTTCCCCCAAACAAACATTTTAATGGCTAGGATAAAAAGTTAACCAACCCTTGGTATATTTCAGACCAAATATGGTATATGATTTACCATTCTGGGTGTCACTTTTGAGAGAAGCCCTATTAACCTGAAGAATAACCAGAAGAAGGGAGCCAAGATAGTAAAGCGTTTAAAATCATAAAGCCATCAAAGAAACAAAAAGGATTTGGGGGGAGTGGGGGTTCAGTTATCTTCTGGTTGAAAATAAGGGTTATCAATATAGGTGGAAATGAATTTGTTCTCAGTAACTACTGGGGCACTCTGACAATGGTGGCAATTACAGAATCATGCTTTTGCTGTTAAGATTCTATGACTCCACATCCTCGCCAGCACTTGTCATTTGTTGATGATAGCCATTCTGACAGGTGTGAGATGGTACCTCATTGTCATTTTGATTTGCATCTCTCGGATGATTAGTGACTTGAGCATGTTTTCATATGTCTCTTGGCCTTCCTTATGTCCTCTTTCGAAAAGTATCTATTTAGGTCTGTTGCCCATTTTTTTTTTGGGTTGTTTATCTTCCTTTTATTAAGTTGTATGAGTTCCCTGTAGATGTTGGAGATTAAACCCTTATCAGTGATAACATTGGCAAATATGTTCTCTGATGCAGTGGGCTTTCTTGTTGTTTTATTGATGGTTTCTTTTGCTGTGCAGAAGCTTTTTTATTTTGATGTAGTCCCATTTGTTTATTTTCTCTTTAGTTTCCATTACCCTAGGTGCTGTATCGGTGAAGATACTGCTTTGGTATATGTCTGAGATTTTGCTGACTGTGGATTCCTCTGAGATTATTATGGTTTCCCGTTTTACATTTAAGCCCTTTATCTATTTTGAGAGTGGAAGGGAGGGGGAGAGACCCGGAGGGTGGGGGTTGGGGGGAGAGATCAACCAAAGGACTTGTATGCATGCATACACTAGTAAGCATACCCAATGGACACAGACACCAAGGGGGTGAGGGTATGAGCTGGGGGAGGGGGGGAAATAGGGGCATAAGGACACATATGTAATACCTTAATCAATAAAGAAAGAAAAAATCAACAATAAGAAATAATAAAATAGAATAATACTAACAACATACTGTAATAAAAGTTATGAAAAAAAAGATCCTATGACTCCAAACCTGAATAGGTTAAATTTTCTTTATTAAACTCTTATGAAAACTACATTATTTTCAAAACATTGTTTTTAATATTTAATCTAAGACCAGTCACACTAATTTTTTAGAAAGTAGATAACTGCAACAAATGTGTTTATCCATTTCCAAGTATCCTTATTGGTAAAAAGAGGGGAAAGTTCAAACTTCTTCAATAAATATTAGCCATTATTAATTGTAAAGGAATTTTAGATCAGTAGCTGGTTGAGTCTTTCTCATATCTTACCACTCACACTGACTCTCACTCTTCTCTCTTCCACATTTAGAAGAACCTTATAATTACAATGGGCGTACTCAGATAATCTGGGATAATCTATTTTTAGGCCATCTGAGTGGAAACCTTAATTCTATTTGCAACCCTGCAATGTAACATAACATATTCATAGAATCTAGGGCATGAACGTCTTTGGGAGGACCATTATTCTGCATATATATATATATATATATATATCACTGTTCATATACAGTTTTTCCTGTTTTTCTTCAGGATCTTACATCAGGCATCATCCTTTTCTGAAATTATGCAAACCTGTGTACATGAATCTAGAGGAAGGATTTATAACTGTCAACAAATTCTCAGTTTCAGAATCACTGGACTAGATCATAGAACACCAGTGTTCCTTGGAAACATAGTTTGGTGGTGTCAACAATTCCAAATTTTAGATTGGCCTTTTAACATGTATATTTTTAACTTACATTAATATGGGTTGATAGTTTTTGCTTAAGTATATTTTTGTCTGTGTTTTTTTTTTTAATATATTTTATTGAGTTTTTACAGAGAGGAAAGGAGAGAGATAGAGAGCTAGAAACATCAATGAGAGAGAAACATCGACCAGCTGCTTCCTGCACACTCCCCACTGGGGATGTGCCCGCAACCAAGGTACATGCCCTTGACCGGAATCAAACCTGGGACCTTTCAGTCTGTAGGCCGACGCTCTATCCACTGAGCCAAACCGGTTTCGGCTTGTCTGTGTTTTTAAAAATATATTATTTATTTATTTATTTCAGAGAGGAAGGGAGAGGAAGAGAAAGAGATAGAAATATCATTGATGAGAATCACTGATAGGCTGCCTCCTGTACACCCCTTACTGGGGATTGAGCCTGAAATCCAGGCATGTACCCTGACCAGGAATCGGACTCTGACCTCCTGGTTCATAGGTCCATGCTCAACCACTGAACCACACCAGCCAGGCATTCTCTGTGTGTTTTTAGATGTAGTTATAATCATGCTAATTATACTTCTTTATATCTTGCACTTCATAACATTTTCCATGTTGATATGCATCATTTTGTGATGATGCTAATAGCAAATACAGTAGATATTCCATAACTTAATTAATAATCTTCCTATTATTAGACATTTCGTTCTCCTACTCCCTTTTTTTAATTATATTTAATGCTTGAATGAGGCTCTTGTATAGATTTTCCCCCATATTTTGGATTTATTTCACCTAGACTAGATTCCTGAAATTAGAGTTTTTGAAAGGAAAAATATGAATATTTTTATAACCCTTTTTTATATATCACTAAATTACTTTCCGAAAGGTCTGTTTTAATTTACATTGCCACTAGCCTTTCTATACTTTACTGATACCATCAATGTGAGGAGGGTTTTGTTTTTTTTCATGTTTCTTGGATTTTCTAATCTGTTCTCCAGTATGCTTGTTAAAGTAAATTTCTAAAATATAAATCTGATCATATTACTCATTGGTTTAAGAATTTCCAAGTGCATCAATATAAAGGTGACATGCAAGGTCCTTCATGGTTTAACCTCTATCCACTTATCAGACTGAACTTTCTCACCTCCTTCAAAGACACCTAGGCAACAAATCACATTAACTACCTGAATTTTCGTGAACCTCCCTGTTTTTTTATACTATAGTGATTCTGCTTCAAATGCTTCTATAGCCTATTTCTACACTCTTTTACACTGGGGTAACTCCAATCCTTTAAGGCTCCACTAAGGTATCCTTCAAGACAGCTCTATCAAGCTGTACTTCAAGACACAGCTCAATTGTAACCTCCTCCTGTAAAGGTTTTCTGAGCCACGTACTACTAACCTGGATTATAAGCTCTTCCTCTATATTTAGCAAATTACAATTTTAAAAAAATTTATGGTTCTTCCATTAGATTTTCGGCTCCTTGCTAACAGATACTACATTCTTTTCATCTTTATTTATCCAATTCTGATATGGTAAATGCTTGGTTAATTCTGTGTGCTAGTACATATCAAACCCATCAAAACATACCTACATTTTGAGAACTGCTATTCCCAGATCTGGGAAAACTTCCAATAAACAATCAAATAAATAAGAAAGTCAATTAGGAAAGCTATATGCATAAAAACGTTCAGTTCAGAATTTTTAACAAAAGCAAAATACTGGAAACAATTTAAATGCCAGAAATAAATGCATGGCAGAATTGGCTGAATGATACGAAATATGTAGCTCAGCCATTTGTAATGAAGGTTGTAAAAATGATATAGTAACTCAGATGCTTATGACATGTTAAGTTGAAAAAAGACAAAATAATTTTGCACTAAAACCCTATACAAATATATGTACAGACATTAACTAACAGGGAAAATGAAAAATGTGAGCTGTTTGTGTGGACTATGGTTTCATTACCTTTATTCAGAACTTCATGAAATTGCTACGACATTTCAATTATAATAAAAATAATTTAAAATTAAACCCATGCCACTAACATATACGGATATATTCGTGTATTCATATATATCCTAGCTCTGCCTCTGAAAGGTCCAAGAAGCAGAGATACCTTAGTATCAACGAGCATACCTAGCCTTGGTCTCTAATACAGTTCTCCACTAAGAGGACTCCTTAGAGAAAAAGCTAATTCCAGGGTGGGGCAGGGTAAGGATAAGATAAATATGGAACATCTTATTATACCACAAAGTTAGGAAGTGTTTTTTTTTAATATATTTTATTGATTTTTTACAGAGAGGAAGGGAGAGAGATAGAGAGTTAGAAACCTCGATGAGAGAGAAACATCGACCAGCTGCCTCCCGCACATCTCCCACTGGGGATGTGCCCGCAACCCAGGCACATGCCCTTGACCGGAATCGAACCCGGAACCCCTCAGTCCGCAGGCTGACGCTCTATCCACTGAGCCAAACCGGTTTCGGCAGGAAGTGTTTTTAAAAAATGATATAGGCATGTCACAAAGACACAGGAGCCAGACCAAAGGTCCTCTCTCTAGCTAAATCTGGGACAATTTGAACAGTGAAATAATTTACAAAATGTACACATATAAATATAGATAGAACACACATACTTAAATGGTAATTTTGATGAAGAGCTGTATATATCTTCAAATGTCTCCCCGGAAATTGCTTATTAATTGCCAGGAAGAAAAAAACAACAACACCTAACTATACAGTGGAAAACTCAAGCCACATATGGATCATGTAATCAAAATTAACATCATCAGTGAGGGACAGATGGATATCATGTGCTTCCAGAAGTGATACCCTGGAGAAGGACACATAACATCTGCATAGTAATCCAGTTGAACTGTATAACCCCAATCTGATCATGAGGAAACATCAGACAAAAACAAAATAAGAAATGTTCTATTAAAAATGGGGATGGGGAGACAAGCTGCATTCTTCAAAGATGTCAAGGTAAAGATTTTTTTTTAAAGGTTATGAAAATGTTCCAAAATAAAGGATGTTAAAGAGTCAGGACAACTAAATGCAGTACCTAGCCCTAGACTGAATCTGTGCTGGAGGGGGAAATGCTATAAAAATCAACCTATGAAATTGGAATATCATGGTAGATTAAAATATTACTTCAATGTAAATTTATGAAGTTTATAAGAAATACACTCTCAAGCATTTAGGAGTGAAGGACCATGATGTATATAACGTAACCTCAAATGTTTCAGAAAAATAAAATTGTATATGAACATACATAATTGTGAAAAGAGAAGCACTGTGCATAAGAGGAAGCAATTTCCTCCCAACTTTTTTTTAAATTTAAAATTATTTCCCAAATAAAAGGGTTTGTTGTTGTTTTTTAATTAAATCCCCCTCAGAGAAATAAGACCAACAAGAAAATAAAAGGTACCCATCTAAATAAGTGTTTTTACAACATTCAATAGTGTATATAAGGTTTCAAGTTACCGTTCAAAATGCTTTCTTCTTTAACAGTCTTCATTCTTTCTTAAAATATGAGCATACCTGCAAATTTCACAATTTTATTTAAATAAGTTAATATGTTGAAGCCAACATACTATCAGTTGTAGCTTACTCATTAGACATAGCAGGAGGGAAAAACAAGCATTGAAAGTTCAAGACTTCTGTTCTCTACCCTACATCCATATTTACTATTTGTTGACTAGTGACTGCATTCCAGTTTCCAAGTAAAACTTCGGATTTTAAATTATGACTTCAGTTCTACTGTTATTACAAGTAAAGAGTATGCAGAGACACAAACTGGATAGGTGAAAGGGGTGGGGGAGATGAATAAAGCTGAAAACTGCCCTAATTGAGTACCTAAATAATCAAGTTCTTTCTTTTCATATCGTACATCAATTTGTGGAGTCTTAAAATTTGGAGAAGGTATTCTTAATAGTTCCTTACCTGTGAATTTTATAGTCTAAACGCCTTTTTTTTTTCTTTTTTTTTTCCTTTGAAATTCATCATACTGAGTTGCACCCCCTTGTGGTCAAATAAAACGTTTCATTTTTTTCAATTGGGCTTTTTATTCAGGCACAGGAATCATGTTACTTGATTTTGTTTTCTCCCGTTTTAGTGAATCAAGAGCTTTAATTAAAGATTTTGGGTTTATTAAAAAAGATTTTAAACAAAATATCTTAGGTCTAAAAGTAACTTCCATATAAACTTTAGTCTGTGCAAAATGGAGATAATAATTGCACCCACCTTTTGCGTTAGTATGAGGATTCAAGTGAAAATTGCATATATATTTAGTACAGTACCTGACAGAGTAGGCACTCAATGGTATTATCAATTTTATATTATCATTCTCTTGTCAGACTATACTAAAAGGGAGCTAGATCAAAATTTACCAATTCATGAAGTTCAATATAGTCTTGAAAATAAGTTCCCCAAATATATCACTTATCTAGACTTCCCTAGCTGATTCTCCCCAAAGGTACATTATATTTTTAAAATACAAAGAATATGTAATTATTTCTGGATGACAGAAGTTTGGGTGGCTTTTACTCTATATATTTTAGTCTGGCCTGGTTTCTTTTTTAACTTTAATATTTAGAAAGAGCAATAAAACCATTCCATTTCCAGGTTACTCTTATGAAATGGTAAAACAAATTACCTTTCTGACAGAAATCATTACTCATATTCGGCAAAAATCATAGGTCAGGCTAATCTGTCATTTTAAGGGACTCTTGAACACAAATGCTAATTCCTAATGGCACTAACTACAGTTTGACTTTTAAAACACCTCTTAAAGAAGCCATTTTGAAATACCAATGTTAAAGACTACTAGCTAACATTTACTAAAATGCCATGCACTGTTCAATGCCTTAAATATATTAGCTCATTTACATCGTTACAACAATCCAACGAGGCACTAGCATTACTGCTTTAACAGAAAATCCAAGTCAGAAAAAGTAACTCCCGTAGGGTCACAGCTAGCAAGTAGCAGGGCTGGGATTCAAACCCAGGCAATTTGACTCCAGAGTCCACTTACCCAGTGCCCAAAAGTACCATACACATATAAGATACACATACTACTTAGCCATGTTACTTTTAGATTTTAAATTACTAAAATCCATTTCTTTTTCAATGTACCTTGATAATGCAAATGTGCCAGCCTTCTTCCATTTTCTCACTTCTTAATACTTCCTGCACTTATATATTCATTGTTTTAACCTTCATATGTCTTCATATACTTAAACACAAGTTGTTTTGCAACAAAAACTGGAAGGAAAACAACAACACAGCAATACCCCAGATTTAAACTGTTGGATTCTTTAGAAACTTCATTATAATTTGGAATCAGGAAAAAGGTAACCAATCAAAAATAATCTTAAAATCTATTAATTTCAGATCAATCACAGTTAAAAAAATTTTTTTCATCTTAACTAGCCTGTGGGCATAGGATAACTCTATCAAGCAAATGAACTAATGAAAGAAATTTTTAAGGAAAGTGTTAAAATACTGACAAGTTTATCATCATTTTACTTGCATCATAGCACCTTGTTTTTAAGGTGTACACAGATTTGCCTAGGTCTTGTGCTTCCACTTACTAGTTGTAACACTTTGAGGCAAGTTTCTTGATCTGAGTCTTGGGTTTCATGTGTAAAATGAGGATATTACCTACTTCTTATGGCTGTTGTGAGATATAAACAGGATCTATCCATAAATAGTTTAGCACCGTGCCTATCACAGGCAATACGTGGTAACTAGGTATTATTTCTTTATCAGTGTGTCACACAATGGAAACCCATCTTTACTAGATTCAGTTCACTTAACAGGCCTTTTTTTTTAAAATTACTCTACGTGACACCCATAGACTGCTCATTCAACCTCTCTCATACTGAGAGAATGCCTAAGGACAAGTACGATGGTGAGGTAAACTGGATTCGATGAAAGCGTCTTTGCAACAGGACCGGGAAGACTAGGCAAGTAAACTACACACACACACACACACACACACACACACACACACACACACACACACCGGGAACACACACACACACACACACACACACACACACACACACGGTTGTGGAGCAGGGGAAACCACGCCTCCTGTGTGTGCTCCCATTGGATTGCACAGCAAGGAGAATGCCTCGGACTCCAGAATCTGACAGATGCGGACTCATCCGCATGCTTGCTACCTGACAAATTACTTAAAGTCTCTCAGCCCTGGTTTCCTGGTCTGCAAACAAAATAATAGCACCTACCTTATAAAGTTGTTCTGAAGCTTATGTGCAATAACTCCTGCAGCGCGTTGTCATACAGCAAGAGCTCTGCACACAGGCGGGGTTGTTTTAAGTACGCGTGTGTCCATCCAATATAGATAGTCTCGGAGACACATTCCGTTGTTGGTTTAGTTAGACACTGGCAATAAGACATTTTTCTTTTCGCTTAAGCTGCACCCTTATCTGTTTTCCTCGAACAGTAGACTAAATGCTTATAGACTGATATATCGTCTATGTATGGTCCTTCAGGCCCACAGTCCCACCGTCTCTCTACCTCCGAGGCTGAGTAAACGGGGACTTGCACGCACGCGCAAGGAAGAAGAGGTAGGAGGGTTGCCACCGAGGAAGTCCTGGGAGAGCCGGGAACAGCTATAATTCTGCGCATGTGCAAAGAGAAAGAGAGAGGGCTGGGGAGTTGTGGGGAGGGGTTTGCGCGTGCGCAAACTTGTTGGGAAAGACAGAAGGGGGGTTGGAGGAGGTATTGACAGCTGTGGAGGCAGCCCGCGTTCCCGGCATGCCCCGGGGCGGCGGGGTTGGCTCTAACGAATTTGAATGAGGAGCCTTAGCACTTTTGGTGCCATTTTCGAGTGATGCCTGAGCCCATCAATCTAGCGGGAGAGATGGGATAACCTGTCCGACAGTAGATCGCCGATAGGACTCCACCGAAAAAATCACTTGAAAAATCTCCAAAAATCACTTCAAGCCGAGGGCAGTCCGCGGAGCTTGGCCAGGGTTGGCGCAGTCGGTAAGAGACTGAAGTAGCCGAGCGGGACTCGGGAGGTGGCAGTGGTGGGACTGGCAGGCGGAGGGGGTGCAGGGAGTGGGCACTGGGTCCGTCTTCATTTTAATCAGGAAAAAAGCGAGGAGGTCGGGTTGGCGGTAGCGGGGTGTCTGCGAGTGGGCGGTGGCGGGCAGAAT
>NW_006289082.1:893911-919005 GCF_000327345.1 Myotis davidii
CCTCGGTCCGGACGGGGGTCGCGCTGCCGCTGCCGCGCTTCGGGGCAGATAGGGCTTTTGAGGCTCTAGCGGCTCCTGGGAAAGGTGCTGGACTTTCGCTTTTTGCCTGGGATCTTTGTCTTTGGCTCTCCCGGTGTTGCCCTTTCGGGCTGTGGGGGAGGACGGGGGGTATTGGGTGAGCTAAAAGATGGGGCTTTGAGTCTTGCGATTGCCTCCAAGTCACTTTTCTTAGAATACTTTTTCTTCTCCAATCTTTGAAACATGTCGCGAGGAAAAAAGCAATCTGTGAAGCAGTATTGATGTTTTCCTCGGGAAAGTCTTTACCGGGACAACTTAGCGGCAATTTTGCCACCCCCCCACCCCCACCCCCTTTTCTTAGGAACTCTCTCGACCTGAGGCGGAGGGGAGGGGGATGTTATTGGTCTTTCCCTTTAGTGATTGCTTTTTGTTGTTGTTTTCTTAGCTCCCAGTTCCTACCAATTCTTACTCGACAGCTCGAATGATTTGAGCCAGTGGCGGCTTTAAGTAGTACTTGATAGGTAATGACCGTTGTAAATATATCGGCTCTGGAAGCCTTTTCTGTGGCGAAGCGCCCCGAGGTTAACTCCGTGCAGGCGTGGTGTTTGCGTGTGGGATGCACGGCTCTGAGTGGCGAATGCGCAGGAGATGGTCTTTGCAACAGCGATTAAACTGTTGGCCGAGAGGAATAGCGCTTCGGGGGACCCGCCTGCGGAATCCCCCTGCCCCCCCGATGTAACGATGGGTTGATTTCTTATTTCTGTAAAGACGGGGGGAGCCGCCTTCACTTAGAATGTTTTCCCGAAGAGAACAGGAGAACGAAATGTGATGTTTTTCAAATTGTGTTTAACGGAGCACCCAAAACACTGGACTCGTTAGCCCCTGATTGGCTGGAAGAGAGCGGACTGAGGGATTTGAATGTTAAACACTAGATTATAATTTTCGACTTTACGAAAAATTATATTTTTAGACAACGGAAATAATTACAAAACGTTAATACGGAGAGTTGAAAAAAAAAGCTGGTGTTTAATTTTTTTTCCATAAAAGAACTTAGAGTGATTCTGAAATGTATATTAAAAGTAAAATTTAGGAGACAATTTTCGCAAAATAGTAATTCTGCTGGCAGAAATTGCAAGATTTTTATATATTTGCCCCTGTTCTCTATTGGTTAAAACTGAGTGAAGCATTAAGATTGTTTATTCTTTTGACAGAAATTCTTCATCTTAAGCTACATATATTTATTAGATGCAGATTGCAGGGGAATTGTTTTTTTATTTTTATGAGAAGAAACTTTAATTTTCTTAATGTTGAGAGTTTTCCCACATTTTTTTACAAAATTGGATATATTTTAAAAATTTTTCATATCTTTAAAATAAATGTTTTATTTAATTAGCCAATGTAGCGGGCTTAAAACTTTATTTACAGGAAATTTATATTGCTTAATTTACACAATACAACAGGTAAGTATGCACAGGTGCGTATATATGATTTCATTCCTTTGATAAATTTACTATGAAGAAAATATTGTATACAACAGTGGGTATGATGTGTTTTATTTGGTTGGTTTTAAGTTGATTTTTGTTTAATGTTGCTTGAGACAGCCATCTATATACTTTTGTTTATTACCAGCTTGTCATTGCGTTTAATAGCATCTTGATAAAAGTCCGGTGTGGTTTTCAAAGAAAATTTGTAAACTTACTGATAAACAAGATAGCTGTTGATCCTTTTAAAAGTTTTTTTAAATTTAATAGAAATTTGCATCCTTTTATGAGTAGTAGTTGAAATTTTGAAACTTAAGAGTTTGTATTCTCACATTAGATCAAACATGCATTGTTAGGAAATAGTCAAATGACAGGCTTCTATATGACTTTTATAAGTCTCTGCAGGGCTATAAATATAATTTATATTAATAGAGTGGAATAACTGAATTTATAAATGGTACTATTTTATATTGCCTTCATAACAAGAATTGCAATTACAGAATCTATGTTCATTACCTTATTTTAAAAGCTGTTTTATTTTCAATCATCTCATGAAAATTTCATAGAAAATACTAATTATCCTTTATTAAATTTGAGTTGATGAAATTATAGACAACCTCTTTTCTATTTTTAATGTAATTTTACCTATGATACCAGTGGGTTGTTGTTTTTTTGTTGTGTTTTTTTTTTTCTGTGGTTTTGTTTTTTGTGTTTTAATTTTCACTCAAATTATTATGTAACTTGGAGAATTTGAGGGTGGGAGAGGCTTTCAGATTCCACCAGGCTGGTTAAATTTAACCATACTTTTTTTAGTACTTTGCTTTATGGTTTTTGTTTTGGGGGTGATGGGTGAAGGATTGTCTTGCTTAATAAGATATTTTTTAAAGAAGAGAAGGATTCCTTTATTTAAAACACTGCTCTTAAAGCTTGAAAACACACTAGCATCTAAATAAAATCCACAGCATTAAAAATATTTTCCCTTTTATGTGATACAGATAAGAGGAAGATTTTGGTTTTAGATTTGTGGGCATATAGGCATGCGTTCCAACAGATGCATATGATTACTATATTATGTATGTGATTGAATTTATTTTTATTGTACTGTAAAGACTAGAAAAGTCATAATACCACAGGAAAATAATGGTGAGTAAAGGTGTTACTATAGTAGCTCAACTCTTTTTTAAAGCTATGTTTACATATTGGTGAGGGTAGAGGGAACTTGAGAAGGTAAGGTATCAGTCTTCCTGTTAGCATTGATTTTAATTTTTGTCTTTACTATTTTTAAAAATCCAAATAAAAGTGCAGTTTTAGACTTTGTTTTAATGCTGTCAACTGTCTTAGTTGTACATTTACAGAATGTACTCTCAGGTGTTTGTATGTAGCACTGTATTTTTTCTAATCAGATTAATATCACTTTTAATGTTTATCATGAACTAGAATTAAAGAGGAAAATTTCAAAATAACTTTCATATTCTGGATTCCTTGTATTATCATGTTTGGTATACTACATTTTTGGTTTTTGTTTTGTGGAAATTACCTATATTTTTATTTCTGTTTATTTATTGATATGTAGTAACAGTTCAGAATGTAACAAAATATTGTAGTCCCAGAAATATTGATCAGTTGATTTGGTTTACAAAAATAAAATAGCCAGAAGATTATATTAGTTATTTGTTCTACATGATACATAAACTTTCTCCAATTAAAAAAATCAGAGTATAAATTTATACACTATTTTGAAATTTTATTCTACAAAAAATTATCTCTTTATTTTAACAAATTACTGGCCTAAAATTGGCTCTTGTCTTTTGTTTGTTTGTTTGTTTAATGAAGCATAATGATCCCCATATTGATTTCTTTTTAACCCGTTTTTAAAAGAAACAGGCTATGAATCTGATTATAACTAGAAAACACATCTTAAAAAGAATGGTCATATTTTAGAGTATGAGTACACTAAATAATAAAAGAACATTTGTGTTCTTTTATTATTATTATTCAGCAAGCTTACAAACACTATGTGTCAGGCAACTAATCTGGGCATGTAATAAGAACTCAAACTATGACTTGCTGAAATTTGGTAGCCCCTCTCTTAACACCAAAGGAAATCGGTAATAAAATACCACAATTACCACTTTCTTTTAAATAAATGTTGAAAATGAGATTAAGCTGTTTGCATTTTTTACAAGTTACTGTTAGAGCTTTAAAGTTGATTGTCTTATTAATATGAGTAACATCAGTTTTATAATATCACATTACTAAATGTGTTTATATATTTTTCTGATTATTTGCAAATACAAATGACTGTAAAGCCTTCCTATAAATACTGCTTTCTGGAGGAGAAATGATTTCCATTTGCCTTCCCTCCCCCCACCCTTCTTGACTGTCTTCGAGATGCTTTAAAAGGTCTTCCTTTAAAGATAAGTTTCAAATATTAGAGTTGATATTAAATACATACGAATTTTATTCTAAATATTTCTTATCAAGTTATGGGAAGTTTAACATACTTTTGTTTAATTCTGACTTCTTTTACTAAAAAAATTTTACACTGGAAAGATGTGGGTTCTAAGTATAAATAGTAAACTATTTTGTAATAGATTTGAGTTTCATTATTTAAAGGTTTTTTACATCATCTTTTTAATCATTTGGTTTAATATTTGTCGTTGTACTTCCTTTGTTCTTTATTATCTAGTATATTTTGTTTTCCTACTATGTAAAAAGTTAACTTTTGGCATGGAGTACATATTGGTATCAACTACATTTCTTTTGTGATTTTTAAAGCTAAGCTACCTTAATTTTTATAGTGCTCAAATATAGAAAACTTTGTCTATATCTTTGAGGAAGACTATTGTAGTAATGATTTTAATTTTTTAAAATATCATGGTATTTAATTGGTGTTTGTGGGTTATGTGTGTGTGGTTTTTGCCATTAAATAATCAAATATTTGGCACCAAAGAAGTAAAAATTTACTTGGTTTTTATTTCTTTTCCTAAGCTATTTTTAAATAAATAAGGATAACTCAGAGCTTTTTGGTTCACTTATAGTACATTATTAATCTTTGGTAATTTAGCAATTTAATATTTTTATATAGTTGATTGCCACTAAGTCAAAATATAGGTGAAACAAATCAAAAAGCCACATATACATTTGGTTACACCATGTCTGCTAGGAACATTAAAAAAAGCATTGGCCCAGTATTCATCTGTTTATTACTTATATTTTAATTTGCTTAGAGAGTAAGTTCAAAATTTTGTTCTGTTAGAATTGTAATGTCTTAAAATATTTGGAAATGTCAATTCATGTTCACTCCGGTATGGCAAAAGATAAAAGTTGAAAATAATGGTAATTTCTATAATCATTAAAAGTTTGATAATTTGGGGAGAAAGGTAGTGAAAAGTTCCTCTCCATCCCTTAAGTATTCTTTTAAACTGGGTTTTATAAGTTTCAGAAGCACAGACAAAATGTATCTCTGGTATTTTCCTTGTGAGTCCCCTTTACCAGTTCTCTAACACCTACTTACACACCCTCCCCCCCTACACTGCTTTGAAAATGAATGCTCTAAAGAGAAATGAAAGCAGAAAACATATTAATCTGATTTGAAGAGGCTTCAAATGATAAAGCATATCACAGGTGTTTCTAATCAAGTTATTTCTATTTAAATAACATTATTTTCAAGTTAGTGTGTGTTTTCTAACATACGCAAGATTGAGGTCATTTTGGATCCACATTCTCTCTGTCCAGGGATCCAATGTGGAACTCCAGGAGGCGGAAATCTGTTGAGTGTCTTCTTGCTATAATACATGACATTTTTATTGCAGGTTTTGACCTTAAGGAGAGAGCCAGTTCTGGAGAACAACCTAACTTCTTTGATTGAGCACTCACATAATGCACTGGAACATGTTAGGAGATTAAGGTATACTAATGAATTTTAGAAGCATACAGTTTTATATCTTTTCAATATAATTGGGTTGCACAATTGGTAAAGCTAGAACTTTTAGGTGAGTTAAAACTCAGTAAAGATATATTAATACATCCTGTGAAGTAGCCATGGTTAAGTACTCTTATTAAAACTCCAGATTTTTTATATAATTGATCTCATCATCTTGTATTAGGTCCAACTCCAACTGAATTTATTTAGTCTAAAAATAAGTATATATAGGGATTTTTCTTTTTTTCCTCTTAGGGTTGTTATTATAGTGTTATATATAAAAGAATTAAATGTTGGACTTTTCATCTTATAAAATAGAAAGTTTCAATCAAATGGAATTTGGTGCTTGGCTGTATGATGGGTTTAGTGGTCAGTAGAGCCTATAAAATTAGATAAAATTAATGAGAATATTTTTAAAGCATTTAAAATATTCCAAGTAGTATTCTAACTAAAAGTGGCAATTTGGTTGAAACTGAAAAACCCACTTTCTTAAGTAGAAACCAGTGTCTGACTCATGGGTGTTCCAAGTAAAATATTTAAATTGTTCATATCAGAAGTTGCAAACTCTTTAAAAATAAATGGGAGAATGCCAAAATTTCTAGTGACTTATTGTTTTTTCCTCCAGAAAACTTTACAACAGAACCACTTTTATAACATTTATTGTCTTTGACTTGTATGGGTTTAGTTGAAAATTTTGGCTACTTAGCTAATAAAATTCTTGATTTCTAAATGGTAATCTGGTATAATGAAAATGAACTTAACAGTATTACTATGATTTTTTAAAAACTATTTGCCACATAAAGTGAGCTTTACCAAAATATAATGGTACTATAATTTTTCTTTAAATGTTTTTTTCACCTAAAAATATTTACTTTATATACTTAAGATATAGGAATTACAAAAGTGGGGTGTGTTTTTTTCCACGAGAAAAGTGTAATTTAGTCTTAAGAATAAAGTGTAATTATCATGGTCATAAAACTACTTTTATCTGTAAACATATCTTTACACATTATTAAATATTTTTAAAGAAAATTCTCAGATGTATGTTTAAGAATTTCTGAACATTGAAATATATCAAAATACTAAAAAGCTAATTAATGTTAAATGTTTCTGTATTAGTAGATATTAGATAGATAATCCAGGAATGTGAATCTATTAACAGTTAAGGTTAAATAAAATGTTAAAAATTTAATAGAAATTAGTTTAATATAAGGGTGAAATTCAGATGTTGATGTCATTATACTGTAGGTGACTGAGATAAATATATAGTATTAGAATGTCTTCATAACTTTGATTTGAGCATGTTATGAAAAATGTGAGTTTAATTGGGAAGAAAATGAAAATTTGCTCCCCTTTAACTTAACCATTGTTTTCCAGGTTAGAGAATTATAATGAAAAGTAAAAAATATGATTTCTGAATGTCTGGGGGGGAAAATCCAGGTTCAATTTATTACTTTCAAACCAGGTATCTTTACACACAGCCTTATTGAATTAAATGGGTGAAGAGAGATAGCTTTTGCATTTATATTATAGATAAGGACATAAACACATAGAACTATCCCTAATTTAGAGAGCTTATGATTTGTGTTCTTTGAAATTGTCAAAATTTACTCTTTGAACACAAATTTTTAGCATCATAAAATTGTCCTCTCTATACACACTGGCTTATAAACTTACAAATTTTAAACTTAGTAAGTAATTTAATATCGAAAAGAATCAATGCAGATATTAATAGTTTTCTTGTATTTGGTCACTTCTTATGAAGGATCAGAAACTTTAATTTGTAGTATTTTATTTTAGGACACATGTTATTAAGTTTTTATACTGCAAAGTGTGATTGGTTATCTTTTAACTGCCCCTTAAAGGACATTTTGTAAGGATTTTGGCTGTTGTATGTAAATTTGCAAACCTGCTTATCTATATCTCAGCCTTGATATGTACTTCATTATGTCAAATTTTGAGAAAGAATTTACTTTTTTTCCAGTGATAAACTTACATCTTGTGCAAATATCTATATTTTTTGTTAAATGCATTTTTGGGGGTTAAATGATACTTGTTTTAAGGAAAAATTCTTAATTGTTTCTAAAATACAGCTATACTGTCAGTGTTCCTATTTTATTGAAATAGTTATCCTTAGGATCTGGTGGGAGAATATTTGGATAAACTAGAATAGAGGTAATTTAACATATGTGTAGGAAGGGACTTTAAATTATTCATTATTTGTCATTGATATATTATGCTAATTTATAAGGACAACTTATATTTTAAGTAACTTGTCAGCTATACCAACTTTATTTAATAGAGGTTTTATTAAAGAGTAGATACAATTATCTTTCTTAATAAAAAATGTTTATTTGAAGCAGTTTTGTACGTGAGTACAGTTTGTTTGTTTTTTCTTGACTAGGAAATTCATCCTAATTCTATTTCTGTTTTTTTTCAAATAAGACCTAATGCATCAGAATTACATTTTCAGATAAGCATTTTCAAAAGGCAATATTTAGTGTGAGAATTTAAATTTTTTGCTAAACATTCTTTTGAAGTAGAATTTAAGTTCTCAGCAACACAAACCACACTTTTGGTGTTTCATTAACATATAATTTGGCTTACTTTTATTTTCCTATTTTCCTGGTTAGAGTCACTTGGAACAGAAACATGCAGCATGTTTCAAAAGCACCTGCTGATACTGATTAATCTTCTGGTTAATAGTTTATTTATTACTGTTTGCAAATGTCTTAATTTTTAAGAATCCTTTTATTTTGCTATTAGTGTTTTATTGTATAGCCTTTATATTAAATACATATATTTAGAAGTTTTATTATCCTGTGACCTTCAGAATTATTTTTATTTTTATTATTGTTTTCCTATTGCGCTACTAGGCAGAAAAATTATGCTTTCAATTGTGAGAAAAATAAAAGATTGGGTGGTTTTTTCTTTTTACAAAGTATTATGATCTGAATTTTAAATATTACTGTATTTTATACTTTTTTTTATTTAAAGAAATAGCAAACCTATCCTTTTTTACCAAATATTTTTTAAAATGTATCAGCCAGTTCTAGCATTTATAAAAAATGTTATAGGTTTCCTAATTTTTCTGACTTCTAAAATATTTTTTCAGAATAAAAAATTTCCCTAGTTGTTAAAAGGCACGAATTGCTTTTAAATATTAAGTTTTAAGTTTATAAATAGTGTCACATTTAAATTTAAAGGTAATTTGACACAACAGTTTATTTTTCTTATTCATCATCAGTTGATATTATGTACTAAGTTTTTAGCTTTGTGTTACACATTTAAAGTAGATAAGTTACTTGTAGAAATTTTTTAGTTGTTGGGATTTTTGTAAACTTTATGGGCTAAAAAATATTTTTTATTAATGGTATCTAATGTGAAACATATGGTAGTGATTAACTGGGAGCCTGGAGCTCTTTATAAGCAAAATGCAAGTTCATATCTTGATTAAAGTTTAGATACTTTCTTATTCTCCAGGAGACTAGCTATGGAAAATACTCTTTATGAATTAACCCTAAACCTGGGTAAAAAGACAACTTGAGAATTTTGGTAATTGAGCAACTAAACTACAAGTTGCAGGTCATTACACGTCATTAAATTATTTTCTGAGACACATTAATAGGTGCCTTTCTAAGCAAAACACCAATTTTGTCTTTTTGTCTTGTCTTCCCATCCTGCTTTTTAAAGAAAAAAATTCCTTCTAAATAAGTATATTGTATAATGATGTAAGCAGACATACTAGGTAGGTTGGATTGAACCATTTTGTTTTTCTTATTAGTTATATATGCTTTTCTCAGTTTGCTGTTTCAGCAGCAGTAACAGTGAATAAACAAGTATCACCACAGCCCTTGTTCTTGTCCCTTATAGCTGGGAACAGGAGCTGGGAGATTGCTGCTTCTACTCAGCTGTTGTACACAATAGCATCAAATATGCAATAATGGTGGCCAAAAGAACCTAAACCCACCAGTTTTTACAGGCTAGGTGTGACGGGCTTGTCAGTGTAATCCTATATATTATATTCTTTGACAATAAGGTGTCTTTTTCCCAGAGGAGCATAAAAAGAGCCGTAGGTACTTACAGTTTTTAGACTTTTATTATTTTTACTATTTACTCTTGTTTTACTTAATGTAATTTTCATTCAGTTAATTTCCTCTGTTTAAATGTAAACTTGTCTTGCATCTGAAAGTGTGTATGGTGTTTCATGTTTTTTACTTTTAAGCTGGTAAACTGGAAAAATTAATAATTAGTTGTTAATAACACAAGTTAGGTAATATTGAAGAAAGAAAAGTTTGACGGTAGCCACATAGTGTTTTTTTCACATTGGGGCCATATTCCCAACCCATATTTTCGTTTTCTATAGCCCAATCTAAACAAGGCCAACTTATTGTAGATTTCACTATAACTAAAAAGAATACCACTCTATACTACTTAATATTGTATATAACTAATACAAAGCATGCTGCAGATAGAAACTCATAAGTCTTTGCTTTTTCTCACTGTTAATATCTTATAACTGGAAAATTCAGATTATTCTAAATCTTTCAGAGATAGGACTTTGTAATTTCAAATAGTATAAAAAAGTGTTTTTATAATTTAACACAATTTGATTTTGCACAGGTTTGTATCACCTAAATATCTGTACATTTTCTCATCTTTTCTATCTAAATCATTCCAATAGGTTGTAATTACAGGGAAGTGAATATTGGGTTTATATTAAAGTACTGATTTCATTTGTAGCATTCTTCCTGGGAACTACAATGACATTTTAGTGTGTGAGCATAATGTCTTAATTTAAAGCCTGACATTTGCAATAGCATTTCTTTAAAAAGGTAACAAATGTCCTCATTAAAAACACAACTAATCACTCCCACTCTTAATGTTTTCCCTTACTAATTACAGTAAACTAAGAATATTAGTTCCCTAATATTATCCAAAAAAGTTTTGTTGTAGTATGTGCTTGGTTATCTGAAATGAAAAGTGATCCCACGACCTAGTTTAACATTGTGAAGTCAAACATATTCAACCATAAGTTGAGATTACTATGTTTTGCTAATACTGAAGTGTTTTCTTTAATATGTTGATGTAATTTACAGATAACATTAATTAGTGTTAAATGACCCTAAACCAAAAAGTGAGCTACCTAATCCTTTATATCAAAAACACCTTGTTTTTACTACTAATTACTGTATAAATTGTCTGTGGACTACCTGTACCAGAATAACCTAGAATAAAACATTTTCCAGACCTGTTGAATCAGAATCTAGAGCTGGGGCTCAGGAATTTGTTTTTTTTTTTCCAAGCTGTAATGTTTTGTTTTGTTTTGTTTTGTTTTGTTTTTAGAAGCACTACATGTGAGAAGCACTGCCCAAAAAGAAATGAGGGAGGATTCTTCACATCAATAAACCATTTATATTTTCTGCTTTCTTTTCTCTTCGATCATTGTGTATCTAAGTTCAGTAACTAATTATGAACCTTATCATTTCTTCCACAATAGTTCTAGATAACATCTGGTATTTCTTCAGTCATATGAGGAAAATCTGTATTATGTGAGCTTTATTTTTGTGCAAGTATCTTTGGCCAAATTTTAGTCTGTTCTATTTCTTTGGAACATTTAGTATATCTACACTTGATGAATTGATCATTTAAGAATTTTTTGTTTTCATCTGCATAGTAGCACTTTTTCTTCAATGTAGTTTTATTATTGGAGACAATACAGAAAGAGGAACTTTTCTTATGCTGCTTGTGGGAGCATTTGACAAAATTCTAATAAAGTTGAAGATATACTTAGGTTTGAACACAATAATTCCATTCCTAGATGTCCTAGATAAACTAAGACATGTGAAAAAATCTTGCTTACTATTACTTTTCATAGGAAAAATTTTGAGAGCAATTTGAATGTTAAGTAAAGAAAATGATAAATTATGGCATAATCATATGAACTCTTTGTTATACTGCTATTTAAGAGAGCTGGGTGTATTGTTATAGATTAATGATAAAAATAAGTTGCAAAATATACAATACATTACACAAAATATATATGGTATGGTAACATTTATGTAAAGTTTGAAAACAATCCTATATAATAAAAGCGTAATATGTAAATTGACCGAACAGTGGAACAACTGGTCTCTATGACACACACTGACCACCAGGGGGCAGATGCTCAACGCAGGAGCTGCCCCCTGGTGGTCAGTGCGCTCTCATGGGAGCGCTGCTCAGCCAGAAGCCAGGCTCACGGCTGGCGAGTGCAGCAGCGGTGGCGGAGCGAGGGGTCCCGGACTGCGAGAAGGCGCAGGCTGGGCTGAGGGAACCCCCTCTACCCCCAAATGCACGATTCTTGTGCACCAGGCCTCTAGTGATATATGTTGTTTTAAATACTTGAATTTATAATAATCATATAAAAGCATGCATAGTTAATGAAAACCAAATTCAGGGATTATAATCAGGAGAGAGGGGAATGAGACTCAACTATATATGTAGTCTTTCTTTAAAAATTTAATTAAGCAAAGTAAGCATGGCAGAATATTAGAATTAAATACAGCTGGATTGGAGAGCCAGGGCTAAGATGTGGAGATTCATTTTGGTATTCTCTTGGTTTTTCTTTGGATTTAAAATGTTGGGGTTTTGTTTGTTTTTCAAATTAATGAGACAAAAGTGCTATTCTTTTTTTTTCTTTTTCTTTTTTTTTTGGCAAAGATCTTCTACAATAAGATGTACAGTTGGAATGAATGTTTCATTAAGCATGGATGGGTTTATTCTCTTCTTTCTATTCTGTGACTTGTAGTAAGTGCTTAAGTGTTAGTTGGTGTAAGAACAGTTTATAATATGTCCCAAAGAAGTCAAACCTTTTAACAAACTTAAGTTTCCAGGATATTTTTCAACTTTTTTATTTTTAAAGAAAAGATGTAATATTTTCTTTTGCATACTGCCTTTTAGCCTTCCTATTCTTAACAAGTAAAGGGCAACCATGGAAACAAATTTTTCTTATCATTACTCTTTCATTTGCTCCTGCATTCAGGCAATTTCACAAATATATTTTCTCTTGTTTTGGCCATCCTAATATATAAAAAGCCAGGGGCCATCATGACCAAAACAACCAAATGGACAACTGAACAACAGGCTGCATGAGGCCACAAGGCGGGCAGGGGGGCAGTTGGGGACGACCAGGCTGGTGGGTCGGCAGTTGGATACCCCCTAAGGGGTCCCTGATTGGAGAGGGTACAGGCTGGGCTGAGGGGACCCCTCCCCCATGCACAAATTTCATGCACTGGACCTCTAGTAGATTGTAACATTACTAGAGGCTCAGTGAACGAAATTTGTGCACTGGTAGGGTCCCTAGCGGCTGTCGGCTGGGTACTCTCTTCTCCTGGCCGCCTGCCACCACTGCTGGCCAGGACCTCATTCCCTTCCCTCGGCCGGCCTACCCTGTGGTCGAATTTCTGGAAGAACGCCAGTCAAAGGGGCAATTTGCATACTATGCTTTTATTATATAGGATTTTAAACCATTTATTTATACATATTTAAACACCTTAAGCTTTGTATTTATAATAGAATTATTGAAATTGGGCACTGTGTGGTTTTTAGTTTTTGCAGTAGCATACATGTATGTGTATGTATGTGCGTGAGAGAGAGAGGTTGGTCAATCTTGTGGTATGATCTTGAATTTATCTTAAAATATCTGTAATGATGGTGTTCTCCAGAAGCTTAGTGTGCTTCAAGTTAGACATTGAAGAATGAGTTTAAGTGCACTTACATATTAGACTTTTAAACTTCAAGATGGTATTAGTAATAGAAAAGTGAGTTTTAAAATCTAATAATAAGCCCTGTCTGGTGTGTTCGGTGGTTAGAGAGCCAGGCATGCACTTGTCCCTCCGCACACCACCGCCCCCCCACACACACACACACACAGTAGAGTTGCTGAGTTTGATTCCCAGCCAAGAGCAGGTACCTGGGGTTCCAGGTTCCATCCCTACCCAGATGGGGGCACCTGTAGGAGGCAACCAATCTATGTGTCTCTCACATGATGTTTCTCTTCTCCCTCCCTCCTACTCTCTCTAAAAGTCAATGGGAAACATATCCTTGGGTGAGTATTATCAACAACAACAACAAAACCCAAAGCAAACAAACTCTGGACTGAAATATATAAATGGTGCTGGATTTTATAATCTGTTATTGTTCTATGCTTAATAGGGATCAGAAAACTGTCAACCTCTATTGCTAATTTTATAACATATAATGTGAGCACATTTTTAAAGTCTTCACTTTTATTTTTTTCTAGGTTTATAACGATAAAATGAAGACCATGATAAAACAGCCTTGTACTTAGTTCATCAGTTCTTACCTTGTAAGTATTAACTCGGCCCCCCTACCATTGCTCTAAAAAGTTACTGTTTGATGTAATTTTTTGCTTTATTTCTGATTTTTTACCATCCTAGAATGACAACTTACTAACGTCCCCTTATCCTCTACACATTGAAGGTTGGTGTTTTCTTGTGTTGTTTTTTTTAATATATTTTTATTTTTTTAATTCATTTTTATTGATTTCAGAGAGAGGAAGGGAGGGAGAGAGAGGTGGAAACATCAATGATGAGAGAAAATCTTCGATTGGCTGCTTCCTGCATGCCCCCCTCCCCCCCCACTCGGGATTGAGACTGCACAAACGTCATGAATTCACTGACTCTGACACGCCTCCTACTGGGGATCGAGCCCAGCACCCGGGCATGTGCCCTGACCTGGAATCAGAACGGTGACCTCCTGGTTCATGAGTTGATGATCAACCACTGAGCCATACTGGCTGGGCGAAGTTTGGTGTTTATTTAACCCATTTTAGAGCAAGAATAATGCCATTGCCATAGGTAATTTTTCTATTTGGGAAAGTACCTTACAGGTAGGCCCTAGCATCTCCAACTCTGAGAATCACAATTTTGCACCCTTTTCCTTCAAAGGAATTTACATATAAGTATGGTCTTATTATCATTATTCAGGTTCCTTGACAGTTATTTTATGGTTTTATAAATTGGAAGTATTCTCTCCATTTAAGAAATTATTTTATTATTATTATTATTATTATTTTTACATTTCCCTAGGTTACACTTCATACTTCTTTGTGAAGTGCTTTAGATTTAGCTGTTAAACTTCAGGAGGTGGGAAAAACAGGAAGACAATCCCTTTTCCTTCCTTTTATATATACACATACATACCTCTTTTCTTAGAATATGAAAGATTTTTACCCTGATTCATTTAACTTTTGAGAAACAAGTAAATTCTAAGGGAATAATTCTAGCACATTAGCTAAAATTAATATTATACCATTAGAAAAACTCTCAAATCTAGGAAATACATATTTCCTTAAAAGTATTTGAGATTCTCTACCAAAAAGATTAATTTCCATATATTTCTTGAGCTAATTTTATATCTCTAAATGAAAGTAATGTGCAGCTATTTCTGTTCTTGATGTTGAGGGATGGCCCTGTTTAAACGAAAACTAATACTTGAGATGCTTTTTTTGCATTATCTCATACTATTGCATTAGTGACCCAGTAAATAATATCTATGTGTTGAAGAGTGACCTTATTATGATCATAGGTGGTCATCCACTGAATTTGATAAGTAGTTTTTAGGGTACAAATAATTAAATATTAAAACTTTTAATAATGAGCCAGTTTGAAGAGTAGTAGCCAAATGTCACAGGTCACTTTTTTTTAAAATTTTTCCCCTCAATATTTTTGTCCCTGGAAAACTAGAATGGAAACATTTGCAAATCCCCAAAGAATCCTATATAATCCAGGCTTGGGTTTCTTAATTGGTCCCTTGGAAGCCAGCTCAGCTTTTCTTCAACTAAAGTCTCAGAAAAAGAAGTCTTTTCAATTTGTATTGCACTTACTATAGACTGAGGGCAGTCTGCTCTTCAAAAAGAAATGAGTATCATTTAACTTTTAAAAAATTTTTAAGCACACATAACCTTGTTAACCCCATTTCATCTCCTTTATAAATTTCTAAGCAGTTTTTCTTGGCTACTCTGCAGTATCTTTTAAACATAGGTCATTTGCAATATTTCATAGTTGGAATTTTTTCTGTTGTTTGTTCTAAGTAATATGCCTGGAGTTCTCTTTAAGGTACTAAAATGGTAATGCTTCCAATTAAACAATACCCAGAAAAATAGCACATAGTGACAGTAGTCAGTGATTCTGAATAATTATGTGTATGCCTCTTATTTATTTATTGAACATAACAGGGAGAGTAAAACTGACAGCCTAGGTAAAAAGTGTGATTGCTTACTTGTGGACATAAATTTATTTCAATTCTGCATTCAATTTATTCCTGTTTTCACATGGAGATAACTTTGAAGACTCAAATATTTCAGACAGATTAGTGACAAAGGGCAAGACTGCATTGAGTAATCTATTGATGTTACCTATTTTATTTATGCTTAGAACATGAAATCCCTATTATACTAGAATTCATTACATTTGTATGTTTATTTCCTATTTAAATCAAGACCTGTGCTACTAAATTTTGCCTTGTTTTCATTTTCCTGATATGTTTACAACACGAGGTTTAGGGGTAAACTGACTCACTCATGCACTCTCTCCTTTGTCACCTGAGAGACTCATGACTGATCGAGAGCCAAAGCTTCATTCAACAACCGAGACATTTTTCCCCATAAAAACTTGGTTGAGAACCAAATTGTTTGAGATGGGAGATGTTTAAGAACCGAAGTTTGGCTATATTTATTAGTAGTTATCAACTTTTTTGTATTGTATTTCTTGGCTGACATCATGGTATATTTATAATTGATTCATATCTAGAGTAAAATCATCAAAAATTTAATACCCCAAAAATATGAATGTTTAGCTTCTATTTAGGGACTTATATATAAATATCCTGACTTTTCTGGGATAAATTGTCTAAATTGAAATCTACTTCACAGTTTCCAAATAATCATTCATTTGTTAATTTCTCCATCAGAAAAAAAAAATCTAGGTAGTATAGAAACAGTACAACTTAAATGCAAAAACTAGGTTTTTTGGATTATAGCAAAATGTTATTTCATTGCATGCCTCATCACCACACTAAATTTTAAATATATCTTCTGTAGTTAATATAATCTTTTTGTATTTAATAATTTGTACCCAAAAGACAAGTAAAAAAGAAAAAAAAAGCGAAACACATTTTAATCTGTTACCCGTGAGGTTTATATATTTGGACATTTCATAAACCTCTCAATTTCTTAATAGGGTAATGAAAAAAATTACCATATTCAGTGAAATTGTCATGCTGTTTGGTTTGACCCCATAATTTAGGCTTTGCTTAAAGATATTAAAGAGTGGCTAATTTAAAATTTTCTTCAAGTATAATAATACAGGGTAGGGCCCTGGACATTGTGGCTTGGTGGTTAGAGGGTTGATCCATGCTCCGAAGGGTCGAGGGTTCGATTCCCAGTAAAGGGCATGTACCTGGGTTGCAGGCTCGATCCCTAGCCCAGGTTGGAGTGCCTTCTGCCTGTGGGAGGCAAACAATTGATGTGTCTCTCTCCCCCTCTCTCTCTAGTCCTTCTCTCCCTTCCCCTACTCGCTCATTCCCTCCTTTCCATTATCTAAAAATTAACAGGAAAAATATCCAGTGAGGATTAACAAAGAATAATAATAATACAGGGTGGGGCAAAAGTAGATTTTACAGTTGTTCATATGGAAAATACAATAATTAATAAATAATACAAGAGTAAATGGTTTTGCATACTCACAACTGTAAACCTACTTTTGCCCCACCCTATATTTCATTACTTAAGTAGTATTCCACTGTCCTGACAAGGATAATCATTCTGCAGCCGAGAATGGTTATATATAGCCAGCTCCAGAGATATAACTGCAGAATTTAAAGCATACTTGAAGAAAGTAATTACTATTATAAAATGTATTGATGCCAGATTAAAAGTAAAATTAAGATACTTGAAAAATCTAAAGTAATGTAGTAACACATAAAGGATAGCTAAATAACAAAGTAGCAGAAATATTTTTATGCCATGTAAAGAGGTACTCCTTCTCTATCTAGCTGGAATTGCTCCACTAGAATCTTTCACTTTATTAATAATTTAAATCAAGAATTTTCACATTTGATTAAAATAAATCAAGAATTTCTGTAGTTTATGGAAATATTTTTATCAGGCTTTCAAATAGAAAGTAGATTTTTTAAATTATCTCAGATAGTTAAAAGTAGAAATAAAAATAGGGAAAAAAATCATCCTCATGAGGGTGATTATTAAAACATCGGTGATAAAATTACAATATGTATTGTCACAGAAAGCAATAATCTTGGCCTTGGCCAGTGTGGTTCAGTTGGTTACATCATCCTCCCGTGCACCAAAGGGCCTCCAGTTCAATTCCTGGTCAGGGAGACAACCGATTGATGTTTTCTTCCCTCCCTCCATCCCTTTCCCTCCTTCTCCTCTACCTCTTCTCCCTCCCTAGGTAGTGGGTGTTTAGTGGGTATAGTTTTAGTTGCTATGGATAAAAAGGTTCTAGAGAATGGAGGGTGGCAATGATTGCACAGCAATGTGAATGGTCTTAATGCCATAGAACTTTAAAATGGTAACATTTATGTTAGGTATATTTAATTGCAATTTTAAGAAATAAAATAAATGACGTTCTTAATGTGAATTTTTTTTAAAAAGGTTTTAAAAACTGATTGCATTTTATAGTATTCACATTTCAAGTATGGTATACTTGGCTTAGTTTAAAATATATACTAGTAGACTTAGCAAAAGAAGTATTGGAATTGAAATGACTCATTTTTCATGATTTTGAAATAATCATTCATGCCGAAACCGGTTTGGCTCAGTGGGTAGAGCGTCTGCCTGCGTACTGAAAGGTCCCAGGTTTGATTCCGGTCAAGGGCATGTACCTGGGTTGCGGGCACATCCCCACTGGGAGATGTGCAGGAGGCGGCTGATCGATATTTCTCTCTCATCGATGTTTCTGACTATCTCTCTCCCTTCCTCTCTGTGAAAAATCAATAAAATATATTTTAAAAAAAAAGAAATAATCATTCATTTGACTTTGTAATAATTATTTAATGTATACATTTTCTTGCCGCAGGCTCAAAGAACAATATATAATCTTGAACGGTTATTTATTTCATGATTTTTGTCTCAAACTAAATGATCTTAAATTTTTTGGAAGGGATTTTTGTCTGGTATATTAGTGTACCAATTAGTGTAACAACTGGGGCCGTGCCTAGCTCATAGTAGGTGTTCAATAAAGTATTTGTTAAATAAAATATATGTGTGTGTGTGTGTGTGTGTATGGTTTGTATATTTGAAAATTGTCATGCTTACATTTTTGTCTGAAAGGGTGTGCCTTTTTGTCTGGAAAGTGGGTTTGAGGGGAGAGGGTCACCTGAAGGTCAGTTTCTTAGTGTAATTGGTAAATACATATAAGTATTATGTATTTTCATGTTATTGCAAACAGATTTATTTTGGCTACATATTAAAAATTGTGTGGAAAAGTAAGACTAATAGAGTAACATATGAAACGCAGGTTGCTCAGATAGGAGATTAACTACATATGTTTTTTAATAATAGTGAAAAATTCACAAGAAAATTAATATGGACTATATGACAGTTGTGCTTTTTCTAAACAATTAGATATTAGGAGGGATGGACAAATTTCAGTGCACATCACGTTATTCTGTAGAAGTATTGTAGCCTTAGCAAAGCTATTTTAATGGTGAGAAAACGGGAATAAAAGAGGTTATCAAGATTTGAGATAGAGTCCTGGTAATTTGATCTGTTAGAGGAGTGGTAGGGAACGTCCAGTCCATAGGACATATAAACCCCTCAAAATCATTTGATCTGGCCTTGTCAAAGCATTAGGGTGAGTTAATTAAATGTTTGACAAAATATAGCAGGCTAATTTTTGAGTTGACAATTTTGTGTGGCCCAAGAATGATGTTATAAATATCCAAATAGCCCTTGGCAGAAAAGAGGGTTCCCCACCCCTGTGAGAGAAATATGTAATTCCCAAAGTTGAATAAGTGGAAAATGTTTAGGAGAATATTTTCTTGCCTGATGAAGAGTGGAAACAGGTAAGGGGTAGAAAGATAAAGAGCTACAGGATTCCTGTTTTTATTTCTCATCTCTGGGTACAAAGTTAACTTATTTTTCCAAGGCTTCATATTCTAGAATTACATCTTATATAAAATGATATCCAACTTTGACAGACTATTTTAGTAGGGAGATAAATGTTGAGGGTAAAATATTTGGGTTTTTAAACATAAATTACTTAAGAAAATTGATTTGTTTGGGGTCTTTTTACTTAGTATTAAATATTTCATGTGACTTCATTTTGCTAGCTTTAGTTTATTGAAACTGAGCTCTTGCATGTCATTTTTTATTTTTCTCTTGATATGAAGTCTTACCTACTTAATGAAGATGTCTTATGAAAAGTGTACTTCAAGGAATGAAATGCTGTTTATAATATATGCTGTTACCGAGGTAAAGACCAAATTTTATGAATTTACTTTTTATAAAAGGAAAAAATAACTTAAAGTATTTAATACATTTAAAAATTTGATTAAATATTTAACTGTATTAACTTATTAAGGTGACCTAGGAAAAATACTTTTCTTTTCCTCACATTATGCATTTTTGTTTTCCTAACTATAGCAAAGTGCTTGGCGCATAGTTGGCTTTCCTTAAAATTTTGATGTAGAAATAAATTATTATGCCACTTAAAAGCTTCTAAGAAACTAATTATGCAATAGTCTATAAACATGGAATATTTAATGGTTTTATTCTCTTTTTTCCCTAAAAGAAAAAAAATATTTTTGTATCTTTAGGTGCTAATGTGAGTTTAAAAAAATAAAACCTTGGAGTAAAGTAGCAGCACATAATGGTTTGTGGGTTTTGAAAAGGTGCAGGCCATATTGTGCTGCCTCAAAAATACAAGGATCTGATCTTCTGAAGAAAATGTATTTGTTTTAACGCTTCATAACTCCTATGATAGTGATGTCAACAGTGCCTTAGCAGCACGTAAATATTGGCGTTAAGATTCTAAATTATCTCCAGTATTAACTGTGCTGCTGAAGTAAGGTTGACCATATTCTACAGTCATATTTTAATATATATTAATATTACTAATGAACTTTCTGTTTTATTGATAGTGTATTTTCAGTGTTATTAATAATCCTGTTATGTTTATAATTCTATAATCTATAAAAATTAGTACTAACTTTTCAGATGTATTATGTATATTAAAATAGTATAATTGCAATTTAATAATTGTGTTGAATGCCATCAAGAGTTTATTGAAAGAGCTTATACATCAAATAAATATTTCTTAATGCACACTTATATTCAGTGTAAATATACAGATTTTTACATATGATTAAACAAATATTCATTTCCCTTTGTTTCTCTAGTAAAATGAAATTACTTGAGAGATACTTATCTCACAGTTAGATGTACATTATAACATATACATTTTGGAAAGAACTTAGACTATTTAAATAGCCAAAGATTTTTGTTTAACAAGTCAAAAACGAACATCTTGCCCTGGCCAGTGTTCCCAGTGGAGCGTCGGCCATCTCAACGAGGTTTCAATTCCCAGTCTAGGGCACTTAACCTGGGTTATAGTTGGCTCCTGGCCCTTGGTCAGGACATGCAAGAGGCAACCAGTCAATGTGTCTCTCTCACATTGATGTTTTCTCTCTCTTTCTCTCTCCTTCCCTCCCTTCCAGTCTCTCTCTGAAAAAGCAATGAAAAAAAATATCCTCGTCTGAGGATTAACAAAAATACAAACTGTGTGTGTGTGTGTACATATATATTAAGGCCTTGTTTGCTTTTTTATCCCAAAATTTAACTTCATAGTAACACCAAAAATTAATTTTATAGATGCAAACACAGTAAAACATTTTAATTAAAATTTAAAGGAATATGTTTTCTTTACCTTTTATTTTTTATTTGTTGGAGTTTCATTAAGTCATTCAACTAAAACTTGATGTTCAGGATGAGACAAGTGTGTTTGTGTAGTGTGCCATACTTCTGGTTTTATTTCCTGCCAGGAATATCTTACCCTTTTCTATATAACCAAGCAGGAAATATACAAAATAAAAAAAGTTCTTAATGAATAATTTCCAATTTTAATTGTCAATTTTGGAAGTCCTGAAAGTATATTAGATGTAATTTAAGGAATTGTATTCAAGTATCTTTTGTTTAAATTCTAATTTGAAGGTAAATATTATATAAGACATTTTTTAGAACAACCTCACTTTTTTCCAGCAATTTTTTGTCTCAAGGAAGCAATAGACCATATTGTTAGAATTAAATGCCAGCTGTCACGTTGAAATAATATTGCTTGGTGCTTTCATAAATCATTCATCAAGCTCTTAACCTGTTTCCTTTACTTCATTTCAACCATTTTATGAAAGATTGTACAAATATATGATAGTTTTTGGTTTCACTAAAAATATTCCAGCGTCTAACACATAGATGCTTAGAAATAGTTATTGAATGAATTACATAGTTTAATATTTTCCAGAACACCCCAGGAGTTAGATTTCTTTTTTTGCTTTCTTTTTGTTTTTCTAAATGAATTTGAAGTCAAATTTTACGAAATTATATTTAATCTGATCTGCCTTCTAAATGACAGAGGAAACTTGGATTTTACATTTACTAGGTGAATATTTATATCTAGGTGCTGCAGATGTGAAGAAGGTCCATTTGGGGCTATTACAGCTAAAAGAAAACTTTCTTGTTTTAAACCTGATAATAGATTTTAAAAAATTTGAGATATTGGGAGAGTAAGACAATATTGCATTGAAATTTATTGTGGCTATGCAGTTTCTTTCCAGCCTTTTATTATAGAAGAGGAAATAGTCTGTCAGTACCTAATGAAACAGGTAACTCAACAGGACTGGAAGCTTTATTTGTAAAAGTTAATATAATTCCATCTTTGTGTAATTTTGAAACAGAACAAATAGTAAAATAAAATGTTAACCTTAATTTGGCTATTTATTTTGCAAAGAAGAAATAGTTACATATGAGTATATATTTTTTTTCATTTTTCCCATCTTCTTTGGAAAAAAATCCTAATCTTTTTTATTCAGGTTCTTTTTTTAAGTTGATGCCAAATAATTCCAGCTTTGATCATCTTAAATGTTATTTGGAGCATAGATTGAGTTTAGTGATAACTCAGAATGCTGCAGGCAAATATCCAGGAGACAAGAAGAGGAATATTCAACAATTCAGTTTGCATCCTATATTCAAATGAAAATCTCTTACGATTACACATGTTGATATGTGATAGATTTGAAAATTTGGCCATAGACTAAATTATATGTTTAAGTTGATTTTCTTCATTTATATATTCTTTGGTTGTTACAGAATTATAGGTGTTTTAAGCAACTAAGTATTATAACTGATACGAGCCCATCTTAGGTACAATTGAGTTAGCAAGACTCAACTTTCATAAACTGTGATCTCTAAAGTTATATATATATACATACATGTATATACATGTATGTATGTATTTAGAAGTTGACATTCTAATTCAATTTTTTTTTCCTTTTGCAGGTGGATATTACTATCCCTTATTTATGGAAAAAGTTTTATTCTAAGTGTTGTTTCTCATTGAGTATTAACTAAAAGGAAAAAAATTAATGTCCTAAACTTTTGAGATAGATTTGGTTCTAGTAAGTGTTTAGCTATATTACTTTGTATATCTGGGAGAAGAAATAAAAGACCATCATACATTTCCAGCTTTAAAAAAATCTTACTTTCTTCTATCAAGGAAATTTTACAGTTTAGAATAAAAGTTTCTGTTTAACTTGAGCTCTTTAATGAAGAATTAATTCCTCCAACAGAAATTTAAGAGTCTGTGTTCTTACCATGTTTATTTATAAAATATAACTCATGAATTTCTGATGTCTTTTTGTTAGGCTATGTGCTATGAAGAAAATGTTGGCAAATAAATAAATTTAAACCTCTTCTGTTAAATTTCCGTGCAAGGTGACAAGTTAGTTGCTGTTTTTTGTCTTAATTATACTGAAATTAAATTCATTCATAATTTCTGTTTGGGTCTATTTCTTGATTAACACATGCAACATGAGTAATTAACTTAGATTAGCATATTAATGAGCACAGCTCCCCTTAATTTGGTGGGATTTTGAAATAATCTGATAGTTATTTTCATATGATTGGACTTTTATGTTTTGAAAAAAATGTAAACTGCCTGTAGAATCTTGTAATCCTATCTAATAATAGAGAAACATGGTAATTAGCTGTAACTTCGCTATCCTTCCCATTGGCTAATCAGCAAGATATGCAAATTAACTGCCAGCCAAGATGGCAGCTTGCAGCCAGGCAATTGAAGCAAACATGAGGCTTGCTTGCTCCAGTGACGGAGGAAGCCAAGGTTCCCCACCTGCCGCCGCCCGGCTCTGAGCTCCTGAAGCAACAGCTCCAAAAGATACAATGTTTCAATTATAGAAGCTAAAAGATGGTCGTCAATTTGCATATACCAGTTGCTAGGGAAGACTGAGGACAACATGGAGGCCAAGCGGCACAGAAGGGAGCTAAGTAGAGGCTGTGAGCCGGGAGTGGGAGGGGAAACCTGCCACAGCGCCTTAGAGCCAGAGGGGGAACCCAGCAGGAGTGGCTGGGAGCGGGAGGGGAAAGGAGGGGAAACCCAGCAGGAGTGGCTGGGAGCGGGAGGGGAAACCCAGCCGCAGCGGCTTGGAGTGGTAGTGAAGCCCGCCTCAGCGGGTTTCACTCTCCTCTCTGCTTGGCTCCAGCCGCTGGAAGCCTTATTTTTGCAGGAATCTTCTTGCAACGGGCCTCTAGTTATTTATATTTATCTTATGCTATAGGTTTAGATTTTTTTTGAGAAATTGTGTTGAAAAAATTTTAGGCCACTTTTATACTAATTGTTCGTCAATTTAGTTAACTTGTTATTAAAGGTACTAGAGGCCCGGTACACAAAAATTTGTGCACTCAGGGGGGAGGGAGGTCCCTCAGCATGGCCTGTGCCCTCTCACAGTCTGGGACTCCTCGGGAGATAACAACCTCCTGGCTTAGGCCTGCTCCTGGGTGGCAGAGGGCAGGCCCAATCCCTAGGTGCAGCCCCTGGTCGGGCTCAGAGCAGGGCCAATTGGGGAGTTGGGGCGCCCCCCCCATCATGCACAGAGCAGGGCGGATCAGGAGGTTGCGATGCCACCCTCAGTCATGCTCAGGGTAGGGCCAATTGGGGGGTTGGGGCACCACCCCCTGTCACACTCAAGGCAGGGTCAATGGGGAGGTTGGGGTGCTGCTCCCGTCACGCACAGAGCTGGGCCGATCAGGGGGTTGGGGCGCCACACCCTGTCACGCACAGAGCCACAGGGCGATCAGGGGGTTGGGGAGCTCCCCCCTATCAGGCACAGAGCAGGGTTGATCAGGGGATTGGGGTGCCTTCCCCTGTCACGAACAGAGCAGGGCAAATAGGGAGGTTGTGGCCCCACCCCCTGTCACACACAGAGCCGCAAGGCGATCAGGGGGTTTGTGCGCTTCCCCCTGTCACGCTGATCCGGTGCCGGGAGGCCTCGCAGCTCCGCTAATCACGGTGCTGGGAGGCATATTACCCTTTTACTATATAGGATAGAGGCCTGGTGCATGGGTGGGGGCCAGCTGG
>NW_006289082.1:919101-927164 GCF_000327345.1 Myotis davidii
GAGGCCGGCAGTGGCAGGCGGGAACGTTGGGAGTCCTCCGTTACTGAAGCAAGCAAGCCTCATGTTCGCTTCAAGCTGCCTGACTGCCGGCCGCCATCTTGGCTGGCAGTTAATTTGCATATCGCCCTGATTAGCCAATGGGAAGGGTAGCAGACGTGCGGCTAATTACCATGTTTCTCTTTTATTAGATAGGATTCAATATATCTTTGTTTTATAACTTAACCACTTAGCATGCATTATTTTACTAAAGAGTATCTTTAGAAAGTGGTAGAAATTTTAAATCACCCCAGAGATTGTTTCCTTCTGTATCTCATTATTTCATAATCTTTGGGAATGCTCTTATATATGGAAGTAACATTTGAAGGATATAAGTTCTTATAGTACTACTAAAACTTTTTTGTCTGGACTTAATTCATATGATAAATAGTAAACTATAAAGAATTTTTTTTTTGTTACCATGTGAACAGTTTAAAATACAATTTTAGCCTGAAGCAATGAAGGTAGAATATTTGTTGTTTGGTAGTATACATCGAGAAAGTTTAAGTACATCACTTCTTAAGAGAATTTGTAAGTTTTAACATAATGTGTACAGATTTTCATATTTGTATTTTCTGGCAGTGTGAAAATGCTAATGTTGGACAAGGAACATTAAAAATAGATTTGAGCCCTAACCGGTTTGGCTCAGTGGACAGAGCATCGGCCTGCGGACTGAAGGGTCCCAGGTTCGATTCCGGTCAAGGGCATGTACCTTGGTTGCGGGCACATCCCCAGCAGTGGGTGTGCAAGAGGCAACTGATCGTTGTTTCTCTCTCATCGATGTTTCTAACTCTATCCCTCTTTCTTCCTTTCTGTAAAAAATCAATAAAATATATTTTTAAAAGAACTTATAAAAGTACATTTGAAACATTTATATATAGAAAGTAAGGTACAAATTTACTTACGTTATGTAGGTACTGGGGATCAGCGCTGAAAAAACAAATTCCAACCTTCATGGAGCTTACAATCTTGGGAGTGAGGTGTGGGTAACAGAGTACACAACATTAATAGGTACCGTAGTGGCATGTCAGATGGTAATAAATTCTATGGGGAAGAATAAATCAAGGGCTGTGGGAGGAATGGCATGAAGGTGTTTGGAAAGCAGGAGAGGCATATTTTTAAACAATATGATGAGAAAATGCTTCACAGAGATGACATTTGAACAAAGACATAAACCATAAGGGAGCACACCATTAGGTATCTGGGAGAAGAGGCTTTCAGGTAGATGACATAGCAACTATAAAGACATTTCTGGTATAGGAAGGAGGTCTGGGAGGCTATGATCAATTATACAAGAGGGAGAATCGTAGCTCATAGGATCAAAGACTATAGGGGGCAGATGTTATGGCTGCTTAAGCTTTTAGCTTAATATACAGATTTAATTTTTCATTCAGTTGGTTTCCTCTAAGCCTATTTGACCTTTGTAAATATAACATAATAGTTTTATGAATCAGACTCAAGGTTAATAACCTCCATTGAGACCATTTAGAGTATAAAAAGTATTTGGTTGGTTAATAGATATATGTGTGATGATCAGGTTTTTGCAAATTGTGCTTTGATGACTCTGAAATTGTTTTCCACTTGACCAGTTTAGTCAAAGCTAATGGCTCCAAGGAACACACTGAACTTGTTCATGTTTGTCATTTACCCAAACATTGTCTTTGACACCATTCTTAGAATTGCTACCATAGTTAAGTACTTCGTTATTTCTTGCTTATTCTTATTTTGCAGCATTTTAGCTGAGGAATTCTTTGCCTATAATTGTTTCATCATCTGCTACAGATATCCCATTAACTTAACCTTCCTAAAACACTGCTTTTTATTGGATGAAATTCAAATTTTTTAGCTTGTACCTCATGATCTTGCCCCAATATTTTCTAAAGTTTTTCCATATTTCTTCAAGTGAACTAGTCCTGGTACATGCATTTTTCTATCTCTTTGCTTTTCAGTAATTTCTGTTTGCTATTTCCTGACTTTAATAGTCTGGCATTATTCCTCCTCCTGATGATATGAACAATTTATATCCCTAGTTCTTAACCTTATTCTCTGACTTAACACACCTGAGGAACATAACACTTTTATCATTAATTGCCCCTTATTTATTCATACATATTAACCTTTAAAATGTATTAGCAATATGAACAAAAATTTTAATTTTAAGAAACAAAATGAAGAAAAAGCAGGTTGACTAAGATATCCAGAACTTCGAAACATCAGCCTAAATATGAGGTCCCAAAGTTCAGATATTAGTTCTATGCTGACAAGTGGTATAGTTGTTATTTTCTATTATATGAAAAACTATATATCAATCACATAAGAATGTGGAGTAGCCATAATGTATTTTTAGGATTTTAGCACATTAGAATAATTATTTCCTTTTCTAATATTGTAAAAACAGTTAATAAATATACTTTTAAGAAGTAGTCCATGTGTTTATTATAATGTTTATATTAAAAGATTGGAAGAGTTAAGTGTCTAACAATTAAAAGCTGATTAAATAACATGTTAAATGGCATACTGTCTGAATAATTCTGGCAAAGAGGTCTCAGGGAAGGCTCTCATTGGCTTGTTTCTAGGATATGTCCATTCCTGAACCAATCACCATGGTCTGGGGGGAGGGGTGGAGTATAAATGGAGTACTCTGATTGGCTGGTCTAAATCGCGCCTACCTAGTGGTGGGGATGGTCAGGCCTGCTCAAACCACATGGAATAAGTTCCTGGAATAGAGGAGAAAACAGGCTGGAGAGCAAAAAATAATATATTGTGATAAGTAGTACTATTCAAACTTACTCAATATAATGTAGTTATATTAATGAGCTAGGAGTTGTTCATGATTAAGTGAAAAAGGTTACCAAATAGTACAAATGAACTAATTAGAAGAATACATTTGCTAAACTTACTGGTTATTATGGGTGTGAGATCAATTGTATTAGCATGGCGGGGGAGGGTGTGCTATAAATAAGAATGTATGATTGCGAATGGAGGAAAGTTTGTTTTTTCTTTTTAAAAAAATTATATTTTTAATTGATTTCAGAGTGGTAGAGAGAGAGATAGAAACAACAGTGATGAGAAAGAGTCTTTGATCGGCTGCCTCTTGCACGCCCCACACTGGGATCAAGTTCCCAACTCTGCCATCTACCCTGACTGGGAATCAAACTGTGACCTCCTGGTTCATAGGTCAACACTCAACTGCTGAGCCAGGCCAGCTGTGCAGAATGAGAAATCCTTAAAAAATAAGTAGTTATTTGAAGCAGCCTTACCACCATGGAAATCTGTAATGGAAATCCTACTGGGTTTGGGAACTGTACAAGTGATAATGAAGTATACTATCATGGGAAGAATTTGAACAGATAATTTCAAAAATTAAATCATTTAAAAAATAAGGTCATTTTAAAATAAGCTTTAGAGGAGCAATCTACTCTGTTGTCAAAGGAATGTTAAAAAAGGAATTCTTGAAGCCCTAGCTGGCTTGGCTCAGTGGATAGAGCTTTGGCCTGTAGACTGAAGGGTTCTAGGCTCGGATTCTAGTCAAGGGCATGTAACTTAGTTGCAAGCCCTGGCAACCAATCCCTGTGTCTCTCTCACATCAATGTTTCTCTCTCTGTGTCTCTCCTCCCACTCTCTAAAAATCAATGGAAACACATCCTTGGGTGAGGATTAACAACAACAAAAAGAATTCTTGAATTTGTTGAGAGGTTTTTCTGTCATTTTCCCACTCTTCCAGCCCCAGACCTCAAAAGGTAAGTATAAGAAATGGAGTATATAAATCTATTTTAATTTTGAAACTATATTAACAAACTAAAGGAAAGTCTGACTTTAGTGTATTTAATAGCACAACAACACTGACTTTCAAGTCTAAAAATTAAGTATTTTTCTGTTTAAAATGAAGTTTGTTTTAATTTTTCTTAGGGTAAAAGTAATACATGAACATATAGAAATGTCAGAAAGGGCAAAAATTCTATTTAAAAATCACAGTTTTACCACCCAATGGCAACTACTACTATTTGGCTTTATTCCCTTCTAGTTACATAGTTGGATTAGCAATTTTTTTTTCTTAACCTGATTCATAAGAGACTAAAGGGAGCATCTCCCTCTTGAGATAGGCTCTGGCCCAGAAATTTTTTCTTTACATTTATCTAAAATATACCTGAAAAATACCATGAATTGTAGAATTTGTTCCATAATATTTAAATACATAAAATTTCTCAAGATGTTTTAGTAAACTTGAGCATATGAGATATTTTATCCTGTGGCTTCCTCTGCCACACTTGCTTATCATCCCCACAGGTATCTTCCCATAGTGTGAGAAGCATTCTGATGCAAGGGAAATCATTGAAGGTTTTTTAAACAGGAGAGTAAGGAAAATACTGACTCAAGATTTGCTCAAAAAGAAATCTAAGATCAGTATGAGTTTCTTTTGTACCCCAATCATCACACCAAATTTATCAAAAAGCTGAGCTCTTTGGAAAGGGTAGAATTTACATTTGATAATCAAAACACCTTTAAGAATAGTTATTGACATTTCAGTTTGAACATGTGGCTATGGTTTTAAAAAATGTAAACATGACACAAACATGAATTCAGAGTGTATGACCTATCTGTTACAGTGCCCCATTTAGAATGTAAGCAAAAATGGTATGTCTCAACCTATTTTTCTCACGTGCTAATATTTTATAATTTAAAACTCTTAAGAACTAGGAGTTTAATTTGGAAAGGCAGGTTTAGAATCTGAAAATTGGTCTGGCCAGTGTTGTTCAGTGGTTGGGTGTTGACCCATGAACCAAGAGGTCCCTGCTCAATTCCCTCATTATGGACTCTATCCCGGGGGGGGGCAGGGGGGGGTGCAGGAGGCAGCCAATTGATGTCTCTCATTGATGTTTCTATCCTTTTCTCACTAAAATCAATAAAAGCATATTTTTAGAATATGAAAACTGGCTAATAAAATAAACTATATTATTTGGGAGTCTAAAAATCTGAGGGCAGTGGTGTTTGTCATCAAAACAGGCCTATGGTACAGATTCCAAGTCAGGCCCTGTTATGCCATTTTTGTCAGCATTTTAATGGGTATTGCATCCTTTGGGGGGAAAAAAAGGAAAATATCCAAATAGGGATTATGAACCAAATAAGTCCATAATAGTTATTGTACCATTTTGAATAGGTGATTCTTAGATGAGTTTATGTCTAAAACTCCAGGAATTTGGAACTTTGAAAATGGGTGACTTCTTCTTCCTACATACTTTTACTCTTCAGGAAGAATTTGTGGTGATTTTATAATACTTACTAGAGGCCTGACCTGGTGCATGATTTTCATGCACAGGTGGGGTCCCTAAGCCTGGCTGGCGATCAAGTCCAATCTGTGGGGCAATCAGGGGGGTCCCCACTGGCACCTGCCTTGGCTACCCTGGTGCCACCCACTCACTGGCCCTGCCCCCCCCCCCCCCCCCCCCACCGCTGCCAGTTGCCTCCCTCTGGGGCCACTGGCGGAGTGATCAGGGGGCCCCCTGCTCACACCCCTGCCATTCAGTCAATTTGCATATTAGGCTTTTATTATATAGGATATACATTAAGAAAATAAATTTCTAAAAAGAAAAAAAGACCTTCACTATAATCTTTCCTGTTTTAAACAATACCAGATGGTCTTAGTTTCTGAATAGCCAAATTAGATAATTTAATTTGGAGTTTAGGTAAAAGTTCAACAGATTTAAAAACTAGCATGGAAATTCATTTAATATTGCTATATGCTAATAAATGCATGGTCATTGGAAGACTTAGTGTATATGGCTTATGTTAGGCCCACATGTAGAGTAAATGTGAACTAAGAGGGCATTCAGAGAATTAAAAAAATGAGGTGTTCAGATATATTAAGGAGTGATTGAAAAAGAAAAGACAAATTTTGAGACTTCTTTATTCTCTATTGTACTGGATGACAGAACAGTAGATCGAGTTTCAGTATTTTATACCAACTGGATATATGCATTAGACTGATATACCAGGAATCTTTAAAGTAACTAAATAAGAGGGAAGGGGGAGTAAGATTTAAAGACATTTGAAATGAAAATACATCAGCTGAACAAATTCTTGCCTTTAAAATGTGTGCTAACAAAGGACAATTTTTTTTCCAGGAAGAGGGGGAGGGGAGAAAGAGAGAGAAACATCAGTGATGAGAGGGAATTATCAATTGGCTGCCTCCTGCATGCCCTCTATTGGGGATCAAACCCGCAAACCAGGCATGTAACATGACCAGGAATTGAACCCTGACCTCCTGAATCATAGGTGGATGCTCAACCACTGAGCCATGCCCGGCTGGGCCAAAGGGTGATTTTTTACTAAAGGAAATTATAGGGAAACTTCCTGGATGTTTTGTTTTGTTTTGTTTTAGGACAGTATTTACGGAAAATAACCATTGTTTTAACAGAACTGACAGTATCTACAAAAGGTATTCTTAAGAAATTCCAGGAGCATGTACCACTTGTCTGGAAACTATGAAATAATGAAAATGTTAACATTTTCATTAAGTACTAGAGTTGGAACATTTTTTAATATTAAAGGCTTTTATAAGTTGTCATTTGTTTTCAAGGAGGGTTACTTTTATTTTAGAGAGAGAAACCAATTTGTTGTTCCACATATTTATGCATTCATTGTTTGATTCTTGTATGTGCCCTGACTGGGAATCAAACCCACAACCTTGGTGTATTAGGACAATGCTCTAACCAGCTGAGTTACCCAGACAGAGCCCAAGAGGGTACCTTTTAAAGGCTTTTGGACAAATCCAGTATAGAACTAATCATATGTTTTCATTTTCCTCATAAGACTTCCAAGAAGAATAAGTTTGAATAATTTGAATAAACAGGAAGGAATCGATTCTACAGAAAAATTTTAACCGTACTGTTTTGATTCGAGGAGATGGGTTATAATGGGGTATTATTTGAAGTTTATATTTTAGGATGTATGGATATTAAGACTGAAAAGTCATAGCTGGGGCTTATACCTCTCTCTCTGAATTCTCCCCCTGTAGTTAAATATAAGGGAATTCAGTTTCAATTGGAGCTTTTCTCATCTTACTAGGCACATACTAGGTGCTCAGCTAATTATTAAGTGGGGTATTCCCAAGAACATCAATCTCACTCTGAAATTGGCAGTGGATCTAGTTGATTCTGGCATCAAATATGCAGTAAATAGTCATTCTATGTATCATTACCAGTCATGAACCCAAATCATCGTTGAGACTTGATTAGACAATGCTATGGCTTGGCTGAAAAGATAATTTTTATGAAAACACCTTTTTAATGCAGGCTTTTTAGTTTTTACAGTTCAACTACTTTTCAGACTACTGTGCTTCTCTTCCAAATTATATGAGATTTTTGATATGAGAGAATTGTAAATATAATAATGAACATCAACCCTGGCACAATTATTAATGTTTATTTGCCTCTCTGGGAAATAGGCCAGTAAGTTGTTATTGTTTAAGTGCTTAGTTTAGTGAAAAGTACCCAAATCAATCAAATCAAAACAGCTTAACACCATAGGGTTGTTGATTTTTTTAAGTGCATATAGAAACCACTCAAGCTTTAGATGCTGCTATAAATGATGGAAGTAACAACTAACACATTGATTGTGTAATCCTTTGCCAGAAATTTTAATAACCCATTTAATTCTCATAACCATCTTATTGCCGGGAGCCAGTCCATCCTTGCTGTTTCAAGGGACCTGGCATATATGGCATACTGTTCTTAATATGTTTGCTCACCTTCTTGGCACTGTGTTTTAACCAAGGTCACCTCTCCGAGAAAGGTTGTTTCCCCAGATAGGGACTTTCCCCTGAAGTTAGGGAGGGAATAAAACCTCTTAACTAAGTGCCAGGCGGGTAATTAATCACTTTAACTACGAACAATCATGCTTAAGCTACATAATCTTTACTTCCTGGAATGGAGATAAGAAACGCCCTAACCTTTGGAATAGAGATTGATAGGATTAAAATCAACTGGTATAAATACAGATGTAACAAGACAATAGAAGACAGAACCTGG
>NW_006289082.1:928454-929175 GCF_000327345.1 Myotis davidii
AGAACATGGACACAGAACTTGGCTGGAGATTGTGGCTAGAGATCCTGGCAAGGCTGCTGATCAACTGAACGCTGTCTCCGTGTTATTCCTTCTTCACCGACTCCGTCCACACCTTTGGGGACCCCTGGACCTGCTGGGGCTGGACCCCAGCAATCTTATGAAGGAGGTACATTATTATCCTAATGTGATAGGTAAGGAAACTGAATCAAGGGGAAATAGTATGCTTAATGTCATAACTAGTAAGTGGAGTCAGGATTCAAGCTCAGGTGGTTTGATTGCAGAGCTCATGCTCAGTAATATCTATATCCTTTGTCTTATAGCCAACAAGAGATAGGGGGGACAAAATTAACATATTAAGCCATAGAATGCAAAATGATAGTGATACCTTCCAAAGAATATCTTACATATAGGTTTGTATTTGGTAGTTCTATACCAAGCCCAAGTTATTTCCTCAGATATTCCAGGATGCTACTTCTGTTCCCTGCAAGAAGACATGCTTTTATAAGTGTGTTTCAGTAACACTGGGTATGGGTATTTGTGTATGGTCCTCCTGTAGGTATGTGTGCCCATAGCTATACATGCTGATTTGTGAATTCAATCAGCTCTTAATGTAATAGTCATCCCCTGAGAAAACTGCCTCTGCCCAACTATCCATAGTAAGCCTACACAATCTGTAGGTCGTACTTGATTGTATTGTTTTTAAGGCATTTACAGCATCAAA
>NW_006289082.1:929671-932700 GCF_000327345.1 Myotis davidii
TATGTGAAATAATTCTTTGTTGGGACCTTTATTTCTCATTGAAATGATATGCTAGTTAAGGAATTTTACAGCATATTTTATCTCTTACCAAGAAATTTTGACATATCTGATGTAAATCTTAAGAAAAATTGTCTCTAGCAGACTGAAATGGATTCCCAGATGTTTTTTCTGAGAAGTTATGAGAAAGCACTATGAAGGTCAGGAATAGTTAGTTTTGCAACCATCTCAATTTGGGGTTTTTTAAAAAATTAAATACTTTTTAAAGTATTAAAATTATTTAATGGCTAATTTTTCTGCTTCATCCATGGTGTTCAGATGTGTTGCCCTGCATTGGGAAATTATCTGGCTTCTAAGTTATTTTGTTTGGGGTTATCCAAAGATATTCCCAAATGAACTGAAATCTAGCCTTAATACCCTGCTTGCTTTATGCAGCTTCTTGAGTTGATTTCACATGATAGCCTCTGTTGCTCTCCATAGTTAATTCCTCCCAAATTGGGCAAGACCCGCCTTCCAGTGAAATATTTGGGTGTTTTATAGTTAACAAATGTATTTTTTGATAATTTACCTGATATGTCTGCTACTCTAAAATACTTTTTATTTTTAAGAAGTTTTCTAAAATTAACTTCACTGCCATTAACTATTCATTACCCTCTTCATTTAAAGATAAGAAAAAAGCCTAAGATATTGTTGCTTTAGAATAAGATTATGACATCAAGATTCTAAAATACAGCACATGGCACTGTGCCAACACATAGTTAACTTTAAATAGGTAATTGCTCATATGAATGAATCCAGAGAACTGTGAAAGAAAGCATGAGAATGATGAAGTCATCTTAAAGTTTGATCTTGAATCTAGTCCTGCATAAAAGACCAGGAGAAGTCTAAAGAGTGGAAATTCCTTTTTTTAAAATATAAATTTATTTTTCATCTTGTTTCATTTCCTTTCTTAGTATGATAATCTTTTTACATTAAACCATGCTCTTTAAATTTTCATAATTTTAATTTACTCACTTGTATACAATATAATTTTACAATTTGTGGTATCTGATATTTCAAGTAACAATTTCCTTATAGATATAGGACATTGAAATTAAAACATATCTGACACATGGCAGATACGTATATGCCTTTCAGTTAATATTGAATGAGTTAATAAACTGATTTATGTAACATAGTGGTTTAAAAGGTAAGTCAGAATTTTTAGAATTTTGTTAGCAAATCTTATAATTTTAGAGCCTTCTCTGTTTTCTTTTTTTTTTTAAATATGTTTTATTGATTTTTTACAGAGAGGAAGGGAGAGGGATAGAGAGTTAGAAACATCGGTGAGAGAGAAACATCAACCAGTCGCCTTCTGCATACCTCCTACTGGGGATGTGCCCGCAACCAAGGTACATGCCCTTGACCATAATCGAACCTGGGACCCTTGAGTCCGCAGGCTGACGCTCTATCCACTGAGCTAAACCCGTCTGGCAGAGCCTTCTCTGTTTTCAAAGTTTACTTTTAATATTTAATATTTTTATATATAATTTATCATAGTTGAAAAGATGAGAGTCATAGAAACAGTAAAATGGATTAGATTAAATCTTTTTAGACTATGCTTTTGTTTTTGTTATTTGCTCCTATGGAAAAGAAATTTTTCTAATAAAGGCATGTCTAAAGAAATAATTTAGAATTAAGATTCATTTAAGAATTCATATAAGAATAATGTGGGAAAACAAGTGATTTAAATTAGAAGTGAAAATGTCCATTAGATTAATTTGATGAGTCAGGACATTACAATCTAAATTATTTTCTACCATTTTGTCCTCATTTTTAAAGTCTCAGACAATGAAACTTCCATTATGTCAATCTCATTCAATGTGTGTACAGCTATTCATCTAATAAGTCACTTTGTTCAGAAGTACTTGCCTCTGACACTTATCTCTTCAGTGTCATCATTGTACATCTTATTAAGATAAGAACTATGTGAGAAAAGTTAAAACTTTTCCACTGGTTAAGAAGACCATGAAATGAAGCAGAACAAAAGGTTATAATGCAGTAAAATGCACAAATTCATAATTTGTGAATGTTATGTTTGGTTACTTTTCCAGAGGAATGACAATGCGAACAGAAACTTACATTGTTCCTATCCCAGAGAAGTTAGTGTGATCATATACTTAAAAATTGGCTCTGCTGTGGGTTAGTTGTGTGACCTTGACCAAGTTGCTGTCTCTCCAGTCTTCAGTTTTAAGTAAATAAGAGGTTGAATTTGGTTATCTTGTCCCAAATTTTATAATCCTAGAACCGAGTTGTTTGCCTTTAATATAGGGTGGGGCAAAGGCAGTTTTACAGTTGTTTGTATGGAAAATAATATAATCTATATATATAAAGATCCAGGGTCCGTAATGTCCACAACGACCAAGGCTCAACCAAACACCAGAAGTCAGTGCTGGGTTGCTGTGGCGACCCAGCACTAACTGCAGCTGGTGCCAGCACAGCAACCCAGCACTGACTGCCAAGGGGCCTGTGGATCAGGGCCCGAGAGAGGCCTTCAGAGAGAGAGAGGCAGGGTCTGATCCCCAGCATCTGTGGCAGCTGTTGATCAGCCGTTGCCTCTCTCTTTCTCTCAGGGCTTCACCAGCAGCTGCGCCTGTGTTTCTCTCCGGGCCTCCATGGGGGCTACTGACCAGCCCCACTTCTCTGATCAGGCCTGGAGATAGGCCCGGAGATGCTGACTGGCATAGAAACCGACCAAACAGAACCGGACTTCGCCTACAGCCGCACCTATTTCTCTCCGGGCCTCCGTGGAGCTGCTTATCAACCCTGCCTCTTTGATCAGGCCCAGAGATAGGCCCAGAGACACTGACTAGCATAGAAACCGACCAATAAGAACTAAATCTGGGTGAACTGCAAAGGCAGAACCTAAGGTGGGGACTGAGGAGGGATTTAAGGGCAACGGGGGTTTTAAGGTTTTTAATGACCGGTTTGGCAGTATAGTGCATATGGCTGGCTATCAGTCCAGATATAGGGATGATGTGTTTTTGTGTGCC
>NW_006289082.1:932907-958920 GCF_000327345.1 Myotis davidii
TTGCGAGTCCTAAACTGGCAGTCAGTCATCCCCCAAGGGGTTCCCAATTGGAGAGGGTGCAGGCTGGGCACCCCCCCCCACCCCCCACCTGCACAAATTTCGTGCACCAGGCCACTAGTTAATAAATAATACAAGAATAAACTTCATATGCACAACTGTAAACCTACTTTTGTCCACCCTGGATATTTATTTTGCAAATAATCCTGTACACTGACATTACTCATAAAAGCAAAGGGAAAAGTAAAATATTGTAGATTTATGTGGAAACCTCTGGAAAGTATATGTTTAACTGCCATTATAGAAAAAAATTTAGGTTATATTACATACATGTGGTAGAGTAGGGCAGTTTTATTCCTGCAAATCTATTTTTGAATAGTGTAAAGATCTGAAGTGGTGATAATTTGAGGTTCAAAATTCTATACATGAGAGTGAATGTAATATTACCTCATCAAAAATAGTTATAAAATACTACTTTAAATGACTTAAAATTTTTTTGTTTGCATTTTTAAGTGAGATAATCTTTTATTATTAAGGGCCTATTCTATGTCCAGTATTTCACTTTAGTCTAAAAAAAAATGATCTCTGTCAGCAAAGAACTTTTAACCTAGATCAGGGGTGGGCAACCTTTTTGTGAGTGCGTGCCAAAACCAGCAAAATCTGACTCAAAATTCTTCTGCGTGCCAACCCTAATTTTTTGAGAACATGTTACGCCTATTTGATATCTTTTAAGGTGTATGTATGTGAAGAACCTTGAAGAAATAATAAAATTCATTCGAGTGACAAAAACACTATATGATGATGAAAACTACATTTATTTTTTAATGTGTACATATACACTGATAGTCCGACAGAAAACTTTATCACTCCGTTTGATATTATCACTGGGACTTTTGCTGCTGCATCACTGATGACAGAGATTTTACATCAGGTTTATATTTCGTGACCTTCAGAGATATGCACGAGCTACTACTTTCATCTGTCAGGCTACTCCTATTATGAGACTTAACAAAATTCATCCCTGAGAACAAAGATTCACAAGTGTAATGTGGCTGAAACCAAAACGCTGGACGGATCTAGAAAGGCAGGGAGAGTTAAGGCAGAGGCATAGAAATTGCTCTTCCCCTCTCTCGTCATTCCATGTCTATGGTCTTTAAGATAACTTGTTATGTAAAATTATTTATCTAAGATGCACCTACTCTGAATTTATCTGAAAAATAAAAAAATCAATATTAAGAAAAAAATTGTAAATGGAAGATTATAAGAGAGGGTTTTGCGTGCCAGTAAAAAGTTACTGGCGTGCCATGTTTGGCACGCATGCCAGGGGTTGCCCACCCCTGGCCTAGATGGAATATTATACTTATGTACAACAACAACTAGAGAATAGTGGACTATAAAGTCTGTCTTGCTGACTTGAAGTGCAGTAGAAGCTCAAGGAAATGAGGACTTAGACACATAAAAGAAGGCTTAGAGAAGGTAGAAAATGAGCCGGGCTTAAAGAATGAATTTCAGACCCACCAGTGTGGCTCAGTTGGTTAGAGCGTCCTCTTGTGCACTAAAGGGTCTGGGATTCGATCCCTGGTTGGGGAGTGTACGGGAGGCAACCGAATGATGTTTCTCTCACATCAATGTTTCTCTTCCTCCCCTCCCCTCCCTCCTCCTCCCACACACACACACACACACACACACAACACAACACCATATCCTCAGGTGAGGATTTTAAAAAAGAAATATTGGAAGGAAATCTAGGCTTACATTAGACAATTTTATCCTGAACATTAGAGGATCTATGGCTTTTAACTAAGCAAATCAAGTTAGAAATATTGAAAAAGTTGCAGAGAAAAATTCTATCAGGATATTTTTTTGCCCTAGTAAGATTGACCTTTACCACTATGGGAATGATTGTGAATTAATACCAAAGTATTTTTAAGCTAAATAGAAACATTCCTTTTCCAATCCATTCTAATTTGCATCCAAGCCTTAGCTCAAGTTATCTACTCCTACAATGTCCTTTCCCTCATCTTCAACTTTCTAAATCTTAGGCTTTCTGTTCTCTGCATGAAATTTTCCTAGTTCATTTTCCTCTTCAGCCACAAATATCATTTTTATTTTGTGCTTCTATACCTCAGAACAATGAATATATCTTGCCTTATAAGCAGGGACTATCATGTTTTATTATGTACTTTGCCAGCCTAACATAGCAGGTGTTTGATAAATGGCAATTGAGTGCTGAAAATCAGCAGAAATGGCTTTATGATAAAATATATTCTGAAAAGAGTACCAGCTAGATAAATGTAATGCTCATTTCCTGGTAGTTTAGGAGTTCTCTGCCTTTTACCACGTATTGAGGCTCTTCTCATTCTATACTATGCATTTACGTTCATACCTCAAGTTTTAGCTACCTTACAGTGTCCTTTTAAAAAATTTTAAAGTCAGAAACCTATGGATGGGGTATGAATAGTTGGAAGACCGGTGAAATTTTAATATTCCTTTTTGAGGCTTGTTAGTGAACTAACATCATCTAAAGCTTTCTGAATATAGTTTGTTTTCTGTTGGCCTTTATTTGTGTGTCTGAGGAGATTGACTATAGTAGAAAGAAAAGTCCTTACATTAAAAAACACTTTTCAAGAAATAACATTACCATAGTAAAAAAATAAATGTATTGAGTATCAGCTGCAGTTCTTTTTAAAATAAATATATTTTTATTGACTTAAGAGAGGAAGAGAAGAGAGAGAGAAACATTGATGAGAGAGAATCATCAATCGGCTGTTTCCTGCAAGCCCCTTACTGGGGATAGAGCCCACAACCCTGGCATGTGTCCTGACCAGGAATAGAACCGTGACCTCTTGGTTCATAGTTCGATGCTCAACCACTGAGCCACACTGGCCAGGCTTGGCTGCAGTTCTTTAAAGTGAGTCTATAAAGAAAATGGTATGCTCCTGACTTCTTACTGGAGCGATCTTATTGAGTGAAATAGCTTTTCTTAGAAACTTTGGATAATTTTATTAGAGACTAAATTACACCAAAAAAAGGTTTAAGAAATCTAAGAAGGCAAAGAAAATTGTGGATCAAATATGCAGCAATTGCTTTCATTGTTATCATAATGTGATTTAAAAAAAAATATTAGGTGCCCCAGCTTTTATTTAAAATCTATAGGACATGTTTTTCCAGAATCTAGGTATAAATTATTCTTAACTGTTAGGCAAAAGTCAGGAATTTAACCAGCAATTAAATAATGGTTCCTATGGCAAAGCAGTTTCCGCATATATTAATTTACTTTATAACCTGTTTTCTAGGCATATATTTTGACACCTAAGGCACATGAAGAAAGGATTGAGATTGGAAGCTACAGACACTGTCTGTTCTGAGCAGAGTTTCTGACAATAGACCACTGTAGCAAAGGGCAATAAATGCCACTGAGAATATCCCTCAACACAAATCTGTAAGTATCTTTTGGGAATTACAGGGGATTAGAAAATTGTCTCTGCTGACTCGATAGAAAAAAAATGTCTTCATTTTGTAATTTGTGGTCTGTATGCTTGTAAATTAAGATACATTGAGTTGTCAAGTAGAGGACTGGTTTGTGGGTGAGAATTTAAGTCAAAACACAATGCAATAACTTGAAACCTTTGTCTTAAAACCTTAGATAAAAGGTTACATGAATTTGGATAACTACATTATTAAGTTATTGGACCTTTGCCTGGAAAACCAATTAGAGGATTTTAGCCTTGATATGGCATGAAGTTAGCATAACCCAGCATCTTGAAATAACAGTGGAAGTTGACAAAGTAATGGAATTTTTGGAAATCAAATGTGGCAGTACCATATATAGAAGGATTCTATGAAATAAAGTCTAGTGGTAAGGAAGCTGGGCTTGTGACTATTTTAGTAATCTAGGAGTGAAGAAATCCCAGACAGAATAATGGCAATGAGAATGGAGATGAAAGAATAAAAGATATTTCAAAAGGAAAAAGTATAGAACATCACAATGAGTTGGATAAAAGGGTGGTGTCAAAAAATAAATGTTTTGTACTAGACAATCATGGTATCATTGAAAGTGGACTGTTGAGAAGCTGGTTTGAGAAGATGCTGAGTCCCATTTTTATCATACTGAATTTAAGACAATATGCAGGAATTTCATTTGAAATGCTTCGATTAAAGGTTGTGAATATATAGAACGAGAATTCTATGTAAAAGTCATTCTGGAGAGGTAAATTTATCAGTATCCTCATAAAGCTGATAAGGGTAGACAAGCTATCTGAAGCTCTTTGTTATGGACAAGATCCCTTTCTTTAAAAAGAAATATGTAGAGCTGGTTTGGCTCAGTGGATAGAGCATTGGCCTGCGGACTGAAGGGTCCCAGATATGGATCCGGTCAAGGGCCCATGCCCGGGTTGCAGGCTTGATCCCAGTAGTGGGTGTGCAGGAGGCAGCTGATCAGTGATTCTCTCTCATCATTGATGTTTCTATCTCTCCCTCTCCCGTTCTCTCTGAAATCAATAAAAATATATTTTAAAAATAATAAATTAAATATGTAAACACATGTTTATGTAAATAAATTATTTGACTAAGTATGTAATCTTAAATAAACATTTCCAAAATTGAATTAAAATTCTTCATTTTTTTCTTGGAGTGTCATATCTCAAGCTTATTATGCCTGTAAGAAAATCAGTTATGAGGGTCAATGACTAAAATGTGTTCATATTCTTGAAACTTAACCTCTACTTCCATTAATAAAACAAAGATCTTTCCCAGTATTAAATTGAAGGAACAAAATTGAGAATTTAAAATCCAAATAATTCAATCAATTAAAACTTTGTAAAATTGACATGGCTTTAATTTAGCAAATGGAAAGGCAAATAATTGAATTGTGGGAAATGTGCTGGTCTCTAGTTTCAAGAAATAGTACAGCACAAAGAACTGGCATTCTGGCTGAAGAAGTGTAATAATAAACAGAAATTTGAAAACCAGGAAGACAGGTTTTTCAAGAGTACAACTGTAGCATTTCAAAGGTGGTATAACAAGAAATTCCAGAGTTGGCCAAAAATGATTTAGATAATTGAGATTCCGTATTTGAATACTTGTTTTTGATGGAGAAACATGTTAAGAGGAAATGAAGGTTCTAAGAGATCTGGAACTTTTCCTCCTCCTTACCCTAAATTGGGCTTGCTTCTGAAGAGAAGGCTTAGCCAAAAATAATCAAATAGGAACTCAGTACTGCTTAAACTGTAGGCAGGTGTTTAAAAAGTTACCAAAGGGAAAACAATTTTAAAAATTGTTTAATTAATTAAAAGCAAATATTTTGGTTTTCTAGAAACTAAACATTGTTTTGTATAATTCCTATTTACCTAGCGATTACCTGTCTGTAAAGTAGCCACATGTCGTTAGACAGAAATACCATATTATTCTACATCTTTAGTTGATTTTTTATGTTCTATTTTAATGAAATGTAAGGAAACCTAAAATGTTCATCTGTGCTTCCAAACAACCTTTAAAAAACTCAGTAATATGTCTTCTGGGCATATACCAGGATCTTTAGACTAATTCACTTCTATCCTTGAACCATTTGATTAATCCAAGTTCAGTGAACTTCCAGTCAGGTTATCCAGATATGGGAACTTTTTCCCCCCCTGTATTTCTACCCTAGTTACGTCTAATTTACATGCCTGATCTGCTGACTTCTGTCTTTTCATGACTAAATTATGGAGGTAAGTAAAGGTTTAATATCGCTCATAGTCATGTAACCTTCATTCTGAACTTATATTCCTTTAATGTTTTTTAAATTACTAAGCACTCTTGTAGCATTGTATTTTTTATTAGCAAGTTATGTATATTCGTTTTAGGTGGGCTGTTGTACTGATTAGATGTATACTTTTGTGTAACTTTCAACTAGTTAGTATTTCTATATACATCAATATTTCATCTCATTTTGTAATCACCCAAGAAAACATCTAATAGAAAAATGCTCTGTAGTCTTTACTTGAATCAAGTCTTTCAGACATTTTACATAAAGTATCCTCATCCATCTTTGAATCTACTATAATTCTTGTTTTTCTAAGTGCCTGTTTACTGATAATGTAGCATTCCGAATTTTTCACTTCAGTTCAGTTTGGACTGTTGGATGTCCAGCACTGTGGGGAAAATAAAGCAGTCCCAATCCTCATCTTAAAAGAATTTGTGGAACCTCAGACATTGCAGCCAGAATTTCTCAGGGTCTCTTTTTACAAGAAGGGTAAGACAAACCTATCCTGTTTGGCTTCCATCTTGGGAACCCAGAGATATTCCAAATTCTTACCAGAGTGTGAAAATGGAGAATAACGTGATATAGAAACACTGAATATTTGGTATGTTTAACTCGACTGAGAGGAAAAAGCCTCTTTAAAGTAATGTTTTCTGGTTTTGAGGTACTGATATGAAATCTGCAGGTGCAGAATGCTGCCTACCTAAAAGCTCTCTCTGGTTAGACAAGTCTTAGGCACATTTTAGCTTTGGGAACATAGTCTTATTTTGCTGCATGTTATTGCTTTTTTGTTCTATGTCATGCTTACTACTCATTTCCCATGTAAGGTGTTTGCTTTTTATCCATTTAAAGACATGTGGTTGGATCTATCTCATAGTTTAGATAAATACTAAGGCATTTTCTAAGCTTAATAATTATGAGATGCTGAGTTTTTTGGCAAAATTTGTACAGAACTTTTCTTCTCTAGGAGGTCCACTAGAAGGCCAAATAATTCTTTAGGTGTAGTTCTGTGGCAAAGCTGGTAATTATGTTTTGTTTAAAACACTAAGTTTGATGTCACATTATTCTCTTTGATGGCTTCTTTGGCTCCAGAAAGGTAATAAAAATTCCTAAATTAAAAAAAAAAATTTCCTTAGTGGCTCTACATTGCTAAACTTGCTGTTACAGAATCAACTTCCCCAACACAGGAAAAATAACAGTAACATATGGGAGATTTAGAGGGCTCTTACCAAGTCATTTATTATCCCCCAGCAAGGTCTCTGGTGATGTGTCCATTTCTATTATTTATGATAGAGAATCAATACAAAAGCTTACAAAGTGAAGCTGAAGTTTGTCAGATGAAAACAGTATACAAATTAGAAACAGCAATTATTCCCTAAACCATGTATTTCTCAAGTTGCTTTCCCTTGACCATTTTATATTATTTTTGGCTCCTGATTTTAGATATATTTTCAAAGCAACTCAAATTAATTCTGAACTCTTTCTAATTATGACATATATTAAATCCAAGAGTAAAATTCAACACTAGAGCTTCTTTTCAGAAAATCTCTGCAGGGAGAACTTCCAATTGCTTATAAGGTAAATTAAGGAGATTGAAGAATAAGCTAAAATCTTTAGTGCCTTATCAGAAATGAAACTGGGTGATGGAAAAAAGCTGAAACAAAAGAGAAGTGGGATAATAAGGGAGGCCTGACTATTGATGGTACAGTTAAGACTGACAAACACTAACATGTCATTGTGATGAGTCATACTTGTGTATATGAGATTGAGTCCGCAGGCCGACGCTTTATCCACTGAGCCAAACCAGTTAGGGCATATGTATATGATTTGATGAACAAAGTTTTCAGCATGGTTTGCCAAGACAAATTTCTGCCATTATTTTCTTATAATTGAAAAGAAAATTGACAAATAATTTTATTCAAGAAGTTAAGAGTTAAGTGGTGCCCATATGAAAATGTTAGTCTTTTTTTTCCTAAGGCAAGCAAGTTTTTAATTTGCCTGTGGTGCATCTAAACATATCACTATTTCCTTCTAACTACATTTGCCTGCCTCCCTTTCTTAAAAAAGACTCAATTTTTTGCATGTCTTCACATCCCAATCACAGAGTCCCACTCTGTTTTGGAGTGAACACCAGAGGCTTACTGAAGTGATCTTGACAGATGTGTCTCCAGATATATCTCTAAAATATTTACTAAAATAAGAAGTTCAATCCACTCTAACAGTCACTTCTCTATAATGAACATTTTTTTAAGTGTAGCAGTCTGTCTCCTAAAAAATCTCCACATTGTGAACTCATGACTTTTAGACACTATTTAATAAAAGACATTATTTTAATTTAAACCCATTATCAATGTTATGTTATATTTATAGTAAGCTCCAGAAGGGAGGGCATTGTTTTGTTCCTTGCAGTATCTCCAATGTCCAAAATAGTATTTGGCACATAGCAGATGCCAATAAATATTTATTGAATGAATTAATAAATGTTATGTACATTATGTTTCCACAGGTAATGTTTCTATTAGTGCATTAATAAGAACATTTCTCATCAAACTAGTTTTCTGCAAATGTGAATGACAAACTCATTAATACAGTTTAAATATTTCCTGTTACAATATTTTTTGTTTCAGTATTTTAACCAGTTATCAGTTTTTAATAATCTTACTAGCAAAACACTATAGAGAATTAAATAGTGTTACATATATAACCATTTCAACTATACTCAACTAGTTAAAACATATACATGCCAAAAACTTAACAGAATAGAAATATTGTGCCCTAGAATATGATGCTAGAAAGGGAACCAGACCAAACACACCATCCCCAAAACTAAGATGACGCACTAAAACAACTAAGTTGGCTTTTCTGCAGAAAAGAGAATGCCACCAAAATCAAAACACTTGGTTCATAAAGCTTTTTTTCTTATTTGGGTCATTATTTTTAGTTGCTAACCTTAACATTACTAGTCTTAAAGTATTTTGCACTTTTATAATAGACATAATCTTTTCAGATACTGTTGGGAAATTTTTTTAAAAAATTATTTCTTCCCTACAACCTGGTACACAAATCTGTAAGTAATTACTAGAAATGTCTGGAATACATTTTTTTTTTACTAAGCGGAGGAGTTTCACAGGAAGGATGGTAAAATTTGTGTCAATGGGAGGTAATGGGCCATAATATGCCATAAGAGTCCCCCTTACTCTGCATACTGTCTTTCAGGTATGGCTCTTCCTTTTTTAAAAATAGCTAATACTTTTACATGGTCTGGTGGAAAAAAAAGCCCTTCTCCCATGCCTAAACCCCACTCACCGAGTTCCCTCTCCACAGGTGACCTGGATCTTTGCTGACAATTTCATGGATATATAAGAAAACGAGTATATTTTTTCACAAATGGAAATTATAAAGTGGAAATATATCTTTTTCAACATTATACATTGTTCTGCACATTTTCCCCTTATAAATATTTGACAATCCTTCCTTATCTGTTTATGAACTGCTGCCCTATTCTTTTTAAGAGTTGCATAGTATTTCATTGTATGAACCATAATTTACCCATTCCCTATTGATGAACTTTGAGTGTATTTCTAATCTTTTGCTGTTATGATGATTATCAGTTGAATGTGATCTCCTTGAGAATAATTTCCTTCTTACTCATTTTTTTAATCCTGAAAACTTAGTATAGTGTCCAACAAATGTTTAACAGATGTTTTTGAATGAGTTAATTGTACTTTTTAAAATGGTCCTCAACTGCTTCCACTCTATGGTTTTTTAATCCTATGTACAAAGTACTTGGTGCTCTTTGACTTAATGATTCCTCTTTTAAATGTTTATCCTATTTAAAATGACACATATGTAAGAATTCCTACAAGAGGAATCACTAAGTCAAAGTATATGTGTATTTAAATCAGTGGTTCTCAACCTTCTGGCCCTTTAAATACAGTTCCTCATGTTGTGACCCAACCATAAAATTATTTTCGTTGCTACTTCCTAACTGTAATGTTGCTACTGTAATGAATCATAATGTAAATATCTGATATGCAGGATGGTCTTAGGCGACCCCTGTGAAAGGGTCGTTTGACCGCCAAAGGGTTCGCGACCCACAGGTTGAGAACCGCTGATTTAAATGTTAGTCAAAGTTATTCATAAAGGTTTTGATCAAATGTAGATGCTAATTAGTAACATATATTATTCTTCTCACTAAATATTTAGCCCAGTACTTTACACATAGTAATGTTAACACTATTGAGTAGATGAAGCTCATATATTCATGTGAGAAAAATTTGTTTTTATAATGGCATGTAAGTCCATACAGAGGAAAGGGAGCACATCATCACTATTAGTTACTGAGCGCTTACCATATGCCAGGAAATGTGTTGAGTATATTATCTCCTTTAATTCTCATATATCCTATAAAATATATATATTTTTATCCCCATTTGATAGATGAAGAAGTTGAGGCACAAATAGGTTAAATGACTTGCCCAAGTCATCTAGCTAGTAAGTGATTAAGCTGGGATTAGAAATCAATCAGCATGATTCCAGAATCCGTTCTTGAAAGCTATATAAATGTTCATGAAAAAGAAAAATGGAAAGAGGCATTGAAGGTAGAAGGAATATGTGGCAAAGCACCAAGTGCACAGTATTGTTCAGAAAGCGGCAAACAGTTAGAGTGGCTTAAGCATTGTTGAGGTGTGATTGCCCAGAGATGGCATGGTAGGAGACAAGAAAATGGCAATTTCCCTTTAAAAGAGAACAAAAAAACTCATTTCTTTTTCTGAGATTGCCCTGGCATGATGGCAGCCTCTGGTTTCACAGTTTTGTTCATGGCGAGAGCTTCAGGCCTTTTTATCCTTTCAAAACTATAGCATTCAGTTTTGTCTTCAGAGGATACTGTTCTATTACCAACCAGATGGAAGCCTTCCATTAATAAAGTGTCAATGAGTAAGCCGAGAACATTAGTTCCATTGGCCAATTTTCGACTATCAGGTTTTATAGAAACATACCTAGAACAAAAAAAACACACACACACTTAATTATAAAGCATCCCTTTAATAACTAGCAAAACTAAACACATAAATTTGACTTATAACCACTCATAAATGTATCATACCCATTTTCATCAGATTTTGTTTTGATACTTCATTTATAAATCCACATCAGTAATTTCAGGGTACTGAAAATAGTTATCTTACTATGATTTCTAAAGTCATTTAAATTCTACACTTAAGAATGTAACTGGCACTGATGGATTTTCGTTGAGAAACTATTTTCTGGAGCAAACAATTTGGTCAAACAATTACATTTATTAAACATTGCTTTAATTAAATAATATAATTAATTGATTTAGTCATTTTAATGAACATTATACATTTATAATTTTCCCCCTAGATTTAATTTACCAGCACTGATATTACACATTTTCTTGTATGACTTATTCTTATCAAACACATTTTCTCCAGGTAAATTTTGCAGATATAAATTATCAAGAAGAATTTATTGTGAAGTTTTACTCAATAACTGTCTAAATATTGCAAAGCAAAACATGGGATCAAAAAGCCTCTGCCTATTTCCTGGGAAACTTGATAGAACCAATCTAAATAATTATAGAAAAATGAATCTGTACTTTTCAGATTGGTTATATGTTGGCTTTAATAATGTCAATATAACATATTCAATAGATATAGCTGTATTACTTCTTCTTTATTTACCATCAAGGATATTTTTATGTCTTTGTGTACTCCCACCATTTGTTTATGAGATAGGAAGAAGAGGCCAACTTAAATTAGTTCTAGGCTGGAACCTAAACTATCTGCAGTTTTATGGGATAAAAAGAGCCTTGGGGACATCCCTAGTCTTTTAATTATGACTGAAATAGAGTGGCTTATTGTAGTTCACATTCTAAAGCTCATTCTAGGCGAAGAAAGCAATTCAATAATAAAATGTAAGAATTGTAAAACTACAAAGTACATATCAAAAAACTATTTTTTGCCCTGGCCAGTGTGGCTCAGGGATTAGAGTGTCAGGCCACGAACTGAAGGGTCGCAGGTTCCATTCCTGGACAATGGCATGTACCTGGGTTGCAGGTTCGATCCTCGGCCCCGGTCCTGGTAGGGACGCATATGGGAAGCAGCCAATAGATGTGTGTCTTTCATATTAATATTTCTCTCTCTCTCCCTCTCCCTTCCTTCCACTCTCTGCAAAAGCAATTTAAAAAATATCCTCAGGTGAGGATTTTTTAAAAAATGTTTATTATGTCTGATATAGTAAATTTTTAACCTTAGTAAATCATTCCATCTACCCGCAAGTCCCAGATCTTAATTATATAGAGTAGGAACAATTTTCAATTAGAAAAACAGTTATAGAGCATCTCACAAAATAAAGTTACAAATAGTATACTATAGGTTATAACAAAGTGGAATGCACTTGCAAGAAATCACTGAGCCAAAGTACTTAATTCCCTCTGAAGCCAAATTGAGAAATGACAGTTTCACAGCACCAGAAAAGGATAGAAGAAACCAATGAGAAATAGAAAACAAAACGTATTTTAAAAACTTAAAAGGCAGTTACACTTTTCCATTTGACCCAGTTTAAAAAAGGAAAAGTGAGATAGAATAAAAGGCTACTGGGATTCTATGGTCTAGAATCCTATGACCATACGTTGAGCTTGATAATGTTACCACATCTGCAAGATGCAAGCCAAGAATTTCTAGTACTGTGAACTTGAGAGATAATAACTGAGCAACCTGTTAGGTTAACAAAACTTAGAGTAGTAAATTACATTAGTGGAACATACCAAACAACTGGATGACACACCAGACTCCTAGAAGCCAGTCAGGCTTATTCTCCACTTTCCACCTTCAAAAAACAACTGAGTGAACAGATTCAGACGAGGGAGTGAGCAAGAAATAAAAATGATTGCCAGCTAGGCAGTCATCTAAGGTGGATCATTTAAGCCTGGAGGTTTCATCTAGTCATCTGAAATCCCAATAACGTCACCTTATTCAGGTTATCTGTCTCTCCTTTGAAAACAGCACTATAAAGTAAAAATAAATAAAACATTCTGGGATAGAAAAAATTCTGAACTTCAATTGAAAAGAATACTATTTGGGGATGAAAAAAAGCTTTCAACTTTTAAAACTAGGTACTGTTTTGGGAATTATCTATTTTGGAAGTTTAATGCCATTCTCATATTAAGATGAAACAATTTTGTAATATTTCTAAAACACAAACACTTTAATAACAAAGGGAAAACCACTTGATACTGTGTACATGCAAGGATATCCCAACCTGAGTTTCTAATCTTGTTTTTCAAGATTACAATTATTTTCTCCAACTGCATAGTTTTTAAAGAGCATTTAAGTATTTCCAGGATGTCATTTTTTACCTTGCATGTTTCTTCTTAAAACCAATAACACCATTTTTTCTTAGGTTTCCTTAGGATCCCTTTTACAAAAGGGATACTCAAAGATCTTAATCACTCAAATTTTAAAAACCAAAAAACTGGTCATTTCCTATTTATGTTAGTGCCCCACCAATGAAAAGAATGTCGTGCATGGAGTTATCTTAAAACCATTTGAGATGAGAGGGTCTTACTTTTAGTCACAATCAGCCTATTAATTTAACTGGTTCTCTTCTCCCAAAATGACATTTCAACCTCTTTGCAAGGGCAGGAATTATGAAGTATAATAAGTTAAGAATTATACTGCTCAGTGTTCCCCAGTTGCAAGACCGAGGGGTCTTGTGGATGGGCAAACATTGGTATTTCCTGATGGCTGCTGCTGAAGTTAAGAAAATATCCCCAAATATGCCTACCGTTATGTCCCAAAAAAGTAATTTTATGTTAGAGTCCTGGTGCACAAAATTCGTGCGCAGGGTGGGGGGGGGTGCGGGGGAAGGGGTGGTACCTCAGCCCGACCTACACCCTCTCACAATCTGGGACCCCTTGAACTTCCCTCTCGCAATCTGGAACCACTGGCTCCTAACCACTACCCTGCCTGCCTGCCTGCCTGCCTGATCGCCCCTAACTGCTCGCTTGCCTGCTTGCCTGATCGCCATTAACTGCTTATTATATATACCCTGTTGCTTTATAAGAGTATGCAAGGTCAACTGGCTATCTGGTCTAATTAGCATATTATGCTTTTATTATATATACTACATGTAAAAAAATATGGAGACTTTTTCTTCCTCTTGAAAATCGAAGCCAATTTTCACAGCTAGTAAAATAATGGTGGGACATTATTAAAATAATTTTAAGGGGGAAAAAGATACCGACAGCAGAGTGGAAATTAGCCATAGGGTCCAGTCAAGAACAGTAGGGGGATAAAGTAATTGACTCAGGAGCAACTATCCTTAACATACTGACGGCCTATACCAATAGTTTGAGTTGTCTAAGAGTGCCAAAGATGTAAAAGGATAACAGATTTGCCATGGATTATCTGCCTTAATGGTGTTTAAAAATAAAGTAGAATGGAGAAAAATCAGTAGTCAAATCATAAGGCCTGAAAAAGCAAACATACATAAAGTATGAGGAGATCAGGATAAACGATTGAGCCTTCACTATATGCCAGCCATTATTAGGGGTTAAAAAAAAAAGTTTTATTCCTAAGCCAAATTTACTAGCAATGGAACATTTTCTATAAAATTATTTCTTCCTACAACTTTAGTGACCACAGTCCCAGTTTTCCCTGGACAGTCTTGGTTTATTCCTATTGTCCCACATAATAACAAAACCCTCTTTCACTCTGAAAAGTACCCCAGTTTGGACAATAATTATCTGGTCATTGTGCCCAACTCTACTGGCTACCCCAAAACATTGAGTCATAATGTATTCCAAGAAAAGTTGTAGGCATGAGAAACTTTTCGTTTTGAGGGGAAACATCAGGAACTGATATAGAAGAGAGATGCTTCAAAGTACAAAATACCTGACTCCAGTTTGGTTATCAGTAACGCTGTCCGAGCCACACTGGAAAACCAGGTCGTGGTAAGAAGGTCTTTGTGGAGGCAGTGGAAGTAAGGTCATCTGAGGAGGGCAGCAGTTACTACTCCAGGTTGGTGCTGAAGGTTGCTCTATAAACACTGTAATCCTCCCAGTTAACATCTCAATTGTTTTGCTGCAAGAGCCAAACACCCTGAAAAAAGCTTGAGTGTTTCGGCTTAGGAAATACACCTGCACAAGAGCAGGTCTTGGCTGTAGCAGGAGTTCTTGGTTTAAGAGATCAACCAGAGGATCAAGTTCATAGAAAAGAGCTTCTCTCTGAAGCCTAAGATAGTCTGAAAAATCAGGAGGTAATATAAGCCGTTGAGTTCTCAAAAAATCTAAGATGAAACTAAATAAAACACCATCTCTGTCGACAAAAATCTGGCCACCATCCATCTTGAATTCTTGGTCTCTGCCATCTAACATTCGTGTTAGCCGAGAGGTAGGAAACTGCTTTATGGTAGAAAATCTTGTTGTGAATATCTTCCCTCCCACATTCAGAGTGACCAGTTTCTGACCACTCATTCTTCCCTTGCCTCAGATTAGAGGCTACAAACCTTCTGCCACAAACTTAAGAACTTGTACATCAAACTGTAACCATAAATGTTGCTAGTTATATAATTAAGTGGAGAGAGGAGAAAATAACAAAAAAACAAAGACCTAGATTTCCAGGTAACTACTGTAAAGCAAATAGTGTATCCATAGTTGTGTTTGCAAATTTGAGTTGCTTGGGAACTTACAGTACACAAAAAAAGCAACAGATGAGAAACTAGACAGTTTAAGAAAAACTGACAATACATAAGGATAGGTGTCAAATAGATCCCTTTCCTGTATTCCATAAAAAAATTCTCCATGAAAAGCTACTGTAAATCTCGTATTTAAAAAAAAAAATACTGGGAGCAGAAAAGTCCTCCTCCTCCCCAGACCGCTTATCCACTGAATCCTCATGGCAGTGGTTAAGATTTAGAGAAACATTGTCATTTCTTATGATCCCTTTAGCAATTTCAATCACAAATTGTCAGTTAAGGATGAGACAGCCATTACCTCAACTAGCAGGTTAACTTGATTCTTCTCATAACTACAATGATTCTTCTGTACTTTAAATTGCATTGCCATCTTTTTTTTCCTATTTCCCTTGTATTATCTCTTCTCAACCAAATTAAAGGACTGGGGTAAAGACACTCTGGGCTTTCAAAGAAATGCCTTGTTCTATGACAGATGTAAGTTATACCAGAGAGCAGTTCTAAGATAAGCTCACTCTTGTTTTCCTTGAATTCTAAACAAGGAAATTAAGTATTCTTTGGGAGATAGGGTATCTTTACCTCATGTGAACAGATAGGACAGCATTAATGTTTAATGATTACTTTGTACTTTATAGTAGCTGACAGATTGTTTTCTCTATTGTCAAAAGTCTTACTACTCTTAAATTCTTCAAGCAAGTGGTTTGCTTGGTTGTACGGTTGCCAGGATACTTTGGGACAACCCACACTTAGCTGTCAGTAAAAGGAGGCTTTCCCATTTCCTGCTTTTACCATGTTACTTTTTTTAATCTATGCTTTCATTTGCACAGCCACCTGACACTTCTGTAGTTTATTACCAAACCCCTTTAGTGATAAATTTATAATACCTAAGGAGAAAAAGGCAAGCTAAAATCTCCACCCTCTTAAAAATGTACACTTATCACAAGAAAATGCCACTTTTTATTTGCACTTTATATGATTTACACTTTAGCAAAAAAGAAAATCTACCCTTGGCAGAAAAATCTGGAAATCCAATCCACCCGTTTCCTTAAAAAAAAAAAAGTTGCTTTATAAGAGTAGTCTTTATTAGATTCAATCACTATTACATTACCTCATCAATACAATATTACATCATGTGCTCTCTCACCTCCCCTTTTCACATAGCATAAACACAATATTGGGGAGTATGATACTTATTTCAAAAGCACTCTTTAAAAAAGGAGGGCTCAGGACTGTACAGTTAAATTTCACTTTTATCTTTATACTACCTAATTTGAAAGGCATGTGTAAGATATTACTTTTGAAGGAAAGTATCTGACTGGAATCTTTGACCAAATCTGAACTACCACTCTGTTCTCGAACAAATGTCTAACAGAAAAAGAGAACTATGCACTTAAAATAGATTTTATAATAGTTTATATTTGCACATAAACTCTGCCACATTATTCAGGACCACCAAAGTAAAATTCTTGAATCTTTCACTGAAAATGAAAAACCCATCTGTCACCTGTTCCCAGTAAAAAACTGATTGTTCTACAAAATCAGGCGATTTAGTCAGATAGGAACTGAAGTGTGAAAGATGGTCTTTCCAGGTTGAGAACTCATCAAATAAAGACCTTTCTAAGAATATAGTAGGACCGAAGAAAATGAGAAGGCCAAGCAGAATGACTACTACAAACTTATAAAAGCTCCAGGGAATCTTGCCAATGAGTATGCCAGTGTCTTGAGGCAAAGAAAGTTTATCCACATCTACTAGTTTTATGTCTTCCCACTGACTGGTATCAAAGTTCTTCATTAAAGGGCTTGTGGGCAAATTAGAGGGAGGTAAAGGAGTTTCCTTGATTACTTTTATTTTTTCCCTGAATTCCTGCATCTGTTGCAGAAATATGATTGGTTCTGACACGTCTTTGAAGGCCTCAGCAATGTTAAAGGCCATTCGTTGTTCCTGTAAGATGGTGTTGAGTTTGTTAATCTCTGGGTCATAGGCTTGCATAACTGCAAGTTTCATGGTCTCAAAGTCAGAAAGGATTTCATTCTTCTTTTGATCTAATGTGTGTTGTAACTTCTCAAAAAATTCCTTCACTTTATCTGAATCTTTAGTCAGTAACTGTAGAGATTTCCTTTTGTTAGTTTCCAAGGTATCCAAACGAGAAAGAGCATCTCCCCGACGCCAGGTCTGAAAGCTCTGAAAGAGGGACTCAAAGGCATCCCTTTCCTGAGCATAGGCATCTTCAATAGAACAGAAGACATGTTTGGTGTGGTCACCACGTGTAGCACAGATTCCACAGATCAGCTGCATATCAGTCAGGCAGAAAATGTTGAGAGGCTGCCCCAAGTGTCCTTTGCACACTGGCATTTTTGGAGAGATCTTGATCTTGTTATACTTCTCCACAATACCCTTTAGGGAGTAATTAACCTGCAGGCTATTGACTCCAGAGGCTGAAGTTTCCTTACGGCATGTGGGGCACTTGAATGGAGATGACCTCCACAATGAGTTCCGCCCAGTCCCCTCTAAGATCCCTTCTAAGCATTTTTTGCAAAAGTTGTGAGAGCAAGGCAAAACTCGAGGATCATCAAACAGACTGCAACAGATTGGGCACGTAAGATCTTCTTCAAGCAGCTCCATCACATCCTACCATAGAGAAATAAACATTTTATTTTATTCCAGTAACCTCCTCCACTTGCACTATATAATTATAAGAAACTATATTCATATATATTAAAAGTAACCTTTCACTGAAATAACAGGGCAAACAAAGGAAATAAGTAAGAAATCTGGGAAGGGAATGCACACCAAAGCAGATTTAATCTGCTGGGACTAGAACACACTCCTTATTAGCAGGGCTCCCTGTACACAAGGCCTTTGTGTGGGCTTTCCAACAAGTCTTTGGCTGACAGGGTTAGGACTAGGACAACTGCAAGTTGAGCCAGCAGCATCCAAGTGATTGTTTTAAAACAGAGAGCTGACTACTGCTGTCAGAAACAAAGCTACTCAGTTTCTGAGTAGAATGAGTTCTTTAGTCTGGGCCCACAATTATAAAATGTGCTATTTAAAAGAAAGCAGCACAGAAATATAAAGCCAAGCATGTATTCTCATGCATACTTTTATTTTAAAATGGCATTTTTGCCTGGCCAGTGTGCTCAGTGGTTGAACATCAACCTATGAACCAGGAGGTCAAGGTTTGATTTCTGGTCAGGACACATGCCCGGGCTGTGGGCTCTATCCCCACTAGGGGATGATAGTATAGGAGGCAGCCAATCAATGATTCTCTCATCGTTGATGTTTTTATCTCTCTCCCGCTCCCTTCCTCTCTGAAATCAATAAAAAATATAAATATGGCATTTTTCCTATTCAAAGGCAAAATTGCAATTATTAAAATGATAGGTAAAGACATAAAATGAGAGAGTTGTAATTCATTCTTCCTTAGATAATTAAATGCATTTTTTAAAATAGCAGAGCAGTAATCAAAGCCATCTTGTAGCATTAGTTTTCAAAATGTGGTGGACAGAAACCTGGGTATCACTAAGACTCTTTCAGGGCATCCAGGAGGTCAATACGATTTTCATCATAATACTGAGATGTTGCTTGCTTTTGGCACCATGTTAACCACTGCACTGTAAAAGCAATGGTGAGGCTGCTGGAAACTTAGCAGGAATCAAGCAAGGCAACACATAGTACCGAACTGTGTTGTGGAGTCTGTATTCCTCTCACCACCACATCAAACTGGGGATAGCCAGTTTCATTTAAGAATGTTCTTGATGAAGCAGTAACAAGTATTCATTTTATTAAATCTTGATCCTTTAATGATAAAATAAGAAGTAAACACACAGCACTTCTGCCACATACCAGCAGACAATTGCCTGGAGGAAAAACGCTTATGTGACTGAGTTGCAAGCTGAAACGAACCAACTGTTTTTGTCATGGAACACCATTGTTACTTGAGAGAACAAGTAAAAAAATTATGGCCATTTCGATTTAGGTATCTGGCAGAGATTTTTCTTGAAAATGAATAAAATGAGCCTATCACTTCAAGAGAAAAAACAGTATTTCTTCCCAATTGATAAAAGTTGAGTTTTGGGGTGAAAACTAGACCTTTGGAAAACATTGTCATTTAAGAGCTTGATAACTTCCCTAAATTAAAGACTTTTAGTGAGAGAAGTGGTGATAATAATAAATGTGGGGGTTTTTTAGTGGGAAGATTACTATATGATAAAATATGTCAAGATTTGCACAACACAGTGAACGAACAAGTTCAATCATCAATGCATGTTACAAATTATGCATGGGTAAAAGAGCAAAAGACCAAATATGTTAAAAAATATGATTTCAGATTCCATACTGTAACTTAACCTTTAAGAAACTACTGCTTGTTGAATTATGGTACAGAAGCAAAGATCCCCAATTATCAGAAAAGGCTATTAAAATATTCCTCCCCTCACCATCTACATATCTGTGCAAGGCCAGATTTTATTTTCTTTGTTTATTTCAGCCAAAAGAACTTACTACAGCAGAGGCAGATAAAAGACTCTAGGTGTTTTCTATTAAACAGTAATTCACCCAAATGGTTCAATGGTTAAAGCATAGGCCTGCACACCCGAGGGTCAAGGTTCAATTCCCAGTCAAGGGCACGTACCCTGGGTTGCAGATTCCAGGTTCGATCCCTCCTCTCCGGCTGGAGTGCGTGTGGGAGGCAACCAATTGATGTCTCTCTTACATCATTGTTTCTCTCTCCTCTCTCCTTTTCTCCCTCTTCCCCTCCCCCTCCCATCCACTCGCTCTAAAAATCAATGGAAAAAATATCCTTACTCTGGTAAGGATTTAAAAAATAAATAATTCATTAAAGAGATCTATATGTAAACCAATGCCACTCTTCTCACAAATGTGTCTCAAAAAAGTTGTTTTTCACAAATTATTTATGTTAACATGTAATAGGTTTATCTTGTTATTTAAATTACTATCTTAAACTTTTTCTGTTTTCATTTATAATAAATATCTACTGTACTGTACACATGTAAACAAAAGCTTCCCAATGCAAAGCTTATTTATTTTTATATGAACATTTTAAAACTTCTATCCTAAAATTTCAAATAGTGCTATATATGTCCTCATTCAGTTCTAGTTAGGGATACACACACATATATATGTATGTATGTATAATGTTACCACCAAAGTAATAAAAAAAAAAGGGTCTAATATTCAGAAGGCCATCTTATAATAAAAAATAAGTAAATAATTTTTTAACAGTAATTTTAAGAGTCGCAATTAGAGTTACAATCCAGAAGATAAATAGTATTTAAAAGATAAGCTGAGTTTGCAAGGCTAATTAGTTTATAGTTTTATGTTAAGTTGTGAAAGATATACTAATATACTAGTTTGTAGAACTAAAGCAAAGATTCTGTCAAATTGAGTGTCATATGGCAAATGTATGATGAACTGATTTTTCGGAAAACTCTTTTGTGAGACAAATCATACAACCTTTGAAAAGCACTGGGAAGAGAATAGCTATGAAGACTGGTGTGCTAGCTGAAAACACTGAGGGAAAACTTGAATATCCTCCGATCCTAGTCCTGGTTCTATACTTTATCACTTCTACTATCATCTTTCACCTATGAATTCTATGCGAAGGCTACATTTTGGAGTAGATAGAAATAGGAAAGTAGCAGGGTTTACTTATCCTTGTAAGGTTAATATTTCCAGAGAATCCTATTCAAGCATATTAAATAAATAAGAAAGAGGGGAAAAAAAGGATGCACAGTTGGTATGAGGAGGAGAAAAAGAGCAACCACAGCAAAGGGAAACTTTGAAGAAAACTGAGGATACTGCAATAGGAGCCAAAAAGAATTTTAAGGCAATTAAGTATGATCAAAAGTAAAAAGGAAAATGACACACAGAGGAAAATTTAGAAATAATAAAGTCATCTCAAAGCCATAATCAACTTACAACTCTTAAAATGAACTAGAGGAAAAAAATTACTATTTGCAAAGTCCTTTTTTTATAAATTGCATCAAAATTATGATAGATCCTATTGTTCCATTTTTAATAATATAGCATACAAATTTTGGTTTATAATTTAAAGATTTTTATTTTCATTCACTTTAAATACTTTTACTTTCTCATCCCTTAGCTTTATACTCAAAATTTTCTCTATGACAAAACTATGTGACCACTTCCATAGCTGAGTTTTAGAGAAAATTGAGATATATTCTAATCCAAAAAACCATGGCAAGTTTACTGCCTCAAAAGTTTTAAATGAAGCCCTGTCCGGTATGGTTGTTGGTTAGAGCATGGTGCCATACACCAAAGGGTGCATGAGGGAGGCAACCAATGGATGTTTCTCTTTCTCTCTCCCTCTCCCTCTTCCAACTTTCCCTCCTCCCCCTTCCTCTCTGAGTAAAAACTAAAAGTTTTAAATGAAAATACACAATAAGATTTTGGTCTCATTACCTGAAGAGTATGCTTTACAGTAAACGAATTTATAGAATTTTCTAACACATAAAATCTGAAGAAATCAATAAAGTTTACCCCTTTGAAGAAACCAAAGTGCATAGCTCCTCTTTTGGGGGCTAATTTTCCTAGTAGAGAAGAGAAGCTCTACTAACATCAAGAAACTATATAAACAAAATTATTGTTCAGTCATAAATTTCGACTTAACCAATGTCAAATTATGTGTATAAAGGCAACCAAGTTTCCCAAGATTCTTTTTTTTTTTTTACTGTGTTTCTGAACACCAAAAGGTCTCAATTGGGAAGCACCAAAATGTGTTTTCTCAACAATTAAATATTTACCAAGTACTTTTTATTTTTTAAATCTTCACCCAAAGACATGCTTATTGATTTTTAGGGAGAGGAAGAGAGAGAGGGAGAGGGGGAGAGAGAAACATTAATCCCAGATGCATCCCAACAAAAGTATGTGCCTTGACTGGGAATTAAACTTGCAATCTTTTGATGTACAGGACCAACCAACTGAGCGACACTGACCAGGGCAAAAATTTCCTGTTTTATAGCAACAAAGAAAGTAAATGAATATATACCTTGTTGTCTACCACCTCTTTGTCTTTCAACTATGTTTTCCTGACATACTTATAGTTTAAATATACTTTTTCATTTATATAAGTAAAATTCACTCTTTGGTATACAGTTCTATGAATTTTGACAAATACACAGTTGTATAACAGAACCACAGGTTTAGTTTTAAGCAAATTTTCAAGGTATATCCACTGAAGGAAAATTACAAAAACTACATTAACAATTCTACCAGGAATGGTTATATAGATATAGCTTCAACGGTCTCTATAAATATAAAACAAAACATTAAAAATGGAAAAGCTAATACTTACAAAGGAATGGAGTCATAAAATAGATATTAAAGCTAATCTGTGTGTATTAAGACTTCTCCCTCCTACAAGTCCTTTGTTTTTAAATGATCAACCCAAAATCATTACAATGCAAAAGATGTTCATTTACTCATTAAGCAAAAGTTATTTTTTAAAAAATATATTTTATTGATTTTTTACAGAGAGGAAGGGAAAGGGATAGAGAGTTAGAAACATCAATGAGAGAGAAACATCAATGAGCTGCCTCGTGCACACACCCTACTGGGGATGTGCCCACAACCAAGGTACATGCCCTTGACCAGAATCGAACCTGGGACCCTTCAATCCGCAGGCCGATGCTCTATCCACTGAGCCAAACCGGACCGTTAAGGCAAGCAAAAGTTATTTTTTTAAAAAACCCTATTAATTAAAAGAAACATTCCTATAAACCTTTAAATTTCATTGGTTGATAGCAATATGAAGTTGTTCAAAATATTACCTATGATTTCTTTTCAAATCCCATTAAGAACAAAAAGAAAAGCCAAGATATTATACTTCTTATCTTACGGATTTAAACCAAATTTCCACCCTCTTTTGAGGCATCTTCGAATTCAGGAATTTCAAAGCAGTATCCAAATACCTAACAGTTAACTAGATAACAAATATTGAAATTGAGTTCACAGACAAAACTAAATATGAGAAGCTCTACTACACTGAGATATCAATCTTTTCTTGGAACAATGCTTAGAATAAAAGGGATCATCTTTTTTTTTTATAAATCACTTCCTCTAAGCACACTAATTAATCTTATTTTCAAGTAGTATAGTGTATTCTATTTTATATGAGATCCATTAATAATGCTTTCTTGAAACTTAATAAGGATCCAATAAATAATTATTGAATGTAGGTAAGGATATTTATTTTTTCTGTATATTTGAAAATTTTCACAATAAAAAGTTGGCAGAGCCCTGGCTGGTGTGGCACAGTTGGAGTGTTGTCCTGTTACACCAAACGGTGGCTTGTTCAATACCCAGTCAGGGCACACAACCAGGCGCTGGTTTGATCCCTGGTGGGGGAGCATGCAGAAGGCAACCAATTGATGTTTCTCCCTTTCTCTCTCTCAAAAACCAATAAAGCAACCTGGCCAGTATGGCGCGGTGGTTAAGGGTGGACCTATGAACCAGGTCTCAGTTCGATTCCCGGTCAGGGAACATGCCCGGGTTTGCAGGCTTGATCCCCAGTGGGGGGCGTGCAGGAGGCAGCTGATTGATGATTCTCTCGCATCATTGATGTTTTTATCTCTCTCTACCTCTCCCTTCCTCTCTGAAATCAATAAAATATATTTAAAATAAATAAATAAATATCAATAAAGTAAAATGAAAAGAAAAATGTTGGCAAAAAGAGAGAACAAAACTAAAAAGGATGGCCAATTATAAGAAAACCATACTGAGCTCAAAAAGCAAAACTTCAGAAACATTAAATATGCTAAGCATCACAAAGAGCTTAATCTGGAATAGTATTATTTTATAAATTAAAAAATGTATTATTCAGAATCTCTGAATACAGGTCTGTGAGGAGACTGACATACTATACTTGTCTGGCTCTCAGTCTGTGACCTTCGACAAAACATTTACACATAGCCCTGACCATTCTGGCTCAGTGAATAGAGCATTGGCCTGCGGACTGAAAGGTCCCAGGTTTGATTCCAGTCAAGGGCATGTACCTTGGTTTCGGGCACATCCCCAGTAGGGGGTGTGCAGGAGGCAGCTGATCGATGTTTCTCTCATCGACGTTTCTAACTCTCTATCCCTTTCCCTTCCTCTCTGTAAAAAATCAATAAAATATATTTAAAAAACAAAAAACATTTACACATACTAGTTTCTGTCCTCATTGTACAACTGTTTTGAAAGGTATCTAATAATATCTGAAAATTATTTACAAAGTTTTTAAGTACTTTATATCAATGTGTTATTACACTTCATTCTGGCTTTTACAGACTGTTTCATAACTTACTTAATCAAAACAGGACAAAGTAAGATGAAGATTTCTAATATCTCAAAAAAAGAATATTAAGATATCACATATTTCTGTGTCTAAAAATAGTTTATCTGCCCAGCCAGGTGGCTCAGATGGTTGGAGCATCATCCCATACACCAAAAAGGTTGTGGGTACAATCCCTAGTTGGGGCACATTCAGGAGGCAACAGATCAATGTTTCTTCCTCTCTGTCTCTCTAAAAAAAAAATCAATAAATATATCCTTGGGTGAGGATAAAAAAATAATAAATAAAATAGCTTATGTAATTGTTATGTAGCTTTTGCAAACACAAAAGTTAACTATGAATCCATGTAAGACTAATTAGAAATTTCCCTCCAGATATTTCTAATCAGATTCCTAGTAAGCAAGGCAAAATGAAGCTAGTACAGAAGGTCCACCAGCTTGGAAGGCCCACCTACTCAGAAATTTCAGTTTTCAGTTTTTGGACTAAGGTGATATTCTCAAAAACAAAAGTCCAGGTTATTACCTAACTAGTACAGACCACTCAGAAAAACTGGGTGTTGTTTTTTTTTCTCTTTTCTTCATTCTCATATATATACCACTATTTCACCTTGGCTCTTTCCTTTGTTTATTCTTCTTTTAACTCATCTTCTTCATACTTGTTTCAATGAATAAAATCTCAGATTTCCTCTTATTCTTTTCTTATTCCCCACCCTTTTCATCTTTCTTTTCCTTTTTTACTTTTCCCTGTGACACCTGATAACTACCCAAGATATTATTCTACTAGAGGCCCAATACACAAAATTTATGATGGGGGAGGGGAGGTGTTCCTCAGCCTGGCTTGTACCCTCTTGCAATCTGGGACCCCTTGGGGGATGTCCAACTGCCGGTTTAGGCGTGACTGGGCCTAAACCGGCAGTTGGACATCCCTCTCGCAATCTGGGACCCCTTGCTCCTAACTGCCTGCCTGCTTGCTCCTTACAGCTTGGCTCAGTTCCTTAGCACTGTCGCGGAAGAGGGAGAGGCTCCTGCCACTGCATTCGCCAGCCGTGCGCCACAGTGACCCCTGGTGGGGGGTGTTGGGGAGGCAGCTCCTGCACTGAGCATCTGCCCCCTGGTAGTCAGTGCATGTCATAGCAACTGGTCATTCTGGTTGTCTGGTCGTTCCACCATAATGGTCGCTGGGCTTTTATATATAGATAGATAGATAATCCTGTAAGTCTGAAGTATTAAATCAGTAGGGTTTTAAGAT
>NW_006289082.1:959682-962947 GCF_000327345.1 Myotis davidii
ATGCAAACGGCAGTCAATCAATGATTCTTTCTCATCATTGATGTTTCTCTCTCTCTCCCTCTCCCTTCTTCTCTCTGAAATCAATAAAAACATATCTTAAAATGGGGGGAAAAAAGAGTTCATGGTATAGGAATTTGCTTTATAGAAGGCTTAACTTGAATATAACTATTCTGTATGTCAAAGTTCACTTGTATTTGTAAGAGGTGGGTATAGCAATCTATCCTAGTGCTATTCTAGTTATCTAGTACCAGCCCAAAGTAGTGACAATGGCAGTGTCTTTTATGAATAACAAAAATGGATAGTCCAACCTTCTAATATTTGTAAAGATTAAATACAAATCAAAAGTCAATTCTTGCCCTAATCCAAAAATATAGCACATTTACAAAGATACTGTTACTCTAAAACAGGGTTGGGACCTTTTTCTGCCAAGGGTCATTTGGATATTTATAACATCATTCACAGGCCATACAGAATTGTCAACTTAAAAATTAGCCTGTTATATTTGGTCAAACATTTAATTAACTTACTCATAATAACTTGGCAGGGCCAGACCAAATGATTTCATGGGCCATGTGGCCCATGGGCAGGCCATTCCACAGCCCTGCTCTAACGGTATGATTAATGCCTTATAAAAAAGACATAGAAAGTTGACACCATACTGAAATTTGGAGAGTCTATCCATGCAATTAGCTTTTTTCCCTCTCATTTATTTATTTTTATTTCTATTTTTTTGTTTTATTGCTTAAAATATTGCAAAGAGTAGTACATATGTCTCCTTTTTTTTCCCCCTTGACCTTCCCCCGGCCTCCCCTGGCCTCCAGTGTCTTGTGTCCATTGGTTATGCTTATATGCATGCATACAAGTCCTTCGGTTGATCTCTTACCTCCCTCGCCCCCAACCCTCCCAGCCTTCCCGCCGTAGTTTGACAGTCTGTTCGATGCTGCTTTGCCTCTGTATCTATTTTTGTTCATCAGTTTATAATGGTCTTTATTATCCATAAATGAGTGAGATCATGTGGTATTTTTCTTTCATTGACTGGCTTATTTCACTTAGCATAATGCTCTCCAGTTCCATCCATGCTGTTGCAAATGGTAAGAATTCCTTTTTTTACAGCAGCATAGTATTCCATTGTGCAGATGTACCACCATGCAATTAGCTTTTATGTCTTTCTTAAAATACAGGAGACAATCATTCATAATTAAATTAGCAAGAAATAACCGCTATTATTATTTTGGTACATTTCTTCTAGTATTATTTTGGCATATTTCTTCCAATCTTGTGTGTTTGTACACACACACATATTAACAAAACTGGTAGCATAACACAAATTTTTCTCTTATTTCATCATATGCATTTCTCCCATCATTATATATCCTTCTAAAACATGCTAGTGTAAGAACACGCTATGAATATGCTCTTATTGGTTATTTTTCTGGTATTACAACACTTAAATGCACATCTGTAGAAAAGGCTTCGTACATAGCTCTGATTATTTCCTTAGACAATTCCTTTAAGTGTATTGTTGGGTGGCTCAAAGATTAGGAACATTTTTAAGACTCTTGAAAAGACTGCCAAAATTCCCTCTAGAAAGGGTACACCACTTTATGAACTCTAACCAAAGAGATGGGAGTGCCCCACCTCTCCATACAGTTCCTGACCTTACAACAGAGCCATACTTTTATAGAGCTTGATAAAAAAACACGGTATACTTTACCATATCTATCCAAGTTTAAAATATAAAACAGTTTAAGGCAGTTAATATTAGTATGTATCTGTGTATTACAGATATATATAGGAAATATAAATGTTATGGGGAAGGAATAAAATAGAAGTACTGAGATTAAAAACACCTTAGAGATCATCTAACTAAACAAAGTGAAAAAAGGAATACCTCCTTTCCCCCCCATCCCCAGATTTCTCAATCATACTCAGCAAGCTCAGCACAGGATCCAAGTTTTCCAATTCTTACATCTTAGAACTATCCAAGAAGTAGGTCAAGAATTTAGTACCCTCATTAATAAAATGGAGAAGTTTAATCATGGGCTCTTTAAAGCCCTTATAAAATTCTATGACTTTTACAATTTAGGTTGTAACAGATTTCCCAGCAAAGGGGAAAGAACATTGAACCTGCTTCTAAATACCTAGGTTTATCAGGGGTGGGGAACATCTGGCCCGGGAGCCATATAAGGCCAGAAAAATCATTTGGTCTGGTCCTGCCAAGGCATTAGGGGTGGGTTAATTAAATGTTTGACCAAATATAACAAGCTAATTTTAAACTGATAATTTTTGTATGGCCCACGAATGATGTTATAAATATCCAAATGTCCCTTGGCAGAAAAAAGCTTCCCTACCTCTGGTTTAACTACCTGTTTTACCCTTCACAGAGTAAGGATTTTTATAGTATCTCCATAATGTTCTTGGAAAGATTAAGTGACAATCTTGTAAACTGCTAAACTATATAAAAATAGAAGTTTAATTACATATGTTTACAAACACTGTAAATACATTTAAAGCATTATGTTCGAGCATGAGTGTATTACCCAAGAATGTTCCTAAAATAGAGCTGGACTCTTAAACTGTAATTTCAAGGGAGAACATAGAAAGTATTACATAGGATAACAGCTACAAAACAATATCATGGAAATGGGCATATCTGAACAAAAGCTGTAGCAGAAGTAAGGCAAGGTAACCAACCTATCATAAATGTAGAAAATGAAGAGAATAATCTGGTACGTTACGGAAAGACTTAGCAGGGAGGTTTAGTACATCAGCTGGTGCAAAAAAGGATGGTATTTTTAGAGAAAGATGGGAAAGCCTGAAGAAATGTATCTTCTCATTGTGCAAGGTAAGTACAGCCTGTTCATCAACAGCTACATCAAATTCTACCAAAGGGCGTGCCTATGTAAATAAAATTCTGCTTTTAAAATACCTATTATATAGTCAGAAAATTCAAGCTCTGTTGTACAAGCTCTAGCAGCATGGCGTAGAAGGAAAAAAACCTTATAAAAAAGCAAAATGCTGCTGAAGCCTCCCTTTTCCACTGCAAAATAAACGTCTGGGTTATAACACATTTCAGGTAATTGCCACATAAAGAATTTCCAAATCTGGAATCTTTTTTTTTTTAGGTTTGATAAAATATTTAAAGACAAAAGTCACCCATGAGGGTACATCTTACGCAATTTTAAAAGGTTCTGGGCCTAAAGAAAATGGGAGTTTTTCTTTATTTTTATTTTTTTAATGTAGAGAAATGTATTGCTGTTTACCT
>NW_006289082.1:962966-963331 GCF_000327345.1 Myotis davidii
GAAATGTATTAGTTTACCTCTGTCCCTGCAAGCAGGTGTATTCTTCTGGGTTACTATCTCCCAGGTTGTGACTGACAATCAAAGGAGGCTACTGCAAAGAAAGAACAAAGAAGAGGGTGTTAGGCATTAATTCGCACAGGATTCTTAGTCTTAACCATCAGTTTTTTTCAATTGTCCACCACAAACAAAACCAGTCTGCCAAGACCTGGTGAGAGCCAGGAGCATGGGGGGGAGGCTGGAGATTTCTGTACTAAGAAGCTTCTCGGTTCTGGTTCACGGTCGCCTTCTCTTTTCCAGGCGATAGGGAGGTGCTGGCAATGGAGCCGAGCAAGCTCGGTATCGGAGCAGGCCTCCTGGAGGAGATC
>NW_006289082.1:963641-967475 GCF_000327345.1 Myotis davidii
CGGGAAGCCAGTGCAGCAAGATGGTTGGGTTTGGATTGTTGTACTTTTTTTTTTGTTCGTTGCATTTTAAGGAACAAAAAAAAAGCCCAACCCTTCACACCACTTCATTTGCATCTCTCAAGACCGGAAGCCCGGCCACAGCTGACTGCCTCGCACCCCACAATCGGGCGGGTGGGACTGGGAGGGGCACTCCTGTTGGGACCAAAGCCAGGGGGTTCCAGCCCGAGCACAGCCAAAGTGAATGGGTGTCCCCACACCAACCTTGCACCTGTATCTTTGCAGGCTTTAAGCTGAACACTAAGCGGCCCAATTCTATTTAAGATTTCATTCAGGAAAAACACTGCTCTTTCCTTCAGAGAAAAGGAGGAACTTAAAATTGGCTTTAACTTAATGAGCCACTAATGGCTTTTCAGTTGCTAATCTAACTCACTGTTCTGATGTGCAGCTCTCTGTGTAAGGACCTTATCCTATATAATAAAAGCCTAATATGCTAAGTGTCCATTCAACCAAGCAAAGCATAATATGCTAATAATATGCTAAGACTGTTCAACTGCTTGCTATTATGTGCACTGACCACCAGAAGGCAGACGCTCTGACCGGTGGGTTAGCTTGCTGCTGGGGTCCAACCAACCGGGACTGAGCACGATGGGCCAGATACCCCTGGAGCCCTCCCACGGTCCCTTCCCAGCTGGCCAACCTCCCATGTCCCTCCCTGGGCCCTATTGTGCACCAGTGGGGGTCCCACGGCCTGGCCTGCACCCTCTCGAAATCTGGGACCCTTAGGGGGATGTCGGAGAGTCGGTTTCAGCCCAATCCCACAGGCCAGGCCAAGGGAACCCACTGGTGCTTGTGCACCAGGCCTCTAGTCTATAAACATACCAGTAAAAGCCTCAACAACCAGACAACCGAACACCTGGAACACATGTCAACCGACCAGTAGCTATGATGTGCACTGACCACCAGGGGGCAAATGCTTAATGCAGAGCTGCCCCCTGGTGGTCAATTCACTCCCACAGCCAACCTCCCACGGCCCCTCCCCCCTGTCCGCTGGCCCACCAAGTAGGCCACGATTGGGGGGCCAGCCGGCCAATCTCCCAGGGTCCATGCCCCTGGCCAGCCCCCCAATAGGCCTCAATCCCTGGGCAGGCCAAGGGACTCCACCCATGCACGAATTCATGCACCGGGCCTCTAGTCTATTATAAACACATTAAGCACTTAACCAATGAGCAGTTATAAAAAGGATGTAAAGATGAAGGAATGGCTTCTCCAAATTTTATAGTCTGGGGGAAGTGAAACAAGGACAAAAACATCACAGAATATGCCCTGGGGTTGAGGTCACCCAGGTGGGGAAGTCTGGGCTTAGAATTTGGGAGGAAGGTATTTGAGGCCTACCATACATAGAATTTGAGCCTCATGACTAATAAATGTTTTGCTCAAAACCCATAGAAAAGCACCTCCCTACTATTCTGAGATGTCCAGTTCTTCACCATGCCCAAGGTCCCTTAAATCCAATTTTGTCTTTCTAGAACATTGCTATATTTATGTCATTTAATCCTCATAAGAACACTGTGGAGTGGAAAGTATCCTCGTTCTATAGATGAAGAAAGGGATGAAGGGAGCTCTCTGAAGTAAATAAGAGGCAGAGCTAAAGTCAGGTTCCAGGTTTAGGTTCTTTCTATAGCACAGTAACTGTCAGTGCCAATAAAAACTGCACCCCAGTCTCCTATATTGGTATTATTTTTAAAGGCTGATTTTTAGAAACATTTCAAATATCTCACTACTAAAATGATCCAAGGGAGAAAGTTAGGTTATTACCACATAAATCACAATTTATCCTTACTGTAATTGTATAATACATATTTATATAGTTCTACTTAATAAACTTCTGCCAAACTAAATGTAAAACACTGGTTAAACATGCATAGAAACCTCTAGATTGTTTTTTAAAAAATTACTAAGAGAACATTATATATTTAAACTAAGTATAGAAAAATAAGGAAGGAAGACAGGGCTCTCTCTCTTCCCATGATCCTAAAAAAATATCAGTCAGAGAATCTCACATATAGTATAACTAGAAAAGAGAGTAACGGTGGGCCAGATTAAAACATATACACAGCTTACATCCTTCCTGGAAGAGCACAATGTAACTAGATCCTGTTAGAGATAACATTGAGCTATTGTCAAAATTCTGTCACACTGGAACTTCCTTCTATTGACTGGTCTTCACATAAGTAAACTAACAACTAAAGATTGGAATTATTGCATCGGCACAGTAATAAGACTATGGATATAGTCTTATTTCTTTCTGTTGTTTGTGATAAGTATATTTATAGGTAGAACTTCATATATACATAATCTTATTTGTTGCATTGTTTTATTGTTTTTGTGCTGAACCTTGACAAAGATTAAAAAAAAAAAATGCCGCTTTCCTTCCACCTACCAAGACATGTGAGCAGGTGTTCCATTAAAAAACAAGAGGACAGTGCCAATTTGGTGTACACTGAAATATAAATTTTCAGAGTGGGGGACATCTAATAAGTAAGCCTGGAACAATTTTTGTGCAGGAGAAGGGTGCTGGTGAGCCTCCTCAGACACGCTTGAACATTTTATTTTTCTGTCCTTCCCAACAGCTGTCAAAGTCGGGAGTGCAAGCCCCAACATCCCCCAAGGAGGACCCCTAACAATAAAAGGCACTAACATTCCAAATTGTGAAGTTTGGAACCAGTTCTGCATCCATAATCTAGCTCTACCACTTCTCACTAGTTGTTCAAGTTACTTAGCATCTCAAAGCTTTAGTCTTCTGTAAAATGGGGATCACGATTTACTTGATTATGGAAATAATATTTAAAGCCACCAACATTGTGTCTGACACATAGCAGGTGCTTAATAAATGGTTGCTACTGTTATATGAAAGAAGAAACCATGCTGAATTTGATTACAGTTGCCTTGGATTTATAACTTTGAGGCTCCTGTGATAGTCTTAAGCAGAGCTAAACTGCCTATGAAGTAGAGGAAGTAAGCATCATAATTTTTGCTTTTCCATACCCAGCCCAGGATGACCTTTTAAAAAGTATATATCCTTCCACTTCTATCTATACCTCCTTCCCTGTACTTAAGGAGAGAAAAAGGGGAAAACGTCACACTCAAAGAAAGGAAGACTGCAGTTTTTAAAAAAGCTCTAGAATTTTAGAGAAATTTAACATCCAAAATATTCCATTTAAAAGAAAAAATCTATCTGTAAAAATACATTTATCACAAAAGGCAGAAACTTACCTAAAACTTGAGAAATTAAAGGAATTGGTCCCTGGTTTGAAGAAATTCCAGATTCCATATATTTCAGTTATATAGAATTTTGGTTCTGAATATCTAGATTTATCAGATACCTACAAGAAATTGTACAAGTATTGTGCAAGAAATACATTTCATGTTTTTTTTCTTTTTTTAAATTATCTTTAATGTTGAGAGTATTACAGATGTTTTTTAATAAGAACCCAGTTGATTCTGATGTTAAAGCATGTGGTAATAAATGCCTTGTCAAAAATAGGTTTTCCATATAATGCTTTTGTTGTTTATAATGCCATGTTGGTTGTTGCTAGAATGTGGCTGGACCTCCCAGAGCTTGCACTGGATCTAAAGCAGCCCACACCCCTCCCAGTCAAGCAAAAGACACAGACAATTCAGAAGATGCATGAAACTCATTATACAATTTCAGCAGAATTTAGACATTTTGTAAAGGTCGTTGACCTCCATGTTGTGAAATTCAATGGACCTTTTTTCAGTTCTCATTTACCTTGATCTCTTAGCAGCACTCACTGCCTCTTTAAAAGGTCCTCT
>NW_006289082.1:967648-976773 GCF_000327345.1 Myotis davidii
TATATCATTCTCACTCCTGGCTTTCCTTTTTTCAACTCAGGAATACTTGCTGGGGCATTCTCTTCTATCCAGCACTTAAATTCTGGAATCTTTTTGAACACTCAGTTTCAGGACACTTCAACTATCATTCAGTGACTCACACAACCTGACAGCCTATATTTACATCATTTTTGAATGGTGAAAACTGTTTGAATTTAAATACTTTAGCAGAGGCATGCTCCTTCTTTCTCTTGCAGGCATTTCAGCTAGCCCTTGTGTTACCCAAGGCTTATTCTACTTCCAGCTTCAGGGTTCCTGCCATTATAGTTTCTTCTCTCCGTAATGCACCCCCTCACCTGCCACCAAACCCACCTCTCCATCCTTACCTCCAACCACAGCACAACTGATACATCCCAGGTTAGGTTTCCACAATGTTCTAAGCCAAGGACAGTTCCATCTTAATCAGCTCTTATCCTATACTCTTCTTCTATTGCACACACTGCAGTTTGTTATTACATATTTATTTGCATCATTATTTGAATAATGTTTGTCTCCCACTTAACTGTAAACTCTGTAAGAGCAGAGATGTGTGTGTTTGCAAGCATCTGCCTGTGTTTTCTCGGTGCATTCCTAGCACTTAACATGGTGCTTATGAATTTTTTCCTGAATATTTTGGGGTAGTAAGAGTTCTCTCTTTCAAACATCATTGATGTATTTTAAATCTCTAAAAATTAGCTGTTGAGATCAGCTGCAATGGCAATATATTGTGAATTTTATTCACTTAAAATAGGCACTTCAATATATTTTATCTTATCAAGACAATATTTTCCCCATTCATTTGCAAAGTTTTTCCAGATTCCTCCTATAGTTTATACAAATGTGTCAGTAGTCTTCACTCATTCACAACATAATTTGTCTTCTAAAATTAGGATAATTTCTTGAATAGTCCATCAAAAAATTCTTATAAAAAAATTGAGAATCTTCTTTCTAAGCATAAAAATTGAACAATATGCCACAAAAAACTTAATATAATTAAATAAGATTATAAAATTTATATATTAAACACAACACAGTTAATAGTATATAACTATTAAAAAGAAGATAAAGTTGTATGTGTTGATAATGAGATATGTATAAGATATTTTAAGCGAAAAATCAGGTTAAAAACTATGTATACTATGATTCCAATTTTGAAAAGAAATGTAATTGGTAGCATATGGTTAGGAAAAAATATTTGGAGGAATACACACCAAATTGTCAATTTGAGGGGATAGAATTTGGAAAATTTTCAATATCTGTTTTATATTATTATAAATTAGAGGCTCAGTGCATGGATTTGTGCACCGGTGGGGTCCCTTGGCCTGGCCTGCACCCTCTTGCAATCTGGGACCCCACCAGTGCACGCACGATTGGGGCTGGGAAGGGAGCACAGGAGGGCTCCAGGGCGTGTCCGGCCCCTCGTGCCCAGTCCCTATCACGGCGATTGGGCTGATCAGGGCCATCTCACCCAGTCCCAATCAGGGCTGATCAGAGCTGGGGAGGGACTGCAGGAGGGCTCCAGGGCGTGTTTGGCCCGTCTCGCCTAGTCCCAATCAGCCGGACCCCAGCAGCAAGCTAACCTACCGGTTGGAGCATCTGCCCCCTGGTAGTCAGTGGTTGAACAGTTGAATGATCAAGCAGTCGCTTAGGCATTATATAAATATAATGAGTATTTATATTTTATAATGTATTTTAAAAAGATAAATTTGTAAAAGAAAAATAAACTTGATTAGAACAAATATATGTCATATATGTAACTAGGTCAAAAACTCTTCCTAAGAAATAATAAGACAAACACCAAGATAAAAATATGAAAAACAGGACTTAAAAAAAGAAATGCAAATAGTCAATAAGCATGAGAAAAAATATTTATTCTCATTGATAAGGAAATACCAGGCAAGCCCTGGCTGGTGTTGCTCAGCAAATAGAGCGTCTGGCCTCACACTGAAGAGACTTGGGTTCAATACCCGCTCAAGAGCACATACCTGGATTGCAGCTTCTATCCCCACCTCTATCTCACATCAGTGTCTCTCTCTCTCTCTCTCTCTCTCTCTCTCTCTCTCTCTCTCTCTCCTCTTCCTTCCACTCTTTTTAAATCAATAGAAAAAATATCCTATGGTAAGGATTAACAACAAAAGAAATACCAAGCAAAATAATGAAATAATGATAAACCTTCTTTAGTTCATTAAATTGGAAAAAATTTAAAACATTATAATGACCACTAACTTACACCATACACAAAAATAAACTCAAAATGGATAAAGGACTTAAATGTAAGACAGGAAACCATAAAAATACTAGAGGAATTCAAAGGCAACAAAATCGCAGACATATGCCGAAGCAATTTCTTCACCGATACAGCTCCTAGGGCATTGAAAACTAAAGAGAAAATAAACAAATGGGACTACATCAAAATAAAAAGCTTTTGTACAGCAAAAGAAACCATCAACAAAACAATAAGAAAGCCCACTGCATGGGAGAACATATTTGCCAATGTTATCTCTGATGAGGGTTTAATCTCCAACATTTATAGGGAACTCATACAACTTAATAAAAGGAAGATAAACAATCCAATCAAAAAATGGGCAAAGGCCCTAAATAGACACTTTTCAAAAGAGGACATTCAGAAAGCCAAGAGACATATAAAAACATGCTCAAAGTCACTAATCAGCCGAGAGATGCAAATCAAAACAATAATGAGGTACCATCTCACACCTGTCAGAATGGCTATCATCAACAAATCAACAAATGACAAGTGCTGGAGAGGATGTGGAGAAAAGGGAACACTCGTGCACTGCCAGTGGGAATTCAGGGACTATGGAAGACAGTATGAAGTTTCCTCCAAAAGTTAAAAATGGAACTCCCATTTGACCCAGTGATCCCACTTCTAGGAATATATCCCAAGAAAACAGAAATACCAATCAGAAAGGATATATGCATCCCTATGTTCATAGCAGCACAATTTACAATAGCTAAGATTTGGAAACAGCCTAAGTGCCCATCAACAGATGAGTGGTTTAAAAAACTGTGGTACATCTACACAATGGAATACTACGTTGCTGTAAAAAAGAAGGAATTCTTACCATTTGCCATAGCATGGATGGAACTAGAGAGCATTATGCTAAGTGAAATAAGCCAGTCAATGAAAGAAAAATACCACATGGTCTCACTCAATTATGGACAATAAAGACCATTATAAACTGACTAGAGGCCCGGTGCACAAAAATTTGTGCACTTGGGGGAAGGGGGGGGTCCCTCAGACCGGCCTGTGCCCTTTTGCAGTCTGGGACCCCTCGGGAGATAATGACCTGCTGGCTTAGGCCTGCTCCTGGGTGGCAGAGGGCAGGCCCAATCCCTAGGTGCAGCCCTGGTCAGGCTCAGAGCAGGGCCGATTGGGGTGTTGGGGCGCCTTCCCCTGTCATGCACAGAGCAGGGCAGATTGGGAGGTTGCGATGCCACCCTCAGTCATGCTCAGGGTAGGGCCGATTGGGGGGTTGGGGCACCGCCCCCTGTCACACTCAGGGCAGGGCGGATCAGGGTGTTGGGGCGCCGCCCTCTATTACCCACAGAGTAGGGCCGATCAGGGGGTTGGGGCGCCGCCACTGTCACACTCAGAGCAGGGCAGATGGGGAGGTTATGACTCTACTCCATCACACACAGAGCAGGGCCCGTGGGGGGTGGGGAGGGTTGTGGCCCTGCCCCCTGTCACACACAGAGCTGCAGGGCGACAGGGGGTTTGGGCGCTGCCCCCTGTCATGCTGATCCCGGTGCTGGGAGGCATATTACCCTTTTACTATATAGGGTATAGGCCTGGTGCATAGGTGGGGCTGGCTGGTTTGCCCTGAAGGTTGTCCTGGATCAGGGTGGGGGTCTCCACTAGGGTGCCTGGCCAGTCTGGCTGAGGGGATGATGGCTGTTTTCAGGCTGGGACTGAAGCTCCCAACTGCTCTGTTTTTTCTTTCTTTTTCTTTTTATTCTGGGCCAGCTTTATCTCTGAGGCCTGGGCTGCTGAAAACAGGTTTCTGGCCTTTGTTTAACGTCTGTATTTGATACAATGTTGCGGTCCGGCTGGCTGAAGCTCCGCTGAGCAAAGCAGGTTTCTGGGTTTTTTTTAGCTTCTTTATTCGCAACATAGTTGCTGATAGTTGCAGCTGAGAGGCCGGCAAGTCAGGCGGGGAACCTTGGAGTTCTCCATCACTGAAGCAAGCAAGCCTCCCTGTTCACATCAGCTGCCTGGCTGCTGGCCGCCATCTTGGCTGCCAGTTAATTTGCATATCTCGGCCCTACTCTGTGAGTGACAGGGGGATTAGCCAATGGGAAGGGTAGTGGAGTGACACTAATTACCATGTTTCTCTTTTATTAGTGTAGATGAACAAAAATAGATACAGAGGCAGAGCAGCCTCGAACAGACTGTCAAACTACAGCGGGAAGGCTGGGGAGGGTTGGGGGGGAGGGGGTAAGAGATCAACTGAAGAACTTGTATGAATGCATATAAGCATAACCAATGGACACAAGACACTGGGGGGTAGGGGAGGCCGGGGGAAGGTCAAGGGGGGGGGGGAATAGGATACATATGTACTACTCTTTGTAATAGTTTAAGCAATAAAACAAAATTTAAAAAACAAAACAAAAAAAACATTATAATGGCCAATAGGCCAGCATTAAGTGTTACAGGCCATCTTGTTTGTTGCTAAAATCCAACATAGAAAGATACAATCCTTTGGGGGAAGTTTGGTAATCTGTATAAAAAACACTCAAAATATATATTTAATTCAATTTCTAGGAGTTTATCCTATGAAAATAATCACAACAACCACAATTTATATGTCAAGTCTATTTGTTATAGAGCTGCCCCCTGGTGAAAACTATCAGGGGAAAACTAGAAATATCCTAATTATCCATTTAAAAAATATGAGTTAAATGGATCCTGGTACAGTCATAGTAAATAATAATATGTAGCCATATAAAAATCATGTTTAAAAAAAATAACTTGCAAATTGCACAGTCTTTTATTAAGTAAAGAAAAGCAAATTTCAAAACAGTATACATACCATGAAACTGATTATTAGCATATGTCAATGCATATGCACATATTAAAAAGACACTACAATGTTAACAATTGTTATCCACAAATAGTATAAAATGAGAAGACTTTAATTTTGTCCTGGTTCATTACTGGATTTTTCAAAGTTTCTATAATGGTTATATAATATATTACTGTTATGATAATACAAATTAAACATAGAGTTACTACTTCATCCAGCAAGTCTACTCTTAGACATATAACCAAGAGAATTAAAAGCATATGCTCATATGATAACTTGTATATGAATGTTCATAGCATTATTATTCAGAATAGCCCAAAACAAAAAAAAACAAAAAAAAAGAAAACAAACCAAATGTCTATCAACTAATGGATGGCTAAGCAAAATAGCAAAATGTGATATATACATTCATACAATGGAATATTATTCAGCCATTAAAAGGAACGAAATACTGATTCATGTTACAACCTGGATAGACCTTGAATTCATTATAGTAAGTGAAAGGAACCTACAAATCATCCATTCAAATGATTTATCTAAAATAGACAAAACCATATAAACCAGTAGTTGATTAGTAGTTTCCAGGGACTGGGCAGAGGAAAGAATGATGAGATACTGCTAATGGGTACAGGGTGATGAAAAATTCCGAAATTAAATAGTAATGATGGTTGCACAACCTTCTAAATATACAAAACCCTGCTGAATTGTACACTTTAAAACTGTGAATTTTGGATTGCAGAGATGGTAGCATAGGTAAATGCGGTACTTGCCACCTCCACAACCACATCAAAATTACAGCTAAAATACAGACCAACCATTATTCAGAATAGTCTGAAATCTGGCTGAATGAAGCCCTACAACTAGAGAAGTAAAGAAGATAGTACATTGCCTGGTAGGAGGGGCAGAGGTGTGGAACAGGCTGGTCTGACACTCACGTGTGGTGTTTTTTTAATTAGGAGGGAGATCTTGGCTGCAGAGGCCTCCCGTGAGGAGCAAGGAGTCCCAGTCCCACACCAGACCCCTCAACCCAGGATTCTGGTGCAGTGAAGAGAAGCCCCAATAACTTTGGGCTATAAAAACCAGTGGGGATTGTGGCCTAGTGACATTGGGGCGGATGGAGTCCCAGGCAGTGCGATTTGCACAGCCTCACTTGGACTCACTCCTCTGAGCTGCAGGTCTGGGGCAGTGGCATGGGGGTTGGGAGGGATCCAGGGACATATGGACAGGAACTAGATTGTCTGGCATGGGGATAAGTACTCAGGAGCAGCTTTCTCCCAAACAGGAGTGCTGGCAGAGGTCATTGTTTCTATGCTGAGACCTCCTCTGTTGCAGAGCTGACTGGCAGGCACCATATCTGAGTCTCCATCAACCTGGCTCACACAATTCTCTCCGTCCTCGTGATTTCCTGGGACCCTGCCACACCCAATGTGCAGTCCCACCCAAGTTGTTTGCAGTGGCTTTTCCATACTAATGGCCTGTCCTGACTCAGGCTTCATACTTTCCTAAAATCACTCAAACAAGCAGAAGCTGGTGTCAGCATACCCCATACTTCTCAATAAGAGGCCCCAGGCCAAACACTAGCAGCAGTCTGCCTTGTTTCACAGCATGGTCTCTCCCAGGCACTTCCAAGACGAATACAAATAGCAGCCACCTGCAGATCACTCTGTAGCTCCTGCCAGGTGGCCCCAGGCAGGGCACAAACAGGGGCTTACTTTGCACCTCCCAGGAGGCCCCAGAGCCAGTGCTCCCAGTGGTCAGCTTCAGACTATACCAGATTACAACTCTACACTTCCATGAGCAATACACTCAAGGGGCAGACTCAGTGAGCACCAAAGCCCCACTGAAGCAAGTCCTACTCCATAGAGGTGTCTTCTGCACAGCAGCTTTTCTGCTGTAGTCATAGGTGGTCATCACAGAAAATTTTCCTGGAGGTCAATTCCTGTCAGTGACACTAACAGCAATCAAAGCTCAGCTACAACAAGACTGTGCACACAGCCCACATGGGTCACACCTAGAGGGCCTAGCTATGGTAACTGGGGAATCTGAATCATTGGGCCATACAGGACACCTACTACACAAGGCCACTCTACCAATCCCAGAGACATTGCAAATCTAACTAGTAGACAGAAACAAACACAGGGAAGCAGTCAAAATGCAGACAATGAAACATGTCACAAATGAAAGAACAAAAGAAATCACCAAAAAAAAGAACTAAATGAAATGGAAGCAAATAAACTACTAGATACAGAGTTCAAAACAATGTTTATAAGGATGCTCAAGGATTATAATGAGAGCTTAAAGGGACTTGGTGAGAATTTCAACAATCTTAGTGAGAACATCAAAGATATGAAAAAGAAGTAGTCAGAAATTAAACATATACGAACTGAAATAATAATTTACAGGGTTTCAACAGTAGAGTAGAGGATACTGAAAATCAAAACAGCGACTGGAATGTGAGGAAATAAAAAACATCCAATTAGAACAACAAAAAGAAAAAAGAACACAAAAATATGAAGATAGTGTAAGGAGCCTCTGGGAAAACTTCAAGCATACTAACATTTGCATCATAAGGGTGTCAGAAGGAGAAGAGAGGGCGCAAGAAATTGAAAACCTATTTGAAGAAATAATGACAGAAAATTTCCCTTACCTGGTGAAAGAAATAAACTTACAAGTCCAGGAAGCACACAGAGTCCCAAACATGAGGAACCCAAAGTGGCCCACACATCATAATTAAAATGCCAAAGAGAATCTTAAAAGCAGCAAGAGAAAAGCAGTTAGTTACCTACAAGGGAGCACCCCTATGACTGTCAGCTGATTTCTCAACAAAAACTTTGCAGGCCGGAAGAGAGTGGCAAGAAATATTCAAAGTGATGAATAGCAAGGACCTACAACCAAGATTACTCTACCCAGCAAAGCTATCATTTAGAATTGAAGGTCAGATAAAGAGCTCCACAGACAAGAAAAAGTTAAAGGAGTTCATCATCACAAAACCAGTATTATATCAAATGTTAAAGCATATTCAAAGAAGGAGGAGGAAGAAGAGGAGGATGAGGAGTAGAAGAAGAAGAAAACAAAAATATAAACAATAAAATGTCAATAAATACAATCTATCAACAATTGAATCTAAAAATCAATATAAATGAACAAGGAATTTAATGAACAAAATGAGCTAAGGAATAAAATATAAGCAGAGGCATGGAAACATGGAACAGACTGAAGGATCTTAGAGGGAAGGAGGAAGAAGGAACAGGAAGAGATTAACCAAAGAAGGTATATGCATATATGCATTAAGTATGGACACAAACAATAGGGTGATGAATGCCTGGGGCAGGGCAAGAACCAGGTGCAGAGAGGGGTAATAGGGGGGGAAAACGGGGACATCTATAATACTCTCAACAATAAAGATTTTTTTAAAAAATATAAAATAAAAGTGTGACTTTTATGGTATATGAATTATATCTCATTACATTTTTTTTAAAATCTTTATTGTTCAAAGTATTACAAATGTCCCTTTTTTTCTGCCATTGATTCCTTATAGCCTACTCCCACCCCTCACCCCAGGGTTTTACCACCCTATTCTCTGTGTCCATGGGTTATGCATAAATAAATGCATACAAGGTCTTTGGTTCATTACCTCCACCCACCCTGCCTTCTCTCCGAGATTCTGCACTCTGTTCCATGTTTCCACGTCTCTGAATCCACTCCTTACATCAGTTTATTTTGTTAATTAGATTCCACATGTGAGTGAGATCATGTGATACTTCTTTTTCTCTGGCTGATTTATTTCTCTTAGCATGATACTCTCCAGGTCTCTCTATGCTGTCTCAAAGGGTAAGAGATTCTTCTTTTTTACTACTGCATAGTATTCTATGGTATAACTGTATCACAGTTGTTGTTTTTTTTATCTGCTCATCTACTGATGGGCACTTGGGCTCTCTCCAGATCTTAGCTATTGTAAATTGCACTGCTATGAACATAGGGGTGTATACATTCTTTCTGATTGGTGTTTCGGGTTTCTTAGGATATATTCCTAGAAGAGGAATCACTGGGTAAATGGCAGTT
>NW_006289082.1:977038-987862 GCF_000327345.1 Myotis davidii
TTGGAAAGATGTTTTTCATTACCTTGAATACTTCATGCAATTCCCTTCTGGCCTGTAGAGTTTCTGATGAGAAATCAGCTGACAGCCTAATGGGAGCTCCTTTTTTGGTAACAACTTGCTTTTCTCTTGCTGCTTTTAAGATTCTCTCTTTGGCTTTAATGTTTGGCATTTTAATTATGATGTGTCTGGGCATGGGCCTGTTTGGGTTCTACTTGCTTGGAACCCTCTGTACCTCCTGAACTTGTGTGACTTTTTCCTTCACCATGTTAGGGAAGTTTTCTGCCATTTTTTCATCAAACACATTCTTTATCCCTTGCTCACTTTCTTCACCTTCTGGGACTCCTATTATGAGAATATTCTTACTTTTCATGTTGTCTCACAGCTCCTTTAATCTGTACTTATTTGTTTGGTGTTTTTTTTGGTTCTCTGATTGAGTGATTTCTTCTACCCTGTCTTCTAATTCACTTATCTAATATCCGGATTCCCTTAGTCTTCTGTGTATTCATTCCACTGTGTTCTTTATTAGTGTTATGTCATTCTTCATAATTAGTATATATTTTCTCATTTGTTGAGCATCCTTACCATCATTATTCTGAACTCTGTGTCTGATAAGTTTCTTATGTCCATTTCATTTAGCTTTTCTTCTGAATAATTCTTTTGTTCTTTTGTTTGGGGGTTGTTTTTTTGTTTCCCCATTTTTGCTGCCTATTTGGGTTTGTGACTATGTATTAGGTAGGTCTGCTATGCCTCCCAATCTCTAGTGTAGAACAGTGTTAGATGCTGTTTCTGACTGGCCCTGCATACCATGTTTGTAGCTATCAGCAATCTTGGATCTCTCTCTGCTAGGGCTGATTACCTTTGGAAGGACGAAGATGTGCACCAAAGTCTGCTTTTCCTAGTTCCAGGTCCCAAATTAGACCCGGAAAAGACTCAAATCCTCCAGAGACCTGCCTCTGCCTGCAGTCTGTTTGTATTCAGTCTTAATTAGCCTCAGGCTATGGGCCACAGGTTGGGTGAGATGTTTTCCAATAGGGTGGGGTAATTGATTCTGCCTGCAGGCTTATTGTTATTTTTAGCTTCTTATTGGGCCTCAGAGTGGGGCAAGGGGTTTTTCAATGGGGTGGGGAAACTGCCTTCCCTCCCAGGTAAAAACTGCCTGGATAGCAAAGGTCCACTTGAGAAAGATGTCCTCTTCAGCATGAGGGAATGACTTGGTACAGGAAACTGGAATGTCTGCCTTCTGAGGTCTTACCCCAGAGTACCCAACACTGGCTTCTGCTCAAATGGTTCCAATCCGCTCTAGAGGGTGCCTGCATTTCCAACTGTCTCTGGCTGGCAGACAGCCACCCTGCCACTTTTCACAGCCAGATGTTATGTGGGCACCTTTCACAGTTCTAGTGCTCTGGGCTGGGTAGCCCAACTTGGGGTTTAGACCCCAGAGTTCTCAGTGGGAGCCTCCCTGCCCCCACCCCCCCAGCTGAAATATCACTCCAGGACTTCTGCTGCTGTCTGTGGGAGCTTGGTCAGCCCTTTCACGCCTTCACCCTTCCTACTTGTCTCTATGTGGTCTCCACTTTCCATCCTTGGTTATCAGGAGTCTCTCTAGCAAGTCTTCAGTTGATTATTCAGGATGATCTTTTTAAATTTTAGTTGTAACTCCAGTTTGGTCATGGAGCATGTCAATGTAGCATCCACTTATTTAGCCACCATTTTGGAACCTTCTACATTTTTAAATATAGAAAAAAGTTTATAGCCTTTCCAAGTTTTCTGGAAAAGAAGAATAGCATTTTTAAAATTATATAGTACTTTATAATTATAACCTACAATTTAGTAAGTACTGTGATGGATAGATGACAACATAAAGGGAAAGCATCTAATAGTACATGGGGGTTAAAAGAAGGTTCTGTTAAAACAAAGATTCTCTGTTTGAGAATAATAAATAAAAATAACATTTATCTATTAATCCATTAAAAATAATAATCCACTGCATCTCTCAGTGCTTTCAATGATGATATCTTTATATAACTGTGGGACATTATTAAAACCAGGAGATATTGGCACAATACAACTAAGTAGACTACAGACATTATTCAGGTTTTACCAGTTTTTGCATGCACTAATTTTTTAATAAAAATTTTAATTGAAAAGACAATACAATGATAATATTAAAAATTTTTAAAGAAATGATTAGAACAACTTATAATCTCACTTACCAGTCTAATTACCTTATACAGAATTATATTAAATTTTATTATAAAACAGTTTAAGTACACAAAAAAGTAGTAAATAAAAAGTAGCCATGTACCCACATTATCTCCATGTATGTTTTTTACATTTTTACCACACATATAAAATGTCCATTAAAATACATAGTATTATTTTTCAATTTGGAAAGTCTTTTTAAAAATTTTATCATAATATACAGGGCTGCATGTTTTTAAATATTAATGTTTCTAAAATAGTAATACATGCTGTCAACTGCTAGTTGGAAATGAAACTTTCCACCTCTTTTCCCACTTTTCCCAGGAAGGGGCTATCAGGGAGGTCAGAGCTGAGACTCTAGAGAGGCCTTGCCTGGATTGGAATCTGAATATTCTGTTCACCAGCAGTATAACATTAAATAAATTACTTAATTGCTCTGATCCTTAGTTTCCTCACATATAAAACAGAGGTGATGATAGTCCTTATCCCATAAAGTCATTTGAGTATAACTTAAAGTTATGCATGGGAAGCACTTAGTATAGTGAAGCATGCACAGTACCTAGAAGTTCTCAATGGGTATTTATCATCATCATTATCATATTTGTTATTGCAGATTCAAGCCCAGACATCACTCTCTCTTCCCATAATGAAACAGAGTCGGGCACATAATCAGGGCCAATACAGTAAGATTGCTTTCTGCCTTTTCCTACTGGTGTGCTGATAAATAGTCAACATTGAGCTTTGGGCAAGAGATGGGGATGGAGAGCCATACTTTGTAGTGTTTGCCAATTACTATGGTGTAAATACTCCCACCATGGCTGATTGCAAGCTACCAACTTGAGTTCACTGAATGCTGAGTTGGGAAGGGATGCTCAGAATCAGCTCCTTAAAGCCAGAATGAGCCTGCTCCAGCACAACTCAGGGAAGATCTCATCTCTTATGCTGCCACTTTGCTGTTGAAATCATAGGCAGAGAACTGAGCATACCTATCTGATGTGTTCCTACAGAGGTAAGAGTATATTTATGCTTGAAAGATAAAGTCTTTAGACCTGAATCCCAGCTTTCCAGAGTATTGATAGCAAGTGGTACTTTAATTCTTATTTGCTAGTGTCTCCTATAGTCTATTTCCTTTGGGGATTGTTGGATGTGAGTGTGGACGTTCCTATAGTCTAGGGTAAAATTCTATTATCTTTGAACGTGTGACCATAAATCCTCCTAAGACCAACAGCAGCATATCTATTATTTTGAACATTTCTTCATCTTAACACAGTCTTTTATAATGATGCTTTTTGATGGCTGCATAATTCCATTAATATTCCTTAGTGTAAAGTGTCTATAAAGGAAAAAAGAACCAGGGGGGAAAACTGGGGAACGTGGCATAGATATAGGAAAAGAATAAGATTTTCAATAACTAAATATTATCTTAACAACGGTTAACAAGAAAAGTAAATGAGCTGTGAAGAATAACCATTGAATCTTCCAATGAGGTTGCTAAAGACTTTAGGAGGAGAAAGTTCATCTCTGTACTGGAGGCAGACATAGCTAAAAGAAGTGATGGGGTTAAGATCAAGTGTTGGCCACAGAGACCACACCATCTTGAAGGGGAGAGCAGCTGTGATTGGAAGCCCAGCCTTATCTTCACCTGGGGTGACCTCGGATACCACCTGGGACCCTACAGCCACAACATCGAGGGACCAGCTGCCTTGGCTGTGAACCCACAAACACCGAGACCCCAACCTCCCCGGCTGTGGGCACCTAAAAAGTTTGTCCAGCGGGAGACAAAATGGCGCTGAATACGCAGAGGGGCCCTGCACCTCTCACAGAGAAGGTAGAAGGAACAGCTGAATCGAATAACATCCACCTGGAATTGGTGAATTAAACAGCTGGTAAGGCAATCTGTGGACAGAAAGGTCAGAGATCACCTGGAGAAAGGGGGGGTTGGGAATCTGGGCTGACGGGAGGAACGCATGCAGCCGGGACTAGAGAATCAAAGGGAGACTGTCCTGCACCAAATCCGCGTCCCTTGGGGTCAGTGTAGCCTTCGAATGTGGAAGGGGATCCACAGGGCTGCTGGCAGCGGGGGACTCTAGATCTAAGCCCACAGCCGTGGGAGGCTGTGCCCAGAAAGGCAGCCTGAAGTTCTACACTGCCCAGGCGCAGTGCCAGGGGGCGGGGAGAGAAAGACACGAGGTAGCATGGTTGCTCTGTCTTTATATTTTCCTTGCTTTTACTTGCTAAACTCAGTGCATAGGATCTTTCAATTAAAAACACTCACCGAGACTGGAGGGGAAGGTGGCTTTTGTGGAAACTGGGGAGCAGAAGAGGGAGAGATGATCAGGAAGCCAACTCTGGGACAGTCTGTCCCTCCAATCCTGAACAGACATTTTTCTCCTGAAGACCAGGCTCCTCCTAGCAGCACAACTGCACCCAGTCTTGAGCACTGCAGGGAAAGGAAGATTCTAAATACCCCGAGGAAGCCCTCAGGGACTGGGTTGAGGGGCCATTTGGTCCTGGAAACTAATACAGCAAAACCGCTACCAAGGGGCCATGTCAGAAATAGACGCTGTGTAAATAGGACTGAAAGCAGGCAGGAAAACAAAGTGGGCAGATTGATCCCACCTGCCGGAAGCCAAGGCTGTGGCATATGACACAGAGAAGCGGTGGATCGCTGGGAACTTCAGCACTTCTGACTACCTGATAGGAAACTGAGACGTGGCAGGCAGAACAGTAGAGAGGGGTTTTAAACCAGCCCCCGTGTGGCATTAAAGCTCCACTGAAGCAAACGAACTTCACTTTTTTATTTTTTTTGGATTAGTGTTCTTCATTCTATTTTTATTTTTTAATCATTATTTTACTCTATCTCATTTTTTTTTATGCCAACACTTTCTTCCTCACTTTTCCCTTTTCATCCTGTTTCTCTTCTCCTGTTCCTGCTTTAGTTTTTCTCTAGCCTTTCTTTTTACTCCTTGTTAAAAATTGATCTTCTTTATCTGCTTTATTGATGCATTACTATTAAAGTAGTCTCTGTTGGCCTACACATATATCTAATTTCCTCTCCTCTGCTCCAAGTCCATGAACACTTCTCTTTTGTCTTTCTTTGCTACCCCAATTTTTTTCTTTCTTGTTGTTGTTTGTTTGATTGTTAATTTTGTTAGTTTGTTATGTTTTTGTTTTTCCTCTCCTTGCTTCTTCTCTTCTTCTACTAATAGCTTAATTAGTTTCAATCACCAATTCAGGCCTATCTGCTCTATATTCTCCTTTTCCAAAAACAGATGAATGCATAGATAGAAAGGTTAAAGGAGAAAATTTATATATTTTTTTAATTGTAATTTTTTTCAATTATTATTTTCTACTATTTTTGAGTATTTTATTTTTTACTTTTCTTCTTATACATTCATTCTCTTTCTACCTCCTCTATACTGAATCGTGGCCATTTCCCCATTCATTCAATTCCTTTACCTTACCTTCTGGAAATAAGCTCGAACTCTTTAGATTCAGCTTCCCTCCTTCTTTTCTGGGTGCTTGTTGTTTGCATTTTTTAAATTAATTGTTGGTTTTTTGGAGTTTTCTCCCCATACACATATATTTTTCTCCCCTTCTTTTTTCTTCTTTTTCTTTTCTCTCTTACCTTTTTTCCTTTTCTCAATATCATTTTTGCTTTCTTTTCTCTGCCCTAATTCTCTTTTCTCTGGTGGTCACCTTTATTGGGGCTTATTAGAATCATGAATACATTCGTGAATACATTCCACCCCACCCCCCACCTCAGGTACCCTGCATGCCACACCCTGCATTTTGAGCTTTTCAGAGGAAACAAAGGCAGAGGCCAAACTTATGGTGTAAATAGTCTCAAGGAGCCCTAAGGGACTAGATTGGGAGAGTGGCCATCCACCCCAAAATCCCGGGAACCAGACTGATATTTCCCCCCGCACATGGGAAACTGATAAAAACTGCAGGTTTCCAGCCTACCCCACTGGTCTCCATATAAGGATCTCTGTCCAGCAGAGTAATATTTTGGGCCATTGGTGGAGGAGTATCTCTGGTACAGGGAAACACACCGACCATGTTCTCTGAAAGCTAAATGGCATCTGCCCCACCTAATGCTCTTTAAGAAACAGACTATTGAGTGATTAAGATTGACAGCTAGCTAGCAGGCAAAGGCAGGCAGAGGTCGAACTTGGGAAACCAGGGGAAGTTTGCTGGCCCTGTGTCCCAAGTAGATCCTGGGAAAGGATCTGGGGTATTTATCTAAGGCGTCCCTTGAGATAAATTTTAACCGTGCAGGTGTGGGACATTTAAGTAGTTGCTAGCGAAGAGGCTACTCTACACAAGCAGGACCGAAGGGCAGGCTTAGGACCAAAAAGACCAGAAGCTTTAATTTAACTTTTAAGTGTACACAAAATAATTCAATTAACTACTAGAGGAATTACACCACATGAAACATATGCAGTTACAAATCACACGGCACTTTATTACTCACACAATTCCTGGTGCTGTGGGTACAGGCTTAAGTGGGATCCCAGTGGTGCTGTCCTCAGGGGTCCAGCAGCTAGGCTGGTCTGATCCGGATACAGGGGGCCAGTGTTCCTCACCCAAGAGCTCGGGCGCATCTCAATAGGGAGGTACTGACCGTTCTTCTGTTGTCTGGCAGAGAGAAGAGCGAGGAGCGGCGTCGCTTGCCGGACTGACAAGAGGATGTGCCTTGGTGGCTGTCTCGACAGGCAAGCACCAGGCTGGTCAGGACCCCCACTTTTAAAACCTGTACCCATTTGCAGCAGTCCAGGTGGCTATCAATGAATTATGTCAGTGCACACATGTTTATCTCAAACAGGGCGAGGGGCTACATATGGTTATCTAGGGAGAGTACATCACTCACTCAGCTGGTTATTTTGACAAGTCACTCTGAGTTATTTACTGAAGTTCAAATCCTTATCTCTGAGGGACACACGCTTCAGGGCAGTGGGGAATGTGTTCTTAATACCACGCTTTAAGTTTCAAGGAAAGTTAATTTAAACATTTTAAAACCTTCTTAGACATTTTTCAGGAATCCTCAAAGCATTTTTAAACATTTCTCTATATTACTTCAACACCCTGCCCTGGGCCCGTTGCTGCTAACAAACCTACTTTAGAGAGCAGATTGGTTCTTCCTTCTCCAGCTAAGGCCTGTGGAGACAGACACAAGTGGTGGATCAGTGTATCGCTTGAAGCTTCAAGCAGGTTGCCAAAAGCCAAAAGACAGTGCCTCACAGTGGTTGAGCTTTTCAGAGGAAACAAAGGCAGAGGCCAAACTTATGGTGTAAATAGTCTCAAGGAGCCCTAAGGGACTAGATTGGGAGAGTGGCCCAATCTTAGGGCTCCTTGAGACTATTTACACCATAAGTTTGGCCTCTGCCTTTGTTTCCTCTTGTGGTACCCAACAAGAAGCCCAGAATTGACAGACAGAACAGAAGAGTGGGATCCAAAGCAAGGTCCCATAGGGCATTAAAGTTGGCTGAAATGAACTTTTTTCCTCCTTTTTTTTCTTTTCTCTTTTTCCTTCCCTTTTTTCTTCTCTTCTTTTTTGAGATTTTTGTTTCTTTTTTCTCTTTTAAAATGTATCTTCTTTATCTATCTGCTTTATTGATTTCTTATTATTCTAGTCTCTGTTGTTTCATTCATATGTTTAATTTCCTTCTTCTCATTTCCTACTCAATTTTTTTTCACTGAATTTTTTTCGTTTTTATTTTTCTCCTGCTTTCTCATCTTTTTTCTTCTTTTTATTTTAGTTCTATGTTCTCTATTTTCCTTTTCAAATTTTTTTCTTGTCTTGTCATTTCTTTTCTCACTCTTTTATTTCAAACTGTTTTCCTTCTTCTATTTCTCTAATACTTTATTCTAATTTTCTTTATTTCATCTCTGCATCTACATATCCTGCCCCCATTTTCTTGTTCCTTTTTGCTTCTGCATTGTTTGTTTGTTTTGCTTCATTTTCTCCTCATATATTTTTTCTTTTTTACTATCATTCTTGCTCTCTTCTCTCTTTCTTAATTCTCTCTTCTCTGGTGGTTCCTTTTGTTGGTGTTGTAGGGGTTTTGTGTATGTTTTTGTTTTGTTCCGTCTATTTCATGTTTTGTTTTATTTTGTTCTGTCTCATCAGCCCCTTTGCAACAGCTCGCATGATGTGGTTGTGGGTGAGCCACATAATCAGCCAGCCTGAGAGGAGATTCTGTTCATGAATGGGACAATAACATTTAAGACCCAAATACAATAGGAGAATCCCAAAAAGTTAAATGAAGGGCTCTCCTAGAGCACCCAGGTCAGGAGATCTAATAAACTGCACCATTACAAAACACCTGGTACATAAGACCACCCCACAAAATCTTGGAGGCATAGCAATTTGATCTAATATTTAGAAACAAAAACAACCTTGCCTCCCTAGCAGACCAGTGACTTTGATTCTCATGGGGACTCTGTTTCTCCTCATGCTCAAGGCTGCACCGAGCACCAAAGACTCTGATTCTTGATTCTCAACATGCGGACACGGGACTCTGATTCCTGGTGCGCACTTGGGGACCCTGATTATCGGTGCATGCACACGGACTCTCTTCAAGTTCAAGCATAAACAAAATCAGAAATGAAAGAGGCGAAATAACAACAGGCCCCACAGAAATACAAAGAATCATTTAAAAAAACACTATGAACAACTCAATTCCAACAAACTGGTCAACCTAGAAGCAATGGACATATTTCTAGAAAAATATGATCTTCCAAAACTCAACCAGAAAGAATAAAAAATCTTAATAGGCTGATAACTATGGAGGGAATTGAAGCAGTAATCAAAAAACTTCCAACAAACAAAAGCCCTGGACCACACAGCTTCACAGGGGAGTTTTATCAAACATTCAAAGAAGAAATAAAACCTATCTTCCTCAGACTATTCCAAAAAAATTCAAGAGGAAGGAATACTTTCAAGCTCTTTCTATGAAGCCAGCATTAGCCTAATCCCAAAAGCAGATAAAGACAATACAAAGGAAAAGAATTACAGGCCAATATGCCTCATGATCTTAGACACCAAAATTCTCAACAAAATTCTAGCAAATCCAATCCAGCATTACATTAGAAAGATCATAAACCATGACCAAGTGGGATTTATTCTAGAGATGCAAGGATGGTACACTATCCACAAATCCATAAATGTGATACACCAAATAAACAAATTGAGAGATTTAAAACCATATATTCATATCCATTTATGCAGAAAAAGCATTTGACAAAATCCAACACCCTTTCCTGATAAAAACTCTCAGCAAGATGGGAATAGAAAGATCATACCTCAACATAATAAAAGCCACATATGACAAACCTACAGCCAACATCATTTTCAATGGGCAAAAACTAAAACCATTTCCCCTAAGAATAGGAACAACACAGGGATGCCCACTCTCACCATTCCTGTTAAACATAGTACTGGAGGTACTAGCCAAGGAAATCAGACAAGAAGAAGAAATAAAAGGCATCCAAATTGGGAAAGAAGAAGTAAAATTATCATTATTTGCAGATGACATGATATTGTACAAAGAAAACCCTAAAGACTCCATCAAAAAAAATTCTAGACTTAATAAATAAATTCAGCAATGTAACAGGATACAAAATTACCACCCAAAAGGCTTTGGCTTTTTTATACACCAATAATGACCTCACAGAAAGAAAAATTTTTAAAAAATTCCATTTACCATTGCACCAAAAAAATTAAGATACCGATACAGTAGAGAAACCAAGATGGCAGCATAGGTAAAAACTGGAATTGCTGCCTCCCAGAAAGGTATACACATCTATCAACAATACAACTAAAAGACAAATCGGACATCATCCAGAACCACAGGAAGGCTGGCTGAGTGGAAATTCTATAACTAGAAGGAAAGAGAAAAGCACACTGAGACTCAGAGGAGGTGCGGAAGTAAAGTGCAAAGGTACGGAGGCGCACATGGAAAAGGCTGGCAACTGAGGACGCAGCTGTCTTTTTCAATCAGGAGGGAGTCTCAACTCCCGAGAGCTCTGAACTCCAGTTCCAGGTGAGTCTCTGGGGACCCAGACTCATATGGGGAGAAACTAGACTGTTTGGCATCGGTAGGAACTCAAGGGCGGCTTTCTCTCAGAGGTGCTTGCAGCGATTACCGGGACACTGAGATGCGGGGCCTCTTAGGATAGGACTGAGGAGCAGCCATAGCTGCTTGCTCCACCCTGTTTAGTCTCTGCGACACCCCCCCTCCCCCCGACCCAAGCTGTGAGCAGAGGCCTTTGCATATGAAAGGCCTGGCCCTTTGCAATCTAAAATTACCTAACAAACTGCAGCTGGGTCAGAGAGACCCAGAACATTCAAAAGAAGGCCCAAGGCCCCACAGTAGCTTGCATTGCTTCACAGCTGGGCCTCATCTGGGCACCTCCAAACCCCATAAGAAGAAGAGGAATTGCAGATCTCTCCATAGCTCCTGCTGGTAGCCTCAGGAAAAGGATAACTTAGCACCTCCTTACAGATCCAAGAGCCAGTGTACCCAGTGGTCAGAGTGGGACCATCCAATTACAACTCCTCAGATCCATAAGGGACACACTCAGGGGGCAGACTCAGTGAGCACCAAAGCCCCAATG
>NW_006289082.1:988839-994751 GCF_000327345.1 Myotis davidii
AAAATATATTTAAAAAAATTAGTAAACTTAGTAAATGAATTTGGCAATGTAGCAGACTACAAAGTTAACGCCGAGAAATATATGGCATTTTTATACACCAATAGTAAACTTACAGAAAAGGAGATTGAAAAAAGAATCTATAAAAATTTAATTTAACAAAAATTAAGAAACCTAGGAATAAATTTAACCAAGGAGGTAAAGGACCTATACTCAAAAAATTATAGGACACTGAAAAAAGAGATAGAGGAAGGCGTAAACAAGTGGGAGAATATACCATGTTCATGGATTGGTAGAATAAACATCATTAAAATATCCATGCTACCCAAAGCAATCTATAAAATCAATACCATCCTCATTAAAATACCAATGGCATACTTCAAAGACCTAGAATAAACTGTCCAAAAATCCATCTGGAATAAAAAAAGACACTGAATAGCTGTAGCAATCTTGAGAAAGAAGAACAAAATTGGAGGGATCACAATACCAGATATCAAGCTGTATTACAAAGCCACTATTCTCAGAACTGCCTGGTACTAGCACAAGAACAGACATATAGACCAATGGAACAGAATAGAGAACCCATAAATCAACCCAAGCCATTATGCTCAATTAATATTTGACAAAGGAGGCGAGAACATACAATGGAGTCAAGACAGTCTCTTCAATAAATGGTGTTGGGAAAATTGGATAGATACATGCAAAAAAATGAAACTAGACCACCAACTTATACTATATAAAAAAATAAAGTCAAAATTAATAAAGGACTTAAACGTAAGACAGGAAACCATAAAAATCTTAGAAAAAGCCATAGGCAGCAAAATAGCAGACTTTTGTCATAGCAATATCTTTACCAACACAGCTCCTAGGGCAATGGAAAATAAGAAGAAAATAAACAAATGGGACAACATCAAAATAAAAAGCTTTTGCACAGTAAAAGAAGCAATCCACAAAACAACAAGAAAGCTCACTGCATGGGAGAACATATTTGCCAATGTTATCTCCGATAAGGGTTTAATCTCCAAAATTTATAGGGAACTCATAAAACTTAACAAAAGGAAGATAAATGATCCAATCCAAAAATGGACAAAGGGCCTAAATAGACATACAGATGGAGGACATATTCGAAAGAGGACATACAGAAGGCCAGGAGACATATGAAAACATGTTCAAGGTGACTAATCATCTGAGAGATGCAAATCAAAACAATAATGAAGTACCATCTCACACCTGTCAGAATGGCTATAATCAACAAATCAACAAACAACAAGTGCTGGAGAGGATGTGGAGAAAAAGGAATCCTCTTGCACTGCTGGTGGGAATGAGGACTGGTGCAGCCACTGTGAAAAACAGTATGGCATTTCCTCAAAAAGTTAAAAATGTAACTCCCATTTCGCCAAGTAATACCACTTCTAGATATATATTCCAATAAAACAGAAACACCAATCAGAAAGGATATATGCACCCCTATGTTCATAGCAGCACAATTTACAATAGCTAAGATTTGGAAATAGCCTAAATGCTCATCAGCAGATGAGTGAATTTGAAAACTGTGGTACATCTATAAACTGGAATACTATGCTGCTGTAAAAAGGAAGGAATTCTTACCATTTGCAACAGCATGGATGGAATTGGAGAGCATTATGCTAAGCGACATAAGCCAGTCAGAGAAAGATAAATATCACATGAACTCACTCATTTATGGAATATAATGAACATCATAAATCAATGAACAGAAATAGATATAGACACAAAGAAGCATAGAACAGACTGTCAAACTACAGCAGAAAGGCAAGGGAAGGTTGTGTGTGTTGGTGGGGGCAGTAAGAGGTGCACCAAAGGACTTGTATGCATGCATATAAGAATAATAAAAATTTCAAAACACACACACAAAAAGAAATGTAACAACATTCACATCATAGCAGTACAAGAAGGAGAAGAATTCAAGCAAGAAGCAGGCAGCCTGTTTGAAGAAATATTGGCAGAAAATTTCACTAACCTGGTGAAGGAAAAAGTCACTCAAGTCTAAGAACCACTGAGAGTACAAATCAAAATGAACAACAAAAGATAAACACCTAGGCACATATTAATTAAAACAGCAAACATTAAAGACAAAGAAAGAATCTTAAAGCCTGCAAGAGAGAGACAGAAAGTTACCTATAAGGGAGCTCCCACTAGACTGTCAGTTGACTTCCTGATAGAAACAGTTCAAGCCAGAAGGGAATGGCAGGAAGTATACAAGGTAATGTAAACCAAGGGACTGAACCCAAGACTACTCTATCCAGCAAGGCTATCATTCAAAATTGATGGTGAAATAAAGAGATTCGCAAACAACAACAACAACAACAAAGCCCAGAAGAGTTTAGTACCAACAAACCAGCACTGCAAGAAATGCTAAAAAGACTATTGTAAGAAGAAGAAATAGAGAGAACAAGAACACAGGCATAAAGAATAAGAATGGCAATAAATTGCCAGCATTCTTGTTCCAGCATCTAGAAGGGTTCAGCAACCTGGAGATGGGGCTGTGTGTAACTTAATGAAGAGTCCTGAGATGAAGCATAATTTTTAAAGGCATTTCAGGGTCAGAGGAGCCTGGCTTAAGAAACTAAGATCTCTTCATCTCAGAACCCCATGCTTTTTAGTAACACAAATTGTCCTGAGGCAAGGTGGAGATATACACTTCAAAGAGTCAGGGTTTTGTATACAGAGGCATTGTCAGAATGGGGGAATTTGCCTATGGCTGTTCAGGTGTTTGGCTAGTAGGAGGCAATAACATGTAGATTAAGGTGCCCTGAGCTTTCTGGCAGCAAGAAATCAATTTTATGCATCCTTTTCAGGTTTGGGGAAATGCCCTTGCCACTCCAGATGATTCAGTCCTGATGTCATGCTGGAATTGAATTCTGGCAATAAATAAGTACCTATCAATAATAACCTTAAATGTAAATGGTTGAAATGCTCCAATCAAAAGACATAGGTTTGCTGAATAGATAAGAAAATATGACCCATATATATTGTCTACAGGAGACCCACATCAGAACAAAAAGATTCACATAGACTGAAAGTGAAGGGACGGGAAAAAATTTTCAAGGCAAATGGAAAATAAAAAAAGCTGGTGCAGCAATACTCATATCTGGAAAAATAGACTTCAAAGTGAAGGCCATAGCAAGAGATAATGAAGGCCATTCATAATACTACAGGGGTCAATACAACAAGAGGTTATAACTCTGATAAACATATAAGCACCCAATACAGGAACATCCAAATACATAAAAAAAACTTCTGGAGGATATCAAGGGAGAGATTAACAGCAATACAATCATAGTAGGGACTTTAATACTCCACTGACATCACTGGATAAATCTTCTAGAAAAAATCAACAAGGAAACAGCAATGCTAAACCACACATTAGATCAGATAGAATTAATTGATATTTTCAGAACATTTCACCCCAAAGCTATAGAATATGCATTCTTCTCAAGTGCATATAGGGCATTTTCAAAGATAGACCACATGTTAGGACACAAACTAAGTCTCTACAAGTCCAAGAAGATTGAAATCATATCAACCATCTTCTTAGATCACAGTGGCATGAAATTAGAAATCAACTACAATAAAAAACATTCAAACACATGGAGGTTAAATGGCATGCTATTAAACAATGAATGGAAACAAATAAAAATGAACACACAACAAACCATAATCTATGGGACACAGTGAAAGCAGGTCTGAGAGATGCCCACCTCTAAAAAACAAGAAAAGCTTTTCATAAGTTATCTAACCCTACAACTTAAAGAATTACAAAGAGAACAACAACAAAAAAATCCCAGAGTAAATAGAAGGAAAGAAATAATAAAGATCAGAGAGGAAATAAATGACATAGAGACTAAAAAAACAAAACAAAAGATCAATGAAATCAAGAGCTGGTTCTTTGAAAAGATAAACAGGATTGATGAACCTCTAGTCAGACTCATCAAGAAACAAAGAAGAGAGGACCCAAATAAACAAAACCAGAAGTGAAAGAGGTGACGTAACAACTGACCCCACAGAAGTGCAAAGAATCATAAAAAAAAATACTATGAATGACTATATTCCAACAAACTGGACAACCTGGATAAAATGGACATATTCCTGGAAAAATACAATCTTCCAAAACTCAATCAGGAAGAATCAGAAAATCTAAATTTCAACTACTGATGAAATTGCAGCAGTAGTAAAAAAAACACACACACACACAAAAAAACAAAACTTCCAGCAAACAGAAGCCATGGTCTGGATGGCTTCACAGAAGAGTTTTACCAAACATTCAAAGAAGAACTAACACCTATCCTCCTCAAACTATTAAAAAAAAATCCAAGAGGAAAGGACTATTCCAAGCTCTTTCTATGAGTGCAGCATTATCCTAATTCAGCTCTTCTCAACCTGTGGGTCGAGAACCCTTTGGGAGTCGAATGACCCTTTCACAGGGGTCACCTAAGACCATTGGAAAACACATATATAATTACATATTGTTTTTGTGATTAATCACTATGCTTTAATTATGTTCAATTTGTAGCAATGAAATTGGGGGTCACCACAACATGAGAAACTGTATTAAAGGGTCGCGGCATTAGGAAGGTTGAGAACCACGGTCCTAATTCCAAAATCTGAAAAAGACAAGAAAAAGAAAGAGAATTACAGGCCAATATCCCTGATGAAATAGATTCTAAAATCCCACAATACAGTAAAAAGATCATACACCATGACCAGGTGGGATTTATTCCAAGGATGCAAGGCTGATGCAATATTTGCAAATAAAAAATGTGATATATCACATAAATGGATTGCAAGACAACAATCACATAATCATATAAATTAATGCAGAAAAAGCATCTGACAAAATCCAACACCTTTTCTTGATAAAAACTCTCAGCAAGGTGGGCATAGCGGGAGCGCTGCTCAGACACAAGTCGGGATCATGGCTGGTGAGCACTACTGTGGTGGCGGGAGCCTCTCCTGCCTCCATGTGGTAGTGCTACCGATTGGCAGCAGCAGGCGCAGAGGGGCAGGGATGAGAGGCGGTGCGGACTCCTCCCCAGCCGCCTGCCATTTCCTTGGGACATGTAGAACTGCCGGTTTTGGCCTGATTCCTGCAGGCCAGGCCGGACCTGAAGGGATTAGGCCAAAACTGGCAGTCCAACATCTCCCGAGGAGTCCCGGATTGTGAGAGGGCACAGGCCAGGCTGAGGGACCCCACTCGTGCACAAATCCGTGCACCGAGCCTCTAGTTTTTATTATAAAAGCAGTGATTCTGTGTCCATATAGTTTATTTAGCTTCAGTTACATGAAGACTGACCTGGGTGACCTATCCTGTGTGGCTCTGGGCAGGTTAATGAATTATTCCAAGCCTCAGTTTCTCTACGGTGGCTTCTAAATGAGGTACTGTAATAAAAACATCTGACATACTCTCTGCCATGTAGTAAACACTTGATTTTTTTTATTGTTTAAAGTATTACATATGTTTCCTTTTTCCCCCAATTGACCCCCCACCACTACTCACACTAGCCCCCACTGCCCTAGTGTCTGTGTCCATTGGTTATGCTCATGTGCATGCATACAAGTCCTTTGGTTGATCTTTAATCCACCCTCCCCTACCATTTGGCTCTGCATCTATTCTTGTTCATCAAATTATGTTCATCATTATATTCCACATATGAGTGAAATCATGTGATACTGATCTTTCTCTGACTGGCTTATTTCACTTAGCATAATGCTCTCCAGTTCCACCCATGCAGATGCAAATGGTAAGAGTTCCTTCTTTTTTATAGCAGTATAGTATTCCATTGTGTAGATGTACCACAGTTTTTTAATCTACTCATCTGCTGATGGGCACTTAGGCTGTTTCCAAATCTTAACTATGGTGAAGTGTGCCACTATGA
>NW_006289082.1:997101-1010623 GCF_000327345.1 Myotis davidii
TATAGTCCCATTTGTTTATTTTTTTCCTTTGTTTTCCTTGACCTAGGAGTATCGGTGAAAATACTGTTACATGAGATGTCTAAAATTTTACTGCTTATGTATTTTTCTTAGTATTTTTATGGTTTCACAACTTACATTTAAATCTTTTATCCATTTTGAGTTTATTTTGTGTATGGTATAAGTTGGTGGGCTAGTTTCATTTTTTTGCATGTACTTGTCCAATTTTCCCAACACCATTTATTGAAGAGACTATCTTGACTCCATTGTATGCTCTCGTCTCCTTTGTCAAATATTAATTGAGCATAATGGCCTGTATCGATTTCTGGGTTCTCTGTTCTGTTCCATTGGTCTGTTCTTGTGCCAGTACCAGGCAGTTTTGAGAACTGTGGCTTTGTAATATAGCTTGATATCTGGTATTGTGATCCCTCCAACTCTGCTCTTCTTTCTCAGGATTGCTGTGGCCATTCGGGGTCTTTTTTTCTCTCTATCGATTAAGGTATTACATATGTGTTCTTACCCCTATTACTCCCCCTTGGGGTCTTTTTATAAAATTCCAGATGAATTTTGGGGGAGCTTGTTCTAGGTCTTTAAATATGCCATTGGTATTTTAATGGGGATTGCATTAAATTTGTAGATTGCTTTGGGTAGTATGGACATTTTAATGATGTTGATTCCACTAATCAATGAACATGGTGTGTTCTTCCATTTGTTCATGTCTTACTCTATCTCTTTTTCAACGTCCTGTAGTTTTCTGAGTACAGGTCTTTTACCTCCTTAGTTAAGTTTATTCCTAGGTATCTTAAATTTTTTTTTGTGTGTGTGCAATGGTAAGTGGGATTGTTTTTTTAGTTCCTCTTTCATTATTGGTGTATAAAAAGGCCATAGATTTCTGGGTGTTAATTTTGTATCCTGCTCCATTGCCAAATTCATTTATTTGGTCTAGTAGTTTTTTGATGGAGTCTTTGGGGTTTTCTATGTATAGTATCTTGTCATCTGTGAATGAGGACAGTTTACTTCTTTTCCAATTTGGATGCCTTTTATTTCTTCTTCTTGTCTGATCATTATGGCTAGCACTTCCAGTACTATATCAAACAGGAGTGCTGAAAGTGGGCATCCCTGTCTTGTTCCTGTTCTTAGGGGAAATGAGTTTAGTTTTTGCCCATTGAGCATGATGTTGGCTGCAGGTTTGTCATATGTAGTTTTTATTATGTTGAGGCGTGATCCCTCTATTCCAGTGGTTCTCAACCTTCCTAATGCCACCACCCTTTAATACAGTTCCTCATGTTGTGGTGACCCTCAATTCCACTGTTACAAATTGAACATAATTAAAGCATAGTGATTAATCACAAAACAATATGTAATTATATATGTGTTTTCCTATGGTCTTAGGCGACCCCTTTGAAAGGGTCATTCGACCCCCAAAGGAGTTGTGACCCACAGGTTGAGAACCGCTGCTCTATTCCCACTTTGCTAAGATTTTTTATCAAGAGAGGGTATTGGATTTTGTCAAATGCTTTTTCTGCATCTATTAATATGATTATGTGATTTTTGTCTCTCAGTCTGTTTATGTGGTGTATCACATTTATTGATTTGCGGATATTGTACCATCCTTGCATCTCCAGAATAAATCCTACTTGGTCATGGTGTATGATCTTTCTAATGTAATGCTGATCTGATTTGTTAAAATTTTGTTGAGGATTTTAGCATATATGTTCATCAAGGATATTGGCCTGTAGTTCTCTCTTTTTTTGTTGTTGTTGTCTTAATCTGGTTTTGGGATTAGGGTAATGCTGGCTTCATAGAAAGAGCTTGGAAGTGTGCCTTCCTCTTGAATTTTTTGAAATAGTCTGAGGAGGATAGGTTTTAGTTTTTCTTTGAATGCGTGGTAGAACTCCCTTGTAAAGCCACCTGGACCAGGCTTTTTGTTTGCTAGAAGATTTTTGAACACTGCTTCAATTTCTTTGGTAGTTATTGGCCTAGTCAGGTTTTTTTATTCTTCTTCTTTTTTTAAAAAATATATTTTATTGATTTTTTACAGAGAGGAAGGGAGAGAGATAGAGTTGGAAACATCGATGAGAGAGAAACATCGATCAGCTGCCTCCTGCACATCTCCCACTGGGGATGTGCCCGCAACCCAGGTACATGCCCTTGACCGGAATCGAACCCGGGACCTTTCAGTCCACAGGCCGATGCTCTGTCCACTGAGCCAAACCGGTTTTGGCTTTTTATTCTTCTTGATTGTGTTTTGGGAGATTGTATTTTTCTAAGAACATGTCCATTTCAGCTAGGTTGTCCAGTTTGTTGGATTAGCATTGTTCAAAGTATTTTTTCATAATTCTTTGTATTTCTGTGGGATCAGTTGTTACTTCACCTCTTTCATTTCTGAGTATTTTTATTTGGGTCCTCTCTCTTTGCTTCTTGGTGAGCCTGGCTACAGGTTCATCAATATTGCTTATCCTTTCAAAGAACCAGCTTTTGGTTTTATTGATCTTTTTTATTGTTTTGTTTTTGTTTTTTTTGCCTCTTTGTCATTTATATCTGCTCTGATCTTTATTATTTTCTTCCTTCTGCTTACGCTGGGCTTTTCTTGTTGCTCTCTTTCTAACTCTTTGAGTAGGGTTAGATAATTTATTACCATATTTTCTTGTTTTTTTTGTGGTAGGCCTGTAATTCCCTCTCAGGACTGCTTTCACTCTGTTCCATAGTTTTGGATTGTTGTGTTTTCATTGTCATTTGTTGCCATGATGCTTTTTATTTCTTCTTTGATATCTTTGATAACCAATCATTGTTTAATAGAATGCTGTTTAGCTTCCAGGTGTTTGATTTTTATTGTTTTTATTGTAGTTGATTTCTAGTTTTATGCCATTGTGATCTGAGAAGATGCTTGATATGATTTCTATCTTCTTGAATTTGAAGAGACTTTACCTGTGTCCCAATATGTGGTCTATGTTTGAAAATGATCCATGTGCACTTGAGAAGAATGTATATTCTGTGGCTTTGGGGTGAAATGTTCTGAAGATGTCAATTAATTCCATCTGATCTAGTGAGTCATTTAGGATTGATGTTTCTTTGCTGATTTTTTTTGGTTAGAGGATTTGTCCAGTGGTATTAGTGGGGTATTAAATTCCCCTACTATGACTGTATTGCTGTCAATCTTTCCCTTGATAGCCTCCAGAAGTTTTTTATGTATTTTGGTGCTCCTATATTGAGTGCGTATATGTTTAGCAGAGTTATATCTTCTTGTTGAATTGCTCCCTTTAGTATTATGAAGTGGCCTTCCTTATCTCTTATTATGGCCTTCACTTTGAGGTCTAATTTGTCAGATGTAAGTATTGCTACCCCTGCTTTTTTTTTTTTTCATTTCCATTCGCCTGAAAATTGAATGGCTTGGTGGGGGCAGTTCAATTGGGGAAAAAGGAGACATATGTAAAACTTTAGACAATTAAAAAATAAAGAAAGAAAGAAAATAAAATAAAAGTAACCCAGAAAATGGATGATTCAAAATATTTTCTTTGTGTTTGCATAGCTTAATCTTCTAAACCAGTTGCACTTTCAGAAAAGGTGACAAAGTTGTAGCTTTTGCTTTCATCATCAGATTGTCTGTAGTTTTGGGAGTTTTTTCCTTATTTAAAAAAAATGGATCATTGTTGAGTGTTTCCTTCCACGTCTCGCGTGGAGTAGGGTTCGGTATCTGAAAGAGGAGCCGCACAACAAATGAGAGAAAAAGACACGAGATAATTTTGCAATATTGGGGACCAGGCGGGCAAGTCCAACTCAAGGAGAGGGACTTCCACCCGTGCTCAGGCCTCGCCAAGCTTTTATTGATCTGGGATGCACCCATAGCATAGCCCTTAGGCAGGTGACCCCTGGCAACAGGCAGACTAGCCCATCAGCAAGGATTTACATAATAATAAATGGGGGAGTAGCTTCAGCTACCACTGTCTGGACAAACAGAGGTGGCACCTAGCTCCGACCTTTGCTAGGCTTCAAAGGCACCCAGCCTTGGGAGGGGAGGGGGGTTTCGGTGGTTCTCTGTCTATGCTTATCAGATAGTGAAGGCAATAAACAGTTTCCCACAGATCATTTAAAAATTTTTAATTCTAAAATCACTCCCTTAATGCATTTTTAAAACAACAACAACACACATAAAACTTACAGCAGTATTCCCCCCCCACTCCAAATACCTACTAAAATCTACCCTATGGAGCGTACATTCTAGTGGAATACACAGAATATAAACATATGAATGAATATAGCATAATTTCATGTGGCAATAAATGCCATGGAAAATAAAACTAGGCCAGGTGACAGAGACTGCCCTTTATCTAGGTGATCAGAGAAAATTTCCCTGAGGATATGACATTAGATCTGAGCACTGAGTATAGTTGAAGAATAAGCTGCGATGTGAATGAAAGAGCAAGTGCAAAGGCTCTGAGGCAGAAACAAACTTCAAGTGTTGGAGGAGCAGCAAAAAGGCTAGTGAGCTGAAGCAGAGTGTGGGAGAGAGAACAGTGGCACATGAAACATCATTTTCCACCATCACCTCCTATTTTCCTGTAGTACCCCAACTCCAAAGTTTCTTCAACTCCATTGGATCCCATAGTCTACTGTATTACTACCTTTTAATTGTTCCTCTCCTCCCTCATGTCTTCACTTTTGTCTTTAACCAGAATAAATTCAAGGTCCATTTGTCTAATCACTCCCCTCCATACATTCAACTCCTTTTAGCTTCATACCATTTTCCTTTCCCCAAACTTCAACACTTCCTCTCTAGTCCTCACTCTTCATTGATGAACTACCTATTTCACTAAGAAAATAAAAGCAAATAATATAGAACATCTACAAGCTCCCAGCACCCCATCTGCACACCCACTGCACTTGTGCCACATCCTTACTGGCTCTCCATCGCCTGGACTGAAGGCCTTTCTACAGGTCCACAGACTCTATTCATTCCCTTTAATCTTCGCTAGCAGTTTCACTCTTTCTCCTTCATCAGTCCCATCAGCATAAGAAATTGCTGTAATCTCATCCATTTTAATCAAGTCTTCTCTTGACCCTACTTGCCCCTCTAGCCACCACCACACTTTTCTAATCTTCTTTCTAGCACAGCCACTTTTACTCATTGTCCTCGCTTCCTCCACCCTCCCCCTGACCCCCACCATATGCCCTGAATTCTCTCCAGTCAAGCTTGTGTCACCATCCCACTGAAACTGTCTCAGTTGCTACATCTTTCACCTTGGTAGATTCAATAGTTAACTACCTATTCTTGTTTACCAGACCTACGGACAACTTTTGAGCACTTCTCTTTCTCTACACAATCATGACACTGCCCTGCTCATATTCCGCCCCTGGCTTCCAACACACTCTGTCAGAGTCCAAGTGCCTTTAGTGAGGCAGGGGAGAGGACCTGTACGTTCCTGCATGTCTGCCTCTTGCCAGCCCGCCTCCAGGACCTCTCTGCTCTCCACTTCCTCCCCTACCTTACTCCCTTTGCTCTAGCCACATTTGCCTCCCTGCCGTTCCTCAAACATACCTTTCCCTTAGGGCCTTTGCACTTGCTATTCCTTCTGTCTGAAATGTTCTTCCTCCAGAATCCTCTTGACTCACTCCTTTCTCTCCTACAGGTTTCTGCTCTAATGTCCCCATCTCGAGAAGGCCTTCCTGCCATCCATTCAGCTGTCCCCATGGCCCCTTACTGCCACTCAGCACTTCATGTTCTCCTTTTCCACTTCATTTTTCTCCATAGCACTTATCTTCATCTGATATCCTCCATATTTCTTCGACTATTGTCTCCTCCCACTGTGCAAGCTCTGTATAGCAACAATATGTTCAGTATCTCGAAGATGCCTGGCACATAGTAAGCCCTCCATGAATATTTGTTGAGTGAATGAAAAATCTGCCATAGAGCTGGATCACGTAGTGGGCTCTTGTAAGCCCCCATAGGGAGTTTCAATTTTATTTTAAATGTCAAGGGGAGTCATTGGAGTGTATATGATCTGACTTAGAGTTTTAAAAAACTACTCTGGCCGTTGTGTGGAGGGAAGACTGAACTGGGTTAAGAGTGGCATTGGAGGCGCAGTTCAAGGCTAATCCAAAGTTCAAGCAAGAAAGATAATGAGGACTTGAGCTAGGGTGGAACAAAGATCAGATTTTTAAATATATTTTGGAGTTACTGCTGACAGACTTGTAAACAAATTGGATGATGGGCCTGAGTCAAATAGAGAAACTGAGGGTAACGTGTAGGTTTTTGGCCTCAATACTTAAACTTTCTGAGCTTGTTTCCTCTTCTGTAAAATGGGTGCAATTAGAGCATCTCCCTTGTGGGATTGCTGTGCAAAAGGCAGTAGAGGACATGGAGTGCTCACAGTAAACACTCAGCAAACGTTAGCTCTTGTTAACTCCCAAAGGTAACTGGGATTCCTTGCTTCCTGGGCAACAGGATTACAAAAATATCCACCCCCGACAGAGACTGAGGAAAAGAAAAACTTTTTTTTGTAGAGTGTACTCTTCCCCTCTCCTAAGAGATAGATTTTTACTCTATTTAACAGAATACTTTACATTAGTGTTGGAATCTTTTAGTTGCACACACATAAAGGATTCCTCACATTTCAAAAGAATTATAAGCATCATTTAAGTAGTGTTTGTCCATTTAATACCTAGCAGGATGAGTAACTAAACACTGAAATTACAAACCCCTAATGATTAAAAAAAAACAAACAGTCAAAATGTATGAAAAAGTGTATCTGAATAATGAATTTTTTAAAACAGGTATTTACTGCATTTTTATACACCAAAACCTAAAATCCCACACTGCCGGGTTCAATGCAGGACACCTGTCAACACTGTTTGTCAGTGTTTCACTCAGCTTTCTGCAAAGCCAACACCCAACCCTCTTTGGCAGCTGTGGCCTGTCCTCATTTCCCCCTGGAAAACTGTTTTAAACTTAGTGCAGATAACATTCTGCCTCTATTACAATTAGCAGCTTCTCTCAATTGAGTCACCTGGTTTGGCGAGTGCTTGTGTGAGGTAACCTGGTATCTTCTTTCAAAGCCTCCAGATGTGACCTCCAGGTAGCATGTGAAAAACTGCCTGTGGTGAATTTAGGGGCTGCTTTGGGCCGGGGACTTTCCTGCTAGCATCTTCTTCTGCCTCACCAGCTCTCCCTAACTATTGGTGATCTGGCCTCACCCAACCATTCTTCTTCTCAGCCCCCAAGCACACTGGGGGTTCAGTGAGGGCTTCTTGAATCTGTGATTCCTTTCCTTCTTTGCCCCATAATTGAACTCCTCCTTAAATACTTTTACTACCTGGGAACCTGCAAAGGCAACCTTGAATTTGAACGGCAGCTGGAAGGATTTCCTCCCAAAGTACATGCCCTGTGGTTGAGTGTCTGCTCCATGACCTGCAGTGCTCAGCTTTCTCTCTTCTGACATTTTGAAGAGACCCCGACTTCTGAAAGTGGGGTAGAGGGACCAGCATCCTCACCAGGGTAAAATGCAGAATCAGAGGCAATTCCTGAATCTGTTGAATTAGAATGAGTTTTAACAAGGTCTCCAGGTGTTTTCCATGCATCTGCAAGTCTGAGAAGCATGAGTGCTCAGGCCCCTCGCTTCTGTTGGCTAGAGACAATTCTTATAACATGTCCTGTCTAAGTAAGCTCCAGCCTAGTTCACTGTCAGTCACTTTCCAAAGGATCCTGGGCCACGGCCTTCAGACAGCCTCCTGCCTTGTTCCCTCAGCCGGCGCCTCTATGGACGCCTTTCCCTTGTAGGAGACGTCCTCCCACTCCACTGCTCAGGTGAAGCTTCTGGGCATTTCCTCAAAGGCTGCTTTTCTCTTTTCTCCTAAGTAGGGTCTGTAACACCAACCCAAGTGCTGCCTCTGCTGCATCTCTTAGAACTGCTCTGACCTCTCCAGTGACGACCCCTGGAAGCTGGATCCCACTGCCATTGACCCTGGTCCTCAGCCGGGATCTGAGTTGCTTTTCACAGGGCCAGGGACTCCCGTTTCCCACACTAAGCCTGAAGTGGAGAGTGGATGTACTATTGTCGTTCCTCTTTCCTGCCAGCCATGCCCTACAGCCCCACCCGAGGAGCAGAGTACAAGCCATGGCTGCCTTCAAATGGAGACACCCAGGGAAGCGGGGAGGCGATGCTGATCAAGAACCAGCCTGGGAGAGAGGGTCATGGTTCCTCTGAAACAAGAGTGCAGGAGAGGCGGGTAGTGTTAAATGTTCCAAGCACCTGCTTCGTTGAAGGTTTGTGAACTCGACTTTGGGTTGATGTTTTTACACTTTCCAAAATGAGGGGGAAAAGTCAAATAACTTTTCTGGAAAGTGGAAACCAGAGCCTCACCTGGAATCATAATGGAAGGCTTTTTGGCTCTCGATCTGGTGGTCAAGTTCATTAACCACACCTTTTTTCTCATGCCTTTGTAATATATTACACAATTGATTTTCCCCAAGAGAGATATATTAAAAGCTCACTTCCAAACCTTTAAAAAGTATCCTTGAAATGTTATTCTTTTTCATTGTTAAAATAGCATCTTTCCAAATTTTTATGTATTTTATTTATTACATTATATAATCACTAGAGGCCCAGTGCATGAAATCGAGTGAGAACCCAGACCCGCCAGGCTGCCATGGGGGCGGGATCTCAGACCCACCGTACAGCTGCAGGTGCGGGACCCCAGACCCGCCATGCTGCCTCAGGACCCCGGCCTGCCGCGCTGCGAGACCCATCAATGCACCTCCTGGTGAGTCCGGTCATTGGTCATTACAGCGTTATGGCCACAGGCCTTTTATAATATAGACTAGTGGCCCAGTGCCCCCTCTCCAATCTGGGACCCCTCGGGGGACATCCCTCTCACGATCCGGGACTGATGGCTCCTACCCACTCACCTGCCTACCTGCCTGATCTCCCCTAACCACTCGGCCTGCCGGCCTGATCGCCCCCAACTGCACCCCCATGCTGGCCTGCTCGCCCCCAACTGCTCCCCGGATGGCCTGTTTGCCCCTAATGACCCCCACCTGCCAGCCAGCCTGATCACCCCAACTGCCCCCCTGCCAGCCTGATCACCCCTGCATGGTTGCCCCCAACTGTCCCCTTTCACCCCCCTGCCAGCCTGATTAACCCTAACTATCTCTGCCTCGGCCCCACCACCATGGCTTTGTCTGGAAGGATGTCCGGAAGGTCTCCCAGTCTAATTAGCAGATTACTCTTTTATTAGTATAGATTATAGTACCTTTAATATACCAAGCACTGCTCTAACTGCGTTATAATTGTTAACTAATTGAATCCTTAAAATATTCTAATGAAACAGGTACTGTTAAGAACCTCATTTATAGATGAGGCTATATAGGGGGTTTAAGTAACTTGCTCAGGGTTACACAACTAATAATTGACAGAACTAGAATTCAAACCCAGACAGCCTGGGTGGTCCATATGTTGAACCAGTAGACTACACTGCCTCTCTACGCTGGAAAAATAAATACATATTTTTATATATAGCATACTTATTATATATAAATATTACATGTTTTATGTATGTATATTATATACATATGTAAATATGTATGAGAGACTATGGTAGATACAAGGATTCTAGGTGCAATTTTTCCAAATGGTCATCTTTCCACATGTTTCAACATGTGCCTAAAACCAAAGTTTGAGAAACATGTATACTTTTCTGTAGCTATATCGTCTTGAAGAGTCCAGAGAACTGGTTTCATGAACTTTAGCTCCCTCGTCTAAGAAATGAGGCAGTTGGATTAGATAAACTAGTTCTTCAAGTGAGTGTAAGAAGCTTTCCAACTTTGAAATTATTAAAATATCCTGAAAGACTGACCAGGTAACTTTTCTTCTTTAGCTTTTTGTCAGCCGGAGCTGTCACGGTTTAATATTCTTTAACTAATTCTGGACTGTTTTTGTGCCTTTTGGACTAAACGTAACACGGGTTTCTTCTGTACAACTAACTGGTGATGTCCTAATGCTTGTACAGGCTTACATTTAAATTTCTAGCCTCAGGCCTTCAGGTTCACGGAAAAAGTAATGCCCAAAGTAAACAAGGTGGGGGGCGGGGGAAGAAACCAGTCCAGTCTGCTAATGCCAGCCGCCCTCTGCTGGCCCGTGAAAAAAATCCACCCTCATAAAGGGGCCTCTTCTGCGCCCGCTCGGGGTACAGCACAAACTTTTGCCCCTCCCCTCCTCCTGCAGCATTCTGAGCAATATCTGTTTAACATGAACCCTGAGCTAAGCACAGTGTGCTTATGGCTGGGGATCAAAAATAAAGAAAAGCATGGCAGCCTTAAAGGATCTCACAGTCCATTGGGGCACACGCTGATCAGATCATTATAGCACAGCTTGAGAGGCATGTCACTCACTGGAGCTGTGCCTCGTGTCCCATAAGTTTGCAACCACAAGTTGTACACAAGAGCCCAAATCAAACAATACAGCACAATGCCCTTTTGTTAGGAGGGGAGGACTATGACTCACCTTGTTCTGTGCACAGAGATGACCTGAATAGGAGCAACCTGGCTAATTAGTGCTTCCCTGGAGACAGGCTACCTGGCAGTGGTCCTGACAGCCAGCTCTCTAGAGTGGGCACAGAAGGGGCTGCAGAGGTAGGTCAGGATTTAACAGGGAAAGGGGGAAGATTAAGAACAGAGCCAGGAAGATGTCTTTGCAGAAGGACATCCGACAGGTTGTTCGGCTGTCTGGTCTAATTAGCATATTATGCTTTTATTATTATAGATAAACAGATGAAGTCACTAGGCAAAAGTGTTTTAACCTGAAAGCCTTATGATTAAGAGAATACTCCTGAAGAGTACTGCTATGAAGCAGTTGTCATAATTCCTCACTCAATCTCCCAAAAGCATAGTATTTCTACCATGACTCAGTGCATCTTTGGGGACTGTAAAACAAATGATCTCTCACATGTATATGAGAAATGAGAGGCACTGAGATGAGGTTCTGGGAGCTACAAGCCTGCCACTTATACTCTCTAGCTGTTCGACCTTAGACAGCCACTGAAATCCATCTGTAAATGGAGATACTGGTACCTCCCTTTACAGAAGTGGTGGGAAAAGGGGGACAAGGCCTATGGAGCCCTCAGCACTGTGCTTAGCAGTCCTCAAAAAAAAATGGTGATAGTGATTTGCCTCTTCAATCTCCAGGCCACTTGCAACACACTCAATCTTGTATATGACTTGAACAGCTTAGTCCAACTGGTTTGGGACAGAGAATTTTTCTTTCCTAATTCCATTACATTACTTAGGCATCAGGAACCTCCATTCCCAGCCTCAATTGAATGAATTAATTCTCAATTTAGTGAATTAATTCACTAAAACAACCTGATGAATAAAGTGGAGCAAGATGACTCTACTTTTATTTCTTTCAGGAAGTGTCCCTATTTTCCCATGGGAGATTGTTAAAATAATGAGAAGACAAATGGCACCAAATTAATAAAAAGCAGGTAAAATGAACTTCTGTGACCTATTTTTACTCCATTGTAATTGAGGAATGCAGTGGTTAGCTGCCAACAAACCAAATAAATAAATAAACAATCATATGCTTCTCCTGATGCCCAAGTGGTTTTGGTTAAACCACATGGTGATCGAGACTATAACTACGTGGTGACACTGCCTGTGGGGCCTAACCAAGGTAATGGGGATCCCAATCAAGATGGACAACAAATCTCAAAGCAGAGTGACCCGTGCTCCTCAGGTTATATTTTTGTATGTGGGAAAGTGTGGGCCATGCAGTCTCTCTTTGTTGGGGATGGGGTTGCTTTATGGCCCAACGATTGCACTCTGTAGATCAGCATGTTAGTCTGAACTCCCTTGTGTGGGTCTTAATGGATTATAGCTTTGTTTTGGACCTTATCTTGGCGGTCTGAAATTAGATCTACGGAACCCCTTTGGGACTTATTCATAGATAGCTGAGTCTGTGCCCTTGGCAAGGAGGGGTGTGATTGAGGTAGATTGCAAGGTGACCTCATCCTGCTGCTTGGAGTTCTGTTGATACTAGATTTGATTAAATGCTAATGAGACTAATTAAATGAATTTTCTCCCAGTCTCTGTAGTCAGATTAATCAGAGTAGCTAATCAGAGTGGCGTACTCCTATAAAAACCCAAGTTCAGCCAATAATGTGTTATTGTGGGCTGAGGGACGGATTGTTGAGAGAGGCAATCTGCCATGGGTGCTGAGTGTGCCTGCATGTTTCTTCTGGGTATGCCATGAATGCAAAGCTCTGGCCATTCTTTACCGAGGCCATTTCTCAGGGTTGCGTTTGTAGCAAGCAATCTTGAAGAATGGGGTAATGTCTCCCCCAGACAAAGGACAGGCTGGCTTTCACTTACTATACAAACGATGAATCTCTCAAGTTCGTGTTTCTTTCCTTTAGTGCAGCCCACTGCATCCCCAGGTATCCATCATGGACCCTTTGTGTCACCTTCAGGGGGTTTGTGAGGTATGGGGAGCCAACACAAAGGAACATGAAGCTCTGAACACTACTTTCTGTGAGCAATAAAGTCCTTTGTCTCTGACTCAGAAATGTTGTGTCTTCTGCCAGTATCCACAAAAAGGAACAGGCTAACTTACTAGCTTGGAAGCAGGGTGAAATGCCAGGCTTTGCACAGACCTTGACAACCCTACATCTGGATTTGGCTGATTGTGCTCTAATTAAATAATTTCACTTGTTCTCTGTGCCTTTATTTTCTATAAACTGGAAACCTAATCTAGGAAGTTTCATCAGATTTAGGTTTGGCTTTTAAGGTGGAAAGACTTTGCATTGGTCCTGTGTTCTTCCTATTGCATAATGTCAGGCCTCCCAGTTTTAGTGATACTGTTTATTCAGTTGGTTTCAGTAATTATAAAGTTCCCATCAACATTTTACCTAATAGGTTTAGCATTCATTGATGATCATTGCCTAGATCTCTTATTTCATTAAAGTTTTCTTAAAGGGACAATTTCAAAATCATGCATTTATCTATTGCAATTCTTTGGTAAAGGAGAACTTTCTATCATCAACTATTTGTTTGCCCTAAAATCAGTTCAACCTTTGACCCAGACAGCAATGGCTTCTTCTCTGGGCCCCTTGTTTCAGGGGCCCCCACATTTAAGAGTGCCTTCTCCAAAACTTTCTAAACCTGTCTCTGGCACCTGAAACCAGGCAGGGTAGCAGGGCTCCAAGCCCAGGATAAAGTTAAACTTCATATATGTAAACTTGGGTTCATTTGTTTCAGTTTTATGTTTGACTTTTATTTTGTTTTAGGGCAGTAATGGCAAACCTTTTGAGTTCGGCGTGTCAAAATTTTGAAAAACCCTAACTTAACTCTGGTGCTGTGTCACATATAGAAATATTAATAATTTTTTAAAATATTTGCAACCATAGTAAAAAAAAGATTTATATTTTTGATATTTATTTTATATATTTAAATGCTATTTAACAAAGAAAAAGCAACCAAAAAAATGAGTTCGCATGTCACCTCTGACACGCGTGTCATAGGTTCGCCATCACTGGC
>NW_006289082.1:1012850-1015774 GCF_000327345.1 Myotis davidii
CATGTTTACATCCGGTGTTAGAATTGCATTATTGATAATGAGTAACGTGAGTAAAAATATTACTCGAGTGATGCCCAACTCTGGCCGTTGTGAGAGACAAATATTTGAATTATGCAATTTTTAGTCTCTGTTGATGCATGTCACCCCAAAATGAGTTCGCGTGTCACCTCTGACATGTGTGTCATAGGTTCGCCATCACTGACCTAAAGGAACTAATAAAAAAGGAACAAAGAAAACCCATAGCAAGCAGAAGGAAGAAAATAATAAAAATTAAATTACAGTGGGAGTAAATAAAAAGGAAAAAGAAAACAATAGAAAAGATCAATGAAACTAAGAGATAGTTGACAAGCCTCTAGCAAGACTCATTAAGCAGAAAAGAGAGAGAACACAAGTAGAATCAGAAATGAAAGAAGAAAGGTTACAACAGACACCACAGAGTTACAAAGAATAATTAAAGAATATTATGAACAATTATATGCTAACAAATTTGACAATTTAGAAGAAATGGATAAATTTTAGAAACATACATAATTCCAAGACTAAACCAGGAAGAAACAGAGAATATGAACAGACCAATTACTAGCAATGCAATTGAAGCAGTAATGAAAAAACAAAACTCTCACCAAACAAAAGTCCAGGACCAGATGGCTTCATAGTTGAATTCCACCAAACATTTAAAGAATTAGTACTATCCTCAAACTATTCCAAAAAAATTGAAAAGGAAGGAACATTTTCAATTCATTCTATGAGGCCAGCATTACCCTGATACAAAAACCAAACAAAGACACTTCAAAGAGGGAAAGGCCAATATCCCTGATGAACATAGATGCCAAAGTTCTCAACAAAATACTAGAATACTACATTAAAAGAATTCAACAGTACATGAAAAGAATTATACACCATGATCAAGTGGGATTTATATGAGGGATATAAGGGTGTTCAACATCTACAAAACAATTAATGTGATCATCACATCAACAAACCAAGAATAAAAATCATATGATTATCTCAATAGATGCAGCAAAAGCATTTGACAAAATTCAATGTTCGTTTAGAATAAAAACTCAACAAAGTGGGTATAGCAGAAACTTACTCAATTTGATAAAGGGTATCTATGACAAGCCCATAGCTAATGTCATATGGAATGGTAAAAAGCTGAAATATTTTTCTCTAAGGTCAGGAAGAAGACAAGGACGTCCACTCTCACCACTTTTATTCAACACTAGAGGTCCAGTACATGGATTTGTGCACATTGAAAGGAAATTAATTAGAAGAAATATTTTAGAGGCCAGGGAGGGGCCACTGGAGGGCTCCAGGGTATGTCTGGTCCCTCTTGCCCAGTACCAATAGGGCCAGACCCCAGCAGCAAGCTAACCTACAGGTCAAAGCGTCTGCCCCTGGTGGTCAGTGCACATCATAGCAACTGGTCAAATGAACAGTTGGACACTTAGCATATTAGGCTTTTATTATGTAGGATAGTACTTGAAGTCCTCCTCAAAGCAATCAGATAAGAAATAAAAGGTACCCAAATAAAAAAAAAGTAAAGCTGTCACTATTTGCAGAGGGCATACTATATTTAGAAAATCCTACATAATTCACCAAAAAATGAATCTATTTAATAAAAGAATTCAGTAAAGTAGCAGTACACAAAATTAATATACAGATATCTGTTGCATTCCTAAAAACAAATAACCATAAGGAGAAATGAAAAAAACAATCCCATTCACAATTGCATAAAAAAGAATAAAATGCCTAAGAATAAACTTAATCAATGAGGTTAAATACGTGTACACTGAAAACTATAATACATAGAATAAAGAAAGTGAAGAAAATACAAATAAATGAAAGCATATACGGTGCTCATGGATTGGAAGGATTAATATTGTTAAAATGACCATACTATCTAGAGCAATTTATAGATTAAATGTTAATTCCTATCAAAATAGCAATGTAATTCTTTTCAGAAGTAGAACAAATAATCCTAAATCTTATATGGAATGACAAAAAATTCCAAATTGCAAAAAATTCTTGAGAAAGAAGAACAATGGAGATTTCAAAACAGTATGGTACTGGCACAAAAACAGACACACAGATCAATGGAAAAAAATAGAGAGTCCAGAAATAAACCCTCATTTATATGGTCAACTAATCTATGACAAAGGTGGTAAAAATAAGCACTGGAGTAACAACAGTTTCTTCAACAAGTGGTGTTGATAACACCGGACAGATACATGCAAAAGAATGAAACTGGACCACTCCCTTATACCATTTACAAAAATAAACTCAAAATGGTTAAATATTTAAATTAAGGCCTGAAACCATAAAACTCTTAGAAGAAAACAAAGGAGGAAAATTACTTGACATCAGTCTGAGTAATATCTTTTTAAAAACATCCCTTGAGCAAGGGAAACAAAAGCAAAAATAAACAAATGGCACTACAGCAAACTAAAAAGCTTCTGTACAATGAGGAAAAACTTCAACAAAACCAAATGGCAACCCACTGAATGGGAGAATATAATTACAAATGATATATCCAAAATATCTAAGGAACGCATACAACTCAATAAGAAAAAAATAACCAATCCAATTGAAAAATGGCCAAAGAACATGAAAAAACATTTCTCCAAAGAATGGATATAGATGGTCAACCAACATATGAAAAATGCTCAACATCACTAATCATCAGGGAAATACAAATCAAAACCTCAATGAGATATCACCTCATACCAGTCAGAATGGCTTTTATAAAAAAACTAGAGGCCTGGTGCACAACAATTTGTGCACTCGGGGAGGCGGGGGGGGACCCTCAGACCGGCCTGTGCCCTCTCACAGTCTGGGACCCCTCAGGAAATAACAACCTGCTGGCTTAGGCCTGCTGCTGGGTGGCAGAGGGCAGGCCCAATCCCTAGGTGCAGCCACTGGGG
>NW_006289082.1:1016046-1018617 GCF_000327345.1 Myotis davidii
GGGGGGCCCCATTGGGGTGCCTGGCCAGCCTGGATGAGGGGATGATGGCTGTTTGCAGCTGGTCACACACCCTTCAGGGTGGGGGTCCCCACTGGGGTGCCTGGCCAATCTGGATGAGGGGCTGAGGGCTGTTTTCAGGCTGGGGTGACTGAAGCTCCCAACTGCTCCTTTTTTTCTTTTTATTCTGGGCCAACTTTAGCTTTGAGGCTTGGCTCCAGCTCTTAGGCCTCCACTGCTGAAAGTAGGTTTCTGGCCTTTGCTTACAATGTTGAGATCCTGCTGGCTGAAGCCTGGGACTAAAGCAGGTTTCTAGGGTTTTGTTTAGCTTCTATGTTTGTAACATAGTTGCTTAGAGTTGCAGCTCTGCAGCGGCAGGTGGCAGGTGGGGAACGTTGGAGTCCTCCGTCACTGAAGCAAGCAAGCCTCATGTTAGTTTCAAGCTGCCTGGCTGCCGGCCGCCATCTTGGCTGGCAGTTAATTTGCATATTGCCCTGATTAGCCAATGGGAAGGGTAGTGGTCGTATGCCAATTACCATGTTTCTCTTTTATTAGATAGGATGAATAAGTAACAAGGTGTTGGCGAGGATGTGAAGAAAAGGGAACCTTTGTGTACTATTGGTGGGACTTCAAACTGGTGCAGTCCCTATAGAAAACAGCATGAATATTACTCAAAAAAACTGAAAATGACCTACCAATTCCATTTCTGGGTATTTATCCAGAGAAAACAAATACACTAATTAGAATATATATATTCCTATGTTCATTTGCAGCATTAGTTACAATAGCCAAGATATGCAAGCAACCTAGCTGTCCATCAGTAGATGAATGGATAAAAGGATATATATATATAATGGGACAATAAAAAAAGAATGAAACTTTGCCATTTCTGAAAACATGGAGGGATGCATGTAGAGGGTATTATGCTAAGTGAAAAAAGCCAGACAGAGAAAGATAAATACCATATGATTTCACTTATATATGGAATCTAAAAACCAAAAAATAAAAACAGATAAGGGATGGTTACCAAAGGGATAGAGACCAAAGGGTTGGTTACCCGAAGGAAAAGAGTAGGGGAGATTGGTGAAAGGGGAAGGTAATACAGTCAATAATATTGTGATAAGTTTGTACAGTGACAGATGATTACTAGAATTAGTGGGGTGATCACTAATTATTAAAGTTATTAAAATGTCAAATCACTATATTATACACCTAAAACTAATATAGCCAGTGTAAGATTTTATACCAACTATACTTACATACAATAAATTTTTAAAAATAAATAAAGAAGAACCCATGTGGAGACTGCTAGGAGGAGGTGGAGCCTAGAAACAAGCTGGTCCCACACCCAGACATAGCATTTGAGATTCTGGATATCTCAGTTGTGGAGGTCCCCCAGGGGCAAGGCGTCCCAGCCCCACACCAGGCTTCCAGTGGTGGGAAGAGGAGTCCCCATAGTATCTGGATGTGAAAATCAGTGGGGTTTCAATCTGGGTAAGATGGAAGACAGCTGGAAACCAAGGTGTCCTCTTAAAAGGTCTGTGTGCAGACTCACTCACAAACACTCAACCGAAGCTCCAGCAAAGGGACGGCAATTCGAAAGGTGCCAGGGACATGTGGGGAGAAACGGGATGGTGTGGCTTCAGGAGTAGGGTTAGAGGGGCAGCCACTACTGTTCCTATGTTGAGCCCTCCTTCCACACAGCCTATAAACACAGGTGGGCACCAGGTCTGAATCTGCATTAATCAGGTGAACATGGCTCGCCCCATCTTGGTGACTCCCTGAGCCTCTTTCAGTAGCTGTCCCTGACAGGCAGCTGGCCTCAGCCTGTGCTGCACACTTTCCTGAAAGCTCTCACAGGTCTGTGGCTGGCCTCTTGATGCTCTGTGCCTCTTGCTGAATGGCCCAGGTCTGGCGCTAATGGCAGGCAGCCTCGGTTAACAGCGTGGCCTTTCCCACTTGTCTCTAGACCAAGCACAGGCAGCTACCAAGTGTGAATTGCTTTGTAGCTCCTACCAGGTGACCCCGGGGCTAGGCACAGGCAGCAGCTGACCTTTGCCTGAAACAGCCCATCCCAAGAGGCCCCAGAACCAACCCACCCCATAGCCACCTTCAGACCACACCAGAGTACCACCCAAGTAGCTCCATCAACAACATACCCAAAGGGTTGGAGGTATCATGCTACCAAACATCAAACTATACTATAGGCTAGAATAATCAAAACAGCCTGAAAATGGCATAAAAACAGACACATAGATCATTGGAACAGAATAGAGAGTCCAGAAATAAAGTCACACCTATATATGGTCAATTAATAAATGACAGAGGAGGCAAGAATATACTATGAGGGAGGGACATACAGAAGGCCCAGAGACATATGAAAACATGCTCAAAGTCACTAATCATCCAAGAGATGCAAATCAAAACAATGAGATACCATCTCATACCTGTCAAAATGGCTATCATCAACAAATCAACAAACGACAAGTGCTGGCAAGGATGCAGAGAAAAAGGAACCCTCCTTCACTGCTGGTGGAATGCAGACTGATGCAGCCACTGTGGAAATCACCTTGA
>NW_006289082.1:1018791-1020522 GCF_000327345.1 Myotis davidii
AATGGTGGTGGTGGTGGTGGGGGGTTATAGAGAAACCAAAGGACTTGTATGCATGCATATTAGCATAACCAATGGACAGAGACACTAGGGCGGTGGGGGCTTACCCAGGGTGGGAATGGCTGGTGGCTGGGGTGGGGGTCAATTGGGGAAAAGGGAGACATATGTAAAACTTTAGACAATAATAATAATAAAAAGAATATACTATGGGGTAAAGACAGTCTATTCAGTCAATGATGTTGGGAAAACTGTACAAATATATGCAAAAAAATGAAACTAGAATACTTTCTTATACCATATACAAAAATAAACTCAAAATGGATTAAATACTTAAATGTAAGACCAGAAACCATAAAACGCCTAGAAGAAAACACAGACAATAAACTCTTTGACACTGCTTTTAGTATAATATCCTATATAATAAAAGCCTAATATGCTAAGTGTCCAATCGGCCAGTCAGCCATTCAACCAATCAAAGTGTAGTATGCTAATGATATGTTAAGGCTGCTCAACTGCTCGCTATGATGTGCACTGACCACCAGGGGGAAGACAGTTGACTGGTAGGCCAGTTGCATGATGTGCACTGACCACCAGGGGGCAAACGCTCAGACCCGTAGTTTAGCTTGCTGCTTGGGTCCGGCTGATCAGGACTGAGTGAGATGGGCCAGCAATGCCCTGGAGCCCTCCCATGTCCCTCCCTAGCCCTGATCATGCACTGGTGGGGTTCCTCGGCCTGGCCTGTGCCCTCTCGCAATCCGGGACCCCTTGAGGGATGTAAGAGAGTGGGTTTTGGCCTGATCCAGTGTGTGTGCCCCGGGCCTCTAGTAAATATATAAAACAAAAGGACAACCTACCTGAATGGGAGAAGATATTCACCAATAATGCATCAATGATAAGGGGTTAATATCCAAAATATATAAAGAATCAATACAACTTAACACCAAAAAAAACCAAACAATCTAATTACAAAATGGGCAGAGGACTTCTCCAAAGAGGGCATGCAAATGGCCAATAGACATATGAAAAGATGCTCAACAACATCACTAATCATCAGAGAAATGCAAATTAAAACCACAATGAGATATCACCTCACACCTGTCAGAATGACTATCATTAATAAATCAACAAACAAGTATTGGTGAGGGTGTGGAGAAAAGGGAGCCACTGTGCACTGTTGGTGGAATGCAGATTAGTGCAGCCACTGTGGAAAGCAGTATGAAGTTTCCTCAAAAATTAAGTTTCCTCTATACTGTTTTCCATTGTGGCTGTACCAGTTTGCATTCTCACCAGCAGCAACAACATGGATGGATCTTGAGACTATCATGCTAAGTGAAATAAGTCAGACAGAAAAAGTTAAGGACTCACTCATGTGGGATTATAAAACTGAAAGCAACAAATGAACAAACAGGACAAACAAACAAAAACTCATAGACACAGACAACAGGATGGTGGTTACCAGAGGGAAGGGGGATAGAGAATATTAAAGGGAAAGAAAAAAAGTAATAAATAAATACAAAATATATTGACTCAGCAATTCCACTTGTGGGTATTTATCTAAAGAAATCCAAGCCGAAACCGGTTTGGCTCAGTGGATAGAGCGTCGGCCTGCGGACTGAAAGGTCCCAGGTTCGATTCCGGTTAAGGGCATGTACCTTGGTTGCGGGCACATCCCCAGTAGGAGATGTGCAGGAGGCAGCTGATCGATGTTTCTCTCTCATCGGTGTTTCTAACTCT
>NW_006289082.1:1021256-1025364 GCF_000327345.1 Myotis davidii
TGGTTGTAGCTCTGAGGCTCGGCTCCAGCTCTGAGACCTCAGTTTGTTTGGCTTCTATAATTGAAACCCTGTTTCAACTCCAGCTCTGACGCCCAGCTGGCTGAAAGCAGGTTTCTGGGGTTTGTTTAGCTTCTATAATTGCAACATTGTTTCTTAGACTGCAGCTCAGAGGCCAGCAGTGGCAGGCGGGGAACCTTGGCTTCCTCCATTCCTGGAGCAAGCAAGCCTCCTGTTCACTTCAGCTGCGTGGCTGCCTGCCGCCATCTTGGTTGGCAGTTAATTTGCATATCTCGCTGATTAGCCAATAGGAAGGGTAGCGAAGTTATGGTTAATTACCATGTTTCTCTATTATTAGATAGGATAGTCAAGATACGAAAGCAATCTAAGGTTCCATCAAAGAATTACTGGATAAAGAAAAAGTGGTACATTATAAAATGGCATATTGCTCTGCCATAAAAAAGAAATCCTACCATTTGCAACAACATGGATGGATCTATACAGTATTAGTGAAATAAGTCAGAGAGAGGAAGACAAATACCATATGGTTTTCACCTATATGGACTCTAAGAAGCATAATAAATGAAGAAACAAAACAGAAACAGACTCTAGATACAGAGAACAAACTGGTAGTTGCCAGTTGGGAGGGGTTTTGGGGGACTAGGTGAAAAAGGTGACAGGATTAAATAGTACAAATTGGCAGTTACGAAATAGTCACCAGAATGTAAAGTAGAGCATAGGGAATATAGTTAATAATGTTATTAATAACTATGAATGGTACCAGGTGGGTATTAGACTTATCAGGGGGATCACTTTGTAAGTTATATAAATGTCTAACCACTATACTGTATACCTGAAACTAATATAAATATTGAAAATATTGTCAACTATAATTGAAAAAATTTTTTGACCTTTGTTTTCTTGTTAAATTTATTGGGGTGACATTGGTTAATAAAATTATATAGGTAAAAGTATATAGGGTACAATTCTATAATACATCATCTGTATATTGTATTGTGTGTTTATCACCCCAAGCCAAGTCTTCTTCTGTCACCATTTATCCCCCCTTTACTTTCTCCTATCTCTCTTTCCCCACTGCCCTTTCAAAAATATTTTTAAATTCAAAAATAAAAATAGCCCTAGCTGATTTTGCTCAGTGGATAGAGCAGTGGTTCTCAACCTTCCTAATGCTGTGACCCTTTAATACAGTTCTTCATGTTGTGGTGGCCCCCAATTTCATTGTTACAAATTGAACATAATTAAAGCATAGTGATTAATCACAAAAACAATATGCAATTATATGTGTTTTCCAATGGTCTTAGGCGACCCCTGTGAAAGGGTTGTTTGACCCCCAAAGGGGTCGCGACCCACAGGTTGAGAACCGCTGGGATAGAGCATCAGTCTGCAGACTGAAGTGTACCGGGTTCGATTCCAGTCAAGAGTACATGCCAGGGTTGTGGGCTTGATCCTAGTAGGGGGTGTGCAGGAGGCAGCTGATCAATGATTTTCTCATCATTGATGTTTCTATCTCTCCCTCTCCCTTTCCTCTCTAAAATCAAATTTAAAAATATAAAAATAAATAAATAAAAAATAAAAATAAAATCCTAACATGACATTACACTCAACTTGGAAATACATGCTTTACATTACTGTCCCATCAGTGGTAGAGTTCCTAGCATATGTCGTTGAAGCAAATAGACTTTTTTTTTTAAAAAAAAAAATAGTAATTCTCTGTAATTGCTTTTGACTTAGATAAACAACTTTCTAACTAACAATTGGAAAACTTTTTGTAGGCTTTATTTGTGGTTGTTATTTAAAGTGATAACTGTAAAAGACTGTCAAAAAATCTTTAGCACTGTGCTTTTCAAAAAGAAAGGATAATTCCTTTGAAAATAATAATGAAAGAATAATAGAATCCCAGATATGCGAAGAAGTAAGGTCTGCCAGCTCCTGGATGGCATTCATCTGCCAAGCCAGGTAAGTCCGCTTTAGGAGCTAATGGGTTTTGCTGGCTTCATATGCTGAGTACACTTGAATTGCTACAATGGGGGCAAAGTGCACTGGGCAATGCTCCAGCCGACTATTTTTCTAGCCAGGAAAGACTATGGCAATTCTGCCTGTATAGTAATGGTCAATTCACAGTCATCTAAGAGCTGGCTTTCATTGAAGATGTGACTAACTTTAATGACCTGAAAGTTTATTACATATTTAATACATGTACTACTTTAAATAATATTTCTTTTTAAAAATGTATTTTTTATTGATTTCAGAGAGAAAGGGAGAAGAAGAGAGACATAGAAACATCAATGATGAAAGAGAATCATTTATCGGCTGCCTCCTGCATGCCCCCCACTGGGGAATCAAGCCCAAAACCCAGGCATGTGCCCTGACCAGGAATGGAACCATGAGTCCTCGGTTCATAGGTCGATGTTCAACCACTGAGACATGCCAACTGGACAAGAAATACTATACTTTAAAAATGGTAAATTGAACCTGGCTGGTGTGGCTCAGTGGTTAAGGGTCGACCCATGAATCAGGAAGTCACGGTTCTATTCCTGGTCAGGGAACATGCCCCAATAGGGGGCTCACAGGAGGTAGCCAATTAATGATTCTCTCTCATCATTGATGTTGCTTTTTTTCTTTTTTTAAAATTCTCTATTGTTGAAAGTATTACATATGTCCTCTGTTTTCCCCCTTTGACTCTTCCAGCCTGCCCCCACCCCCTGCCCTAGGTCCTCAGCACCCTATTTTCTGTGTCCAAAGGTTATAGATTAAATAATATTTCTGAACAAATATTTTACCTTATAAAAACTAATTTTATTTATTGTCTATATAAGTTATGACAGTTTGTAGCCAATATGGAGATTAATGAGCCATACAAAAATAAATTGCAAATCTTCATTTTGCTGAGAGGACATTTTTAGAGGATTGTACCATTAATTACAAGATAAATTCAGAATTTGAGAAGCAGCATGATCTGGTGGAGCAAACACAAGCTTAGGAGTCATACTGATGTCTTTGAATCCTACCTTGTTTATTTCCTAGTCATCTGAAGCTACACAAATTATTTAATCCCTCTAAGTCTATTTCTTCATCTATAAAATGGGGGTGGGAGGAACAATATCCACCTTGAAACCTTCTAAGAATCCAATTAGGTACATATGTGAAAGAGTGCTTACCTCACAGACAGGCAGAAAAAATTTCTCTACAACATTCTATATCAACTTTCCCTTCCTTCCCAGTGGAAAGAAAAGCAGAACACTAACACTTCTACGAATAATAGTCAAGGAGGTCAGTAAGAGAAACTTCCATGTGTAAAATGATTACCAAGACACTACTTTACAGCAGTGAGGGAGGTCTACTGTGAACCAGTTCAATAATAGCCTTATTAATTCTATGTTTACTAAATCTCAAAGTACAAAACAGTATTTGTAGACAGCAAAGAGGCCCCGAAGAAATTCTCTTATTCCGCGGAGAAATATCCTTCATAAAGAATATGTACTCAAGTCATATAAAAATTTATATACAGGAACCCATTACATATTAAGTGGGCATTTTATGTCTGGGTTTCCAAGACTTGAAGCCTGGGACAGCCTTCAGGATGAAAACCTTATTTAAGAACAGAGGTTTGAGCTAGGTTAGTTCTAGAGTTTGTCCATTTTAGACGCCAAATGGTATCTGAAGATGTTAAATTGCCCAGGGACGGATGATAAAACAGGCAAGAAGATGACAGATGACCGCCACGTGAGCCTTTTATGTGGAAGCAGAAAGGAATAGGCAGAGAGAACCGAGGGCTTCCTTTGGGGGTCCGACAGCTTTCAGGGTTCCCTTCCCACTCCTCGGAACCCTCTGTTTACGAAGAGGATGCACTTGGAAGCGGCAGGTCAAGAATCACCCTCCCGCCACGCGTATGACTCCTAAGCCTGTGTTTGCTCCACCAGATCATGCTGCTTCTCAAATTCTGAATTTATCTTGTAATTAATGGTACAATCCTCTAAAAATGTCCTCTCAGCAAAATGAAGATTTGCAATTTATTTTTGTATGGCTCATTAATCTCCATATTGGCTACAAACTGTCATAACTTATATAGATCGGTCCCCCACCCCCACCC
>NW_006289082.1:1025566-1026204 GCF_000327345.1 Myotis davidii
ACCCCAAATTGCTTTATCTTATTTGTGCTTTAAATACATTTTCATTAAAATTACAAACATGACTCAGTTTGTGGAAAATAGACTTCATCTTATCTAATTAGCCCAATGAGTCATTGTCAACCTAATCAAGTCAGCCTCATTTCTGTCACAGGAAAAAAAAAGTCTGACTTCATTTTCAACCCCCACCCCTACCCCTGGAGTAGCCTCCAGTGCGCTCCTGACCGCAGGCATCAAGAGCCAAGAAATGTGTTATCTCTGCACCTAAAATGCAGCAGGGCCGACTCGGGTGCTCATCCAGGTGCAATTACTCCAGGGGCCTGTGCGTCTGTTCAGGATTTGAGGAAATTCTTCAGAAACCAGCTCTGGTGGGGGGACGGAGGCTCTCCGTGGAGGCAAAATTCTCTCAGCCCTGGGCGCGCGGAGTGGTTACCTCCGGGCTCTCATCAACTCCCACTCCCCCAGCCTGATTTGCCTTTGTCAATTTATCTTTAAAGATAATGTCGACGTGGGAGGTGCAGTTTTAAAAACACAGCATCGATGACTCCTCGGTGTTCAGAGGACGCAGAACTGGTTTGCACACGCGATGCCGCCCCCAGGGAGAAAACCCCTTGCGCAGGCGCCAGCCGTGCCCTTCACGC
>NW_006289082.1:1026348-1028910 GCF_000327345.1 Myotis davidii
AACTCTCCCTCTAGCCCCGCCCCGCCCCCGCCCCGCCTCTTGGCTCTTCCGCCTACTAGGCTTTCACCTCAGCCTGCGCTGCGCCCTCCCAGCCTGGGGCGTCGCTGTCCGGGCCTCCGCGCTCCACACCGACACCTCCGGCTCTCGGGCGGGGCGGAAGGTAGAGAGGAGAGGTGAGGGAGGGGGTCTAAGAGCGACAGGCAGCGGAGGAGTCAGTGGTCCCTGCGTGATGGCCTCCTCGGTGTTCTGCTGCCTGCGGTGCTGCAGAGACGGCGGTACGGGGCACATTCCTCTGAAGGAGATGCCGGCCGTGCAGTTGGACACGCAGCACATGGGTAAGGACCCTCCCTTCGCCAGACCCAACGGCCCACTCGGGGTCGGGCGCCGGTGACAGGTCCCGGGCGTGCGGGGTCGTAAGGACCACCTTCGGCCCAGCCCCGCCGGGCGCCGCCCCCGCTCCTCCCCCAGCGACGTCGCCCCGACCCGGTTTGGTGTCGCGGACCTCCTTCCTCCGCAGCTCCTGTCATTGGGAGGTGGGTGCGTGGACCTACCCATTTTCACTGGGATTTCACAGGAACCTCCTGGAGCTGCCGCCTGGAGGCTCTCCGAGGTCCCCTGGCGAGGGCGCGGAGAGCGGCGTGGGCTGCTGCAGCGCCCTGCTGCTGAGCTCCAGTCAAAACCCGGACGTTTTCAAGGCGCTCTAGGTCTCACCCTGCTCCGGCCCTGACTTCTCTTCAGCCGTCATTTATAGGTTGGAGCTTGATCTCTTGGAAGTGATTTTCCTTTCATCTTCTAAAGTCAAAACGAGGCCAATTGCCGGAGCCTGACCGCATCTGGGGTCACACTCTGCCATTTCAGCCAACACCTCTCTTACCTGACTCCTTAGTCACGGTTAAAGGTGGTGTAATCTCACTAGACTGGCCTGCTCCCAACAGGTCAGGCTGTTGCAAAATAAAATAGCTCTTTGCTCCTTTGCATCTATGTGTTTTCCTCCCAATTTCAAATGGGCATATAACTTCTTATCTAATATTCTTCCTCTCCCTCCACATTATTTCTGTCCTTGGACTTTTCCCACATAGTTCATGCTTCTGGAGTTGGGTTCTAGAAGCAGGTATTTCCCACTATAATTATTTCAGAGTAGTGTCTTTTTGTGTATTATTGTATTCCAAGTGTTCTTATGCACTTTCTATTTCCCCCACATCTCTCATTGGCTAAAGGACATTGCATTGACATAACAAAGGTGATTCTTAGGTGCTGGAAACACAGTAAAGGATAACCATAAGTAGTTCCTGGAACTTAGGATCAATCAGGTTTAGCTCTTTTTATCTACTGCTAAAATCCTGATTTCCTGCAGTTTACTCCTGGGAGCATTCCTTTTCTCTGGTCTCTTCTCTATGAAGAGCTGGTCAGTTATACTCATTCCACTGACCTTTTCAACATCTGCCCAGCAATTTCAGTAGAATAATGTCATCTCCAAATTTTCTACCTGCATGGAGATTTTCTCTTAACCTTTCTTCCATTAGGTTCAAATTCTTCAATCACAAAAGACATTGGATTTTAGAAACTGAATAACATGAAAGAGAGGAAAGGCATGCTGTGTTAAGAATACATTTCAAGCATAAATTCATCTTCCATTGAAAATATGAGAAGCACACTGAGCAAGTATGAGTGTATTTGGGTATGTGAAAGGTTGTATTAGATACCCTAAAGAAGGTGATTGCTTTTTTTTTCTTTAACAAAATAGCCTGTATATTTCACATCCAAATGAATGTTTTCTCTTTCAAAGTTGTCACTTATTTTGGTGATATTGCATTGCTTAAAGCCATTTTGAATTCCTCTATTGGAATTTTCGGTGGCATAGTTTTTGTAAATGTTTGCATTTTTTGCCATATCTTTTGCATTAATTGTGAATTGACCTTTTAGTAAGAACTGTTTTCTAAGGTATCTAAGGTAGCTACTTTGAAAAAGATGCCATATATTTGAAAATGTTCCATGTTTCTTAAAACATACTCTCTTTAAAAAATCTTTATTATTGAGAATATTACAGATGTTCCCTTGTTATTCCCCTATTGCCTTCCTCCACCCAGTCCCCAACCTGCCCCAGGCTTTCACCATCCTATTGTCTGTGTTCATGCGCAATGCATTTCTATACTAATAAAAGGATAATATGCTAATTAGAGCGGATGTCTTCCGGATGACCTTTCTGACGTCCTTCCAGACAAAGCTACAGCTGCAATGAGGGCCGAGGTGCGGCTGCGAAGGGCCCAGGCTCAGGCCGGCAGTGGCAGCAGCAGCGGGGTAATGAGGGTGGTGCCTTTCCCTAATCCACCAGGTCGCCTCCCACAGAGGGAGACCAGACTGTGGCTTAGGCTGGGGGCTGAGGCAGAGGTGATTAGGGGCAATTAGGCCGGCAGGGGGAGCAAGTTAGGGTTGATTGGGCCGGCAGGGGGGCAAGGTAGGGGCAATCAGGCAGGCAGAGGGGTTAGGGGTGATCAGGCAGGCAGGCAGGCAGGCAAGCGGTTAGGAGCCAGCGGTCCCGGATTCTGAGAGGGATGTCCCACC
>NW_006289082.1:1030940-1034501 GCF_000327345.1 Myotis davidii
AGGGGGAGGGTCAGGGGATGAGGGAGAGGATGGGAGGGGGATCTCCAGGCCATCCCTGCACTATTGTCTGTCCATGCGCTATGCATATATCCATATAAGTTAATTGGTTAATCTCTTCCCACCCCTGAAATACATCAATCTGTTGCATGTTTCAATGTCTCTGGATCTTTGTTGTTCATCAGTTTATTTTGTTCATTACATTCCACATGCAAGTGAGATCATGTGGTATTTGTCTTTCTCTGACTGGTTTATTTCGCTTAGCATAATAATCTACAAGTCCCTTCGTGCTGTCTTAAGGGTACTAGATCCTTCTTTTTTTACAGCTGCATAGTATTCCATTGAGTAAAGGTTCCACAGCTTTTTGATCCACTCATCTATTGATGGACACTTGAGCCATTTCCAGATCTTAGTATTGTGAATAACACTGCCATGAACATAGGGGTGCATATATTCTTTCTGGTTGGTGTTTTGGGATTCTAAGGATATATTCCTAGAAGTTGAATCACTGGGTCAAATGGCAGTTCCATTTTTAATTTTGTAAGGAAACTCCACACTGTTTTCCATAGTGGCTGTACCAGTCTGCATTTCCACCAGCAGTGTTCTAGGGTTCCTTTTTCTCCATATCCTCACCAGCACTTGTTTGTTGCTTTATTGATGCCTTATTCTGGCAGGTGTGAGGTGATACCTCATTCTCACTTTAATTTGTATGTCTCTGATAATTAGTGATGTTGAGCATTTTTAATAAGTCTCTTTATTAAGAACCATTTGTATGTCCTCTTTGGAGAAATGTCTATTCAGGTCCTCTGCCCATTTTTAATTGGATTGTTTGCTTCCTTTTGTTGAGTTGTATGAGTATGTTATTTACTTTGGAAATTAACCCCTTATCAGATGTATCATTGGCAAATATGTTCTTATATATAGTGGGTTTCCTTTTCATTTTAATGTTGGTTTCTTTTGCTGTACAGAAGCTTTTTAGTTTGAGTAAATTTGTTTATTTATTTTTCTTTTATTTCTCTTGCCCTCTTGGATAATGTGTCAATGAAAATTCTGTTATGTGACATGTCTGAGAATTTGCTGCAAATTTTTGGAGTATTTGTTCTAGATCTGTGAAATATGCCTTTGGTATTTTAATAGGGATTGCATTGAATCTGTGGATTGCTTTGGATAGTGTGAACATTTTAATCATGTTAATTCTACCAATACGTGAACACGGTATATACTTGTACTTGTTTGTATTCCTCTATCTCTTTTTTCAGCATCTTATAGTTTTCTAAGTACAGGCTTTTTATTTTACCTCCCTGGGTAAGTTTTTTTGTTGCAGTGGTATTGCTGTCGATCTCTCCCTTCAGAGTTCCCCAGAAGTTTATTTTATATATTTAAGTGCTCCTATATTGGGTACATATATGTTTACCAGGTTTATATCCTCTTGTTGGATCAATCCCTTTATTATATACTGTCCTTCTTTGTCTCTTGCTATGACCTTTGTTTTAAAGTATATTTTGTCAGCTATGAGCATTGCTACCCCAGCTTTTATATTTACTTGTTTCTATTTGCATGGAAATTTTTTTCCTATCCCTTCACTTTCATCCTGTGTGAGTCTTTTGTTCTGAGGTGGCTCTTGTAGACAGCATATATATGGGTCATGTTTTCGTATCCATTCAGCTACCTATGTCTTTCCATTGGAGCATTTAATCCATTTACACTTAAGGTTATTCTTGATAGGTACTTATGTATTACCATTTTTATTCTTGATGCCTATGTTCCTCTGTTTCTATTTCTTCTTTTTCTCCCAACAGTCCTGTTAGCATTTCTTGATGTGCTGGTGTGATGGTACTAAACTCCTTTTAGCCTTTTATTGTCTGGGAAGCTCCTGATTTCCCCTTCAATTTTGAATGATAGCCTTGCTGGATAGAGTAGCCTTGATTTCAGATCCTTGCTTTTCATTACTTTGAAGTAGTCATGCCATTTCCTTCTGGTCTATAGTGTTTCTGTTGAGAAATCAGCTGACAGTCTCATGGGAACTGCCTTTTATGTAACTGACTGTCTCTCTCTTGCTGCCCTTAAAATTCTTTCTTTGTCTTTAATGTTTGCCATTTTAATTATGATGTGTTTTGCTGTGGTTCTCTTTGTGTTCATTTTGATTGGGATGCTCTGTGCTTCCTGAACTTGTATAACTTTTATCTTTGCCAGGTTAAGGAAGTTTTTTGTCAATATTTCTTCAAATAGGTTCTCAATCCCATGCTTACTTTCTTCTCCTTCTGATACCCTTGTGATACAGATGATCCTCAGTTTCATGTTGTCCCACAGTTCCCTTACACTGTTATCATGCGTTTTAAGTAATTTTTTCCTTTTGCTGCTCTAATTGAGTGGTTTTTTTCTACCTTGTCTTCTAATTCACTGGTTTGATCCTCAGCTTCTTCTAATCTGTTGATTCTTTCCAGGGTAGTCTTTATTTTAGCTATGTCATTCTTCATTTTCAGTTGGGTCTTATTCATGGTGTCTATATCTGTTTTCATGCTCATATAGATCTCATTAAGTTGCTTGTGGTTCTCACTAAATTGTTTGAATATCTTTATAACCATTACTTTGAACTCTATCTGATAAATTGCTTGCCGCTATTTTACTTAGCTGTTTTTATGGCAATTCCTCCTGTTCTTTTATTTGGGACCTATTTCTTTGTTTCCCCATTTTTGCCATTTCTTTGTGTGTGTTTTCTGTGTATCTGATAAGAGTGCTATGTCTCCTGTCTTGGTGGGGTGGCCTTCGTGTGGGACCCAGTGATGTACTAGGTGTACCAGTTAATAATGTGGATTTTTTTCAATAGATGGAGTTACACATATGTTGATATGTATGCAATTTGATATGTATGCTATTTTGTTGTATTGACAGCAAGCTTCAAAACTTCATATGTCAAATTTACTGAAGGTGTTAACATCATAGATATTTTATGCTTAAATATGTCGGATTTTGTGCCAAAAAAAGAGCATTTGCTGGAAGTTTTAATTCATTACTTTATTTTGAAGAACAGTGCTGCTGAAAATTATCGTATACGTCAGGAAGCTTATGGTGAACATGCTCCATCGCAAGATACTTGTGAACGCTGGTTTAAATGCTTTAAAAGTGATGATTTTGATGTGAAAGACAAAGAACGTCCAGGTCAACTGAAAAAGTTTGAAGACCAACAGTTACAAGCATTATTTGATGAAGATGGGTGTCAAACTCAAAAACAACTTGCAGAAAGATTACACGTTGCTCAGCAAACAATTTCTGATCATTTGTAAGCAATGGGAAAGATTTTAAAGGAAGGAAAATGGGTGACACATCAACTGAATGAAAGACAAATGGAAAACCGAAAAGTCATCAGTAAAATGTTGCTTCAATGGCAGGAAAGAAAGCCTTTTTTGCATCGAATTGTGACTGGCAATGAAAAGCGGATTTATTTTGAGAATCCCAAACGCACAAAATCATGGGATGATCCAGGTCAACCATCAACTGCAAGGCCAAATCACTTCGGAAAGAAGACAATGCTCTGCGTTTGGTGGGATCAGGAAGGTGTAGTGG
>NW_006289082.1:1034882-1043756 GCF_000327345.1 Myotis davidii
ATATATTAAAAAAAAAAAAGACAAAGAACGTCCAGGTCAACCGAAAAAGTGTGAAGACCAACGATGACAAACATATTGGATGAAGATGCGTGTCAAACTCAAAAACAACGTGCAGAAAGATTAAGCGTTGCTCTGCAAACAATTTCTGATCGTTTACAATAGGAAAGATTTATAGGAAGGAAAATGGGTGCCACATCAACTGAACGAAAGACAAATGGAAAACCGAAGTCATCAGTCAAATGTTGCTTCAACAGCACGAAAGAAAGTCTTTTTTGCATTGAATTGTGACTGGCGATGAAAAGTGGATTTATTTTGAGAATCCCAAATGCACAAAATCATGGGTTGATCCAGGTCAACCATCATCATCGACTGCAAGGCCAAATCGCTTCGGAAGGAAGACAATGCTCGGCGTTTGGTGGGATCAGGAAGGTGTGGTGTATTATGAGCTTCTAAAACCAGGTGAAACCGTTAATACTGATCGCTACTGACAACAAATAATCAATTTGAACCACGCTTTGATCGTGAAATGACCAGAATGTGCCAGAAGAAATGGCAAAGTAATTTTGCTTCATGATGACGCACCATCACACACTTCAAAACCAGTTAAAGACACGTTAAAAGATCTTGCCTGGGAAGTATTAACCCACCTGCTATATTCACCAGACCTTTCTCCTTCAGATTACCACTTGTTCTGATCGATGGCACACACACTTTCTGAGCAGCACTTCAAAACATACAAAGAAGTGGAAAATTTGGTCTCTGAATAGTTTGCCTCAAAACAAGAAAAGTTCTTTTGGGATGGTATCTCCTAAAAGATGGGGGAAATGTGTAGCTAGCGATGGACATTATCTGAATAAAGCACTTTTGATGTTTCTCTTGAAATTATTGTGTTTTCTTTGATTACAAAATCTGCCATTATTAACTGGTACACCTAGTATTCTCTTTGATCTTCTGAGCTGGGTGCTCTAGGAATGACCCTTGTATGGGTTATGTGGGCTATCCTGTGGAATTTGGGTCTCGATTGTTGTTGTTGTCCCATTTGTTGGGCCCAGCCCTCAGGTTTGTTGACTGTAAGTCTCAACCCAGCTACATCATGCCAACTGTTATACAGGTGCTAAAACAAGACAAAACAAAAAAGACAAAACCAGAGCTAGCCAAAAACAACATGAAAACAAACAGCCCCAACAAAAAGTCTAAAAAACAAACAATACACACACACACACACACACACACACACATACACAAAAGGATATCAGAAGACACAGGACCAAAAGAATTAGAGGAGAAACTAAAACAAAAAAGAGAATATGAAAGCAAAGAAGGAAGAGACCAGAAATAGGGTAAGTAGAAAAAATAAAAGATAGAAAAAAAAATTCTGGATGAAATAATAATTTTGGAAAGTAATAATACTGAACAAAATAAAATATAGAATAGGAAAAGAAAAATGGGAAAAGAAAAGAAAAAACTGAATTAAAAATAAAGATTAAAAAAATAAAGAGAATGAGAAAAATAGACTAAAATGAAAGCTAGCAATAAGAGAATATAGAAGAAAAAAACAAAAAAAAAAGAGGAGAAAGATAAAACCAAACCAAACAAAAACGTTTGGATCTGCTACTTGTGGAGCTTGCTGGATTTTGCTCCAATATTGTTGGATCTAGTCCTTTGGTGTGTAGGTGTCAGGCCTCCAGGGCAGTTCTCTGGTGCAGGCCAATGTGAGTTGCTGTCCCTGCCTGGCCCTGAGCAACCTGCCTGGGCAGATCCCCAAAGAGTCTGGTGGAGAGGGCCTCTCTAACCCAGAAGTTGCTTCTGCTTTGGGACTTGGCCCTTGAATAGTACTTTCTGAGCTGCTTTTCCTTCCCCCACAGAACTGGGCTCTGTGGGGGTATCCAGTCACGGTCTGGATGGTTAGACAGATTTGCATTTGGGGTGATGCCTGTAGCTTGTAGAAGGGGCGGGCAGGTGCTTCCTCTGCTTCCAATCCCTCAGCTCTGCCTGGGTCACTGGTGTCCCTTGTTGCCACCCCAAGCAGGAGGGAATAATAAAAAAAAAGAACCAGCCCTGCTATATCTAATCTTTCAGCATGGCTGGCTCAATGCTCTTGCTGGGCAGGGCTTCTGCCCAGGCTTCCACCAGTCCAGATATCCAAGTCCCCTGCGCCACCAGGCCCAGCCACATGGGTGCATATTTCCAGCCCAGAGCTGTTCCACAGCTGGGGGAAGGAGCTCCTCTTTGCTGGAGATGTGGAGGATTACACCTCTTTCCCAGAGTACTCTTACTGGCCCTTGTCCTGCTCTCTGCTGAAAGTTCTTTCAGAGAATAATCAGCCCCTCAAATTCACTGCTGAGTGATGGGCTCAGACCCCTCTGCCAGTCATGGTTCTGCTGAGTGGCCCCTTCCGTGGACACAGATTAGGGCGAGCTCTCCTGGCTGGTGGTATAGCCAAGCACTCGCTTTTTGCCTGGGACAGTGCTGTCTGAGTCCTCCCTACCCACATCACCTCCAGGTGTATCACATCACCACTGATTCCCACTGTTGGATGCTACGTGGGCTCCCCTTCCCTCCTCTGTTGCTCTGGTTTGGGGATCCCTGTGTGGGGCTGAGACACCATGCTCCCAGTGGCCAGGAGCTGTGCTGCCACACCTTCCCTCCAGCTTCCCAGCTGTACTCCACAGCTGCACAAGTTGGCTCACCCACTCATCTTCTGTCCCCTCTCTGCACTCCCCACTCACAGTATTTCAGATCAGCTATTTTTCAGCTGGCTTTTCAAATTGAACATTCTGCATTTTAGCTGCAAGTCTGGTCCAGTGCTCAAAGCAAGCAGATGGAACTTCCTTAGACTGCAGCCTTCTTGACCTCCCTCCTTAAAACATACTCTGATTATGTTTTTATGTGCTCTGACTGTATTCAAATTGGCCTTGACTTTATAATTAATAAAACTGTACAAATTACATAGATCTTAATCTTTGTACTAAAAGAAATGGAATACATCTAAAACATAATTCCCTAATTATTCACAACACTCCAGTGTGTTCCTTGAATATATTTATCTTTTTATATAAAATATCTCAGTACCTAGCAGAATGCCTTGGAGATAAATGATATTGAAGTTAGAGAATAATACCATGTTCAGAGTTGGTTCTGTAGTTCTGACAGTAGACTATATTGTATTGAGGGTCTTCTGATATTTCTATGAACTTAGCACCTTAGAATGATATCCAAGACAGTAAGCTATTTACTAGAGGAGCTTGATATTAGATGATTTTAGTATGTATGGGAACCACAGAGCATTGCTGGTTAAGAAAAAATGCCATTCATTCACATAATTCTTTGAAATGTGTTTTACTTAAAATGCTTTTAGTTAGAAGTAGTAAAAATTATAATTCAGAGTTGTTTAAACAATCAAGGAAATTTATTGGTACATGTAACTGAAAAAAGTACAAAGGCAGCACAAGCTTCAGGAAAGACTGCTGCCAAGGACTGGGTTTCTTTTCTCCTCTTCTGGAGCCCGGTTTCCATGATAACTTGCAGCAGCTCCTTGGGCTTCCTCATTTAGGTCCAGCAAGAATGAGAGTGTCTTTATCCCTTTGTTTTCTGCAGAAGTCCTGAGACTATCTTTGATTTTACTGGCTTAGGTCATATAACCATTTTTCACTTAATCACTGTGGCCAAGAAATATGGAATGCATTGATTGACTTAACCTAGGTCAAAGCTGTACCCCTGAAGCCAGAGATTGAGTCAGCTTCCTTGGAACTGTTTTGAACTCCAGAGGGAAGGCTGTTGGGAAAGGGAAAACAGATGCTACATGTCCACTGCAAAGTGCTTAGCAGAGCATATTTATTCATTCATTTCTATATTAGTTATTTGCTGAGCATCTGCTAGATGCCAAGCACTACATGGTCTCTACATCAAGGAGGAGCTGGGTCCTGGGTGCTCTCCAGTTGAAATTGCTGGTGGTGTATTTTGCAGCCAGATGCAAATTATTTATAAAGTTACTCAGAATTTGGAGTTTAACATTTATGATTAGAAACAAATGGATGCTAGTGAATTTTTAATAATCATATAGTAGGATCTTAGTCTAACCTTATTTAGAAGAGTGTCTGAAAATTTAGAATTGTGATTGAGGTTGAAAATTTTGCATTTCTATTTCTTATTTATCTCAAATAATTTTTGTTTAAACATGAATTCAATAGTGAGTTAATGTGATCATTGCCACCCTGCTAATACCTTTTGTTACTATGCCCTAGTTTTATTTAATGCCCTTAGAAGGAGTCCTATATAATTCCAATAGCCAAGTCTTCTTGGCTTTTACGCTTACTACTGGCCACAGATCTTGGGAGTCACATGCCTCAGTGCTATAGTATATTTCTTACATATTAGAATTAAATTAAGTCTCTTCATGTTCTCTTATATACATTCTTAATTGAGATTTGGAAAAGAATTGGTATTGAGGTCACACTGCAGTTTTTTTCTCACAGTCTCATCTATCAATGTTATTTGAGCTAAACTAAAAATTTCCATGAAAATAAAGTGCTTTTAATGATGTTAAAATCTTTATTACATATTTGCAATATGATTTATAATAGCTATCTTATAAACATTTTTAAAATCCTAAAGTTAGCATTTTTCAGTGTTACCTATTTCAAGAACAAAGATGTATGTTTCTTTCCATATTCCATGTACTCTTCAGTTCTTCCTTGACTAATGCACTAGCATAGTACTTTGTACTTAGTAGATATTCAGCCAGCTGTTAGTAGATTGTTTTAATTCATCTGGATTGAATTGAAAATTATACTAATTTACCAGTTTCTAAGTGTTTATGCTTTTATTTAAATTAAGAGATTTAAGAAATCAAATTGATTTGTTGGCTAAAAATGAAAGAAAGTTTTTTTATTTTTAAAGTATTTTAAATATTCAGCATAATTCAGGGTTTGGACCTGCCTAATTAAGCAAGATTTGTAGCTACAAATGAATATTAAATATAAATGTTCTCTCAGGAAAAAAATAGTGAATTAAATATTTACATTATTTCCATATTTTAAAGTATATATAGTGTACTTTTTTGTTGTTGACCAAGAGCTAAAAGTGAAACAGAAATTAACCTTGATTGTTAGATAAGAAAATACAAAACTTTACACATTGTCTGCATTTTTTATTTAGGAACAGATGTTGTTATTGTAAAAAATGGAAGAAGAATATGTGGAACAGGAGGTTGTTTAGCCAGTGCACCTTTACATCAAAACAAAAGCTACTTTGAATTCAAAATCCAGTCCACAGGTTGGTATAATGGTACTTTACTAGTATAGCCCTAATTGTTTTAAATATTAGGAGTAATTTTCAATATATGAAAAAGATTAATGAGGTAGTAAAAAAGCTCTACACTCTTACTTAGAATACATTTTCTTCCACCTCTTCTTTGTGTGATTCTGGTTTAATTACTTAATTTAGTTTAATTCGATTTAGTTTTCACCTCTATAAAATGGGATTAATGGAGCTGCCCTTCCTTTCCTTCTTTATATGAGCTAGAAAGTGTGGTTTTTCTTTTTTTCATTGATTTTTTAGAGAGAGAGGAAGGGAGAGCGATAGAGAGATAGAAACATTGATGAGAGAGAGAAACATCATCGATTGGCTGCCTCCTGCATGCCCTCCCCCTCACCCAGGGGATCGAGCCCACAACCCAGGCATATGCCCTGGCCAGGAATTGAACCAGTGGCCTCTTGGTTCCTGGGTCAATGCTCAACCACTGAGCTACACAGGCTGGGCTATGAAAGTGTTTTAACAACAGGACATACTAGATCATTGTGAGGCACTAGCATTATTATTAATATAATTAATTATTAATTTGCAGCTAGGTGCACCATTTCCTTTGGTCAAGCATATAAGGTATAGACTCTTACTGTTTATTTTAGGATAAAATCAATCCTATGATCCTGAGTTTTTCTCTTAACTCCTAATTAAGATACCCTGATTCAGTATTATCTGAAGCAATCAGCAGATAGAGAATTCTGATAGAAGTCTAAAGTCTATGCTTTCTTTAAAAATTTATGGTTTCTTGAATTGTATAACAATTTTACATGAGTATTATAATAGTCAGCCTAAGCCCAAAAGGTTTTTAATTCACTAATTTAAGTATTGGATAAGAAAATTATTTTATACTTTATGAGTAATTTTCTCTCCATGATATTGACTGGGTTATATGTTATTTGTCACATATTACTATATATAGATGAAAAAATGAAAGATAGTAATTTCCCACTTCTCAGAGATAGTGCTAGAAATAGAACACCCAAGCCCTTTAAATTCAATGTGTAGCTTCTTAAAAAAATCATTTTAGAGAAAAAGAATGAAAATAGCTCATATATTTTTTAATATTTACTCTGTGCTTTACTTACATATTATTTTAGTGTGTAAGTGGGCCTAAACAGGCAGTGAGACATCCCCCGAGGGGTCCTGGATTGTGAGAGGGCGCAGGCTGGGCTGAGGGACCCCCCCTCCCACCCCCACGCATGAATTTCGTGCATCAGGCCTCTATTATCTTATAATACCTTTGTGAGGTAAGTACTGTTGGGATCCATAATTCACAAGTGAGTAAGCAGAGAGAGGTTAAGCAACTTACCCAAGATGACATAGCTACATCAGGATTTAAACCTAGGTACAACTCCAAGGCCCACTCTTATTTCCTAGGCTATGCTATGTCTGCAGAACCTACTGTAACTTGCAAACTTCTTTTAAAAGATTGTTTTTTAAATAAAGATTCAAAACAATAGTTCATTATATTTTTAGGAATATCATTATATTTTTAGGAATCTGGGGTATTGGTGTTGCAACTCAGAAAGTTAATTTGAATCAGATTCCTCTCGGCCGAGATGTGCACAGTCTGGTGATGAGAAATGATGGAGCTCTATACCACAACAATGAGGAGAAAAACAGGCTGCCAGCCAACAGCCTTCCACAGGAGGGAGACGTGGTGGTGAGTTTTCTTGAGGAGTTGTCTTCCACTGTATATTATTAAACTTGAACTGCTTTTAGTATATGTACTTTGCCTGGGAGTTTGTGGTTTGAATTCCAAAGCACAGGGATATATCTAATGAGGTGGCACATTTTCCAAAGAGAGCACTTGGTGAGGATGCTGCCGCCTTACCGAACTGTCTGCTTTCTACAGCTGTTGCTGGTGAGGGATATCAGTGAGCCCTTATTTCCATTCAGGAGAGTTAATGACAGATTGGCTGCTGATCAACATTTCCTGCTTCTCTAACATCAGAGAAATCTTGGCCCACAATTTTAAAAGTTCACTCACCCGGAGTAGGCATTTTTGCAGCTGGAGATCTCAGAGAAAATTTTGACATTTATTACTTAACTAGAGGCCTGTTACATGAAGAGATTCGTGCAGTAGGCCTTCCCTTCCCTTGACTGCTGGCACCAGTTTGCCTCTGGCACCCGAGACCCAGGCCTTCACTCTGGCCGTACGGCTTTGCTGCTCCGGCCCCGGGGCCGTCTGCCTTCACTCCACTGCTTGGAGCCTATGTATGCAAATTAACCACCATCTTTGTTAGGTTAATTTGCATACTCTCCTGATTGGCTGGTTAGCATAGCAAAGCTACAGTCAATTTACATGTTTGTCTATTATTAGGTAAGATTTGTTATGAATTTCTGTTAAAGAATAACAGCATTTTATCAGGAGTGCTGGTCTTCATTAAACTAAATCTTATTAAACTTATTTCACTTTCAGAACCTTCAAAGAAATGGGCTTGAAATCCTAAGGCTTTATTGAAGCTGCCCTATTGAAATATTATCCAAAGATCCCTTCCTGTCTTTTTCAGATACTTCCTCTCAGATGGTGTTATCCAAGAACCTTGTACACTGAGTTCAGGCTGTTAGCTCTTGATTGAGAACAGAGTTCTTGGTTCTCCTTTACCAAAAGTGCCCTTATACACAGAACTGTGAGTTCCTGGCTCTGGTACCAAGTTGAAAGGAATCTGTAAATAATTAGGGAAAGTTTCTAATAATAAAATGACACAGACAAGGTAAATTCAGGTTATTGAATTAAAGAAATACACAGTATTTTGGAGAGAATGAAGAAAGATGTGGAAAGATTTTTAATTATGGTCTGATCTCTTTTCTGCAATTCAAAAAATATAAAGAACACTTGGTTTTTAAATAGGTAAATTGGTAAAGTGTTTTCCCCTTGAGATTGACTAAAGAAAAAGAAGATGAAAGACAAACTTTTTTTAAAAATCTGCTTTTCTCTCTTGTTTTGAATAGTTGGTTCTGTATTAGTAGTCACTGCCAGGTGTTCATAATATGGAATACTGTTATTCAAATGGTTATTTCTTGAAAGAGAATCTCCAAGTCAAGTTGATGCTGCCAACCTGTTTACACTAAAAGATGAAATTCAAACATGAGAAAGGATAATCAGTAACAAATGTTTTTCTTTGTTAATGTACTGAACTTCTGTGTGTTATTCTTGCCTTCCTATTTCATTCATTGAGATGACTGATACCACAAATTGACAGATTTAAGAATGCCATTTTTTTCTGTCAGCATTAAAACTAGACATTGATTTTCATGCCCATTTGAGAAAAGGACTAAAAATGATGAAATATATGCAGAATCAAGAAAATAAGACATTACCCTGCCACATTAATTTTATCTTCCTAGTTCAAACACTTGAGAACAAATTTCATCAAATTGCTCACAATGGCATAGGAAAAGTAGAATAGATTATAAGCAGGAAAAACATTCTCATGTAGAATTTCAGGTTATACTGTTCTCTGAGGAGAAATCAAGAAAAATAAGCTTTCAACATTTAACCAATGATTATATTCATACAATAATCACACAGTAACAATAGCCTACTACAGCACTAGGAAGGCATTC
>NW_006289082.1:1043770-1045948 GCF_000327345.1 Myotis davidii
GCATTCCTGACAGTTTATGACTATTTTTTCCTTTTATAAATAGTTTTGAAAAATGTAAACTAAATTCTAAAATTGCATTTTTTAGTTTAATTTTAGAGAAGTTGGGTAAAAATTCTATGCAATAATAAGAGCAAATACTTATCTAGCATTTATTCTGAGACAGTTACTGTTTTAAGTGCCTGTCAGGGATTAAATTGTTTAATCCTCATAATGATCCTATGAAATAGGTAGTATTGTTATCACCATTTTACAGCTTAGGAGAAGTTAAGTAACTTCTTGTACAAGGTGATTCCAGGGTTATAATACAGAAGACAGTTTAATATGAGTCTGTTTGCTAAACCTGCAAACAATTATTGATAAATGCACCATTATGTCAAAATCAAACCTAATTTCTAGATCATGTAAAAGGACAGGTTAAGTTTGAAAATATTTGAACCAAATGCTGCTGATGAGGTGTGGGGTTCTCACTTGCTGCTTCACTTCTTTCTTTGGTATTGGTATGTATTGAGATTTTGCCCTTATGCTATAGGTTATGCTGCCACCAGGTGGTGAAGGGTGCCTGGATTACCACCTGATCTGAATTGCTAAATTTCCTGTAGTCCTCTAAATCAAGCATGTCAAACTCAAAGGCTAACATGGGCCAAATAAACAAGGTTTAAGTTTATGTGGGCCGCAAAAAAACAAAAGCTTCAATTTTCATAGAAACATAGGTTTATTTCGACAGAGACATGCTGAATACAAAGGGCTGAGATAAATGAGTAATCATTAACATAAAATAATAGAACATTTTAATAAAAATTAATATTTTTTCTTAAATGTTAACTTACCAGACACTGAATAACTGCACAAATAAATGTAACACAAATAAACCTATTTTTCTTGTTCTCTGAAAGTGAAATATTTCCTGTTGCGCACACCAAACAAGTCAGTCCAAGATTGATGACGTGGCAATCGGCTGCTAAAATAGTCACTGCTAGTCTTAGTGGAGAGAAATGGTGCACCTGTGAGTAAGGTGCATAAGAGAAATGAATGCAACACAGTTATAGTAATCAGTCATTAGCAAACATTATAGTTTGTTATTAATAATTATGTATAATAGGATTTTGTGAAAATTAAGTTATAAAATCTTTATTAAAACGTTTCTTACATTCTGTTATATTGGCTGGGCCACAAAAATATTCCTTGTGGGCTGCATGCAGCCCATGGGCCACAAGTTTGACATGCTTGCTCTAAAGAGAGTTATTGCTTTTTATGTAATTTCTGGAGGCCCCATGCACTAGAGTCCCTAGCGGCTACCAGCTGCCAGCCTGATACTCCCTCCCTTCCCCCGGCCAGCCACGCCCCCTGGTAGAACTCCCGGTCGAGGGGACAATTTGCATACTATGCTTTTATTGTATAGGATGTTTTTTAAAAAGTGAAAACAGACCTTTTCATTAAAAAAGCTAATCCCAATTATCAATTTGCTTTATTATTATTATTTAAACTAGAGGCCTGGTGCACAAAAATTAGTACCCTGGGGGAGGGGTTCCCTCAGCCCAGCCTGCACCCTCTCACAGTCCAGGACCCCTCAAGAGATGTCCACCTGCCAGCATAGGCCTGCTCCCCAGAAGATTGGGCCTAAGCTGGCAGACATCTCTCTGGCAGCCCGGGAGCCCTCGAGGGAGTTCTGCCTAATGGCTAGCGCTGCCACAGATATGGGAGAGGCTCCCGCCACTGCTGCTGTGCTGGTCAGCCATGAGCCGGCTTCTGGCTGAGCGGTGCTCCCCCTGTGGAAGTGCACTGACCACCAGGGGGCAGCTCCTGCATTGAGCATCTGCCCCATGGTGGTCAATGTGCATCATAGTGACCAGTCATTCCCAGTCATTCCACCATTAGGGTCAATTTCCATAATACCCTTTTATTATATAGGACTAGGGGCCCAGTCAAATTCATGCACCATTGGGGTCCTTCAGCCTTGCATGTGGGATCGGGCCAAAACTGGTTCTCTGACATTCCCTGAGGTGTCCCAGATTGCAAGAGGCTGCAGGCCAGGCCGAGGGACCCCACTGGTGCACGATCTGGGCTGGGGAGGGATGCAGGAGGTTGGCCAGCCGGGGAGAAACCACAGGAGGGCTCCAGGGCGTGTCCGGCTGGTCTGGCTCAGTTCTGATCCACCAGACCCCAGCCGCAAGCTAACCT
>NW_006289082.1:1046293-1048244 GCF_000327345.1 Myotis davidii
AGGGGCCCCCCAGACCCCTCCAATTGCTGCCTCCCCCCCCCGCCCAGGCCTGATGCCTTGGCCAGAGGCGTCAAGCTCCATCACCCTCTGATCGCTGGATCGGCTCCTTGCCCAGGCCTGATGTTTCTGCCAGAGGTGTCAGGCCTGGGTAGGGGACCCCCATCTCCCCCTGATCACTGGCTTTTGGGTGGCTTCTGGGGCTTCTGGGGCCGGCCTGAGGCCAAGGATGGCGGCTTGCGCTGGCAGCTGTGCTGTCCCGCCCTGCCTGCAGTATGCAAATTAGCTGCCATCTTTGTTGGTGGTTAATTTGCATATCGCTCTGATTAGCCAATGGGAGGCGTAGTGAAGGTTTGGTCAATTACCATGTTTTTCTATTATTAGATAGGATACCTAAACTGAAAAGAAACAAAGGTAGCTTGTTTATCTTTCTCAATATTCCTTAACTTTTTTTTTTAATATATATTTTATTGATTTTTTACAGAGAGGAAAGGAGAGGGATAGAGAGTTAGAAACATCGATGAGAGAGAAACATCCATCAGCTGCCTCCTGCACACCTTCTACTGGGGATGTGCTTGCAACCAAGGTACATGCCCTTGACCGGAATCGAACCTGGGACCTTTTGGTCCACAGGCCGACGCTCTATCCATTGAGCCAAACCGGTTAGGGCAACTTTTAATAAATCATTGTTTAACCTTGGTTTTGCGAAGATTTGAAGAAAATATTTCATAGCCTTTAACACCAAGACTTATCTGAGCCTTTGCTGTCTTAACTGGAAAGTGAGGGAGTAAAGACTAGATCATCTATGAGATCTTTTTCTACCTCTAAGAAGCTTTTAAATTGGTAATTTATCCACAGTCAGAAGTAGTTGCTTCTTGGTCTGTAATGATTTCTCTGTTGAAGAATCTCTGCTGTCTATTCTCAATTCTTCCAAAGAAAGCTCTCTTTCTGTCATCAGTCAATAACTACTGTGCAAAGTTTTAAAGAGTGTTTTAAAAGTTTAAAATTATATGCAAATTAAAAATAAGTATTGCAAAACCATTCTGCATAGGTTTAAATCTCATCTCTTTCCAGCTGTGCAGCCTTAGGTAAATTATTTAAACTTGGTGTGCTTTAGCTACTTCATCTGTAACATGGAAATGATAAATACCTATCTTGTTGTGAGAATTAAATGAGTAAATATGAAGTGCCTAGAATAGTGCTTGGTATCTAAATGTTTTCCAGCATTTTAATAATAATTGTTAATAATTGTGATTTATATTTTTACCATTTTTAATATTTTCTTTTGTTCCTAGGGTATTACATATGACCATGTAGAATTAAATGTATATTTGAATGGAAAAAACATGCATTGTCCAGCATCAGGTATACGAGGGACAGTGTATCCAGTTGTTTATGGTAAGCTAAAATATTTCTAAATATTATTAGATATATGTTAACTTTTGCTAAGGGCTTTTTATAGAAAATGTATTCATGTAGGTTAGTTTTCTTTCTATATTGGGTACACCTAAAAGCAATTCCTTCATTTACTTAAATAAATGGAAATGTAGCTTAATATTACAAATCATTTAGCCTGAGAAATGAAATAAATATCACTAGAATGACTGAATTATATAAACGAGTAGCAATTAAAATTATTACTGTAAATTGTTTCTGTGATTCAGCATTGTTTTTTTAAAAATATATTTTATTGATTTTTTACAGAGAGGAAGAGAGAGGGATAGAGAGTCAGAAACATCGATGAGAGAGAAAATCGACCAGCTGCCTCCTGCACACCTCCCACTGGGGATGTGCCCTTGACTGGAATCGAACCTGGGACCTTTCAGTCCGCAGGCCAACGCTCTATCCACTGAGCAAAACCAGTTTGGCTCAGCATTATTTTTAATATAATTAAGTTGTAGGTAATAAATTATTTATAGTAAGGCATCTAATCTAATAAAAGACAAACATGCAA
>NW_006289082.1:1048756-1050365 GCF_000327345.1 Myotis davidii
CTTTGCCCAGCCACAAGCCAGGCTGATGGCTTCTAGTACAGCGGTGGTGGTGGGAGCCTCTCCCGCCTCCTCAGCAGCACTAAGGATGTCAGACTGCAGCTTAGGCCTGCTCCCATCTGGCAAGTGGACATCCCTCGATGGCTCCCAGGCTGCCAGAGGGATATCTGATTGCCATCTTAGGCCCAATCCCCCAGGGAGCAGGCCTAAGCCAATAGGTGGTCATCCCCCAAGGGGTCCCAGACTGCGAGAGGGCACCGGCCAGGCTAAGGGACACCCCCCACCAAGTGCACAAATTTTTGTGCACTGGGCCTCTAGTGTTTTATAAATTGGAATTGATAAATCAGTGCAATTAAATATTTTAGTAGTCTGATACTATCACATATAAATGTAAAACTTAAGTTTCCTTACCCTTTGTCCTCCATCCCGTTCCTAATTCTAGATCAATCCAGCCATTTCATCTGTTCTTACATTCAATCACTGGGGAGAGAAAAATTGTATAACACTGAAGAAAAGTGTCATTGCAAAGTTGACTTCCAGTGTAATCTAAGCTCTCAATATTTGTGGCAGTTCCTTTACATCTCTAAACATCCCAGACCTTCACTATGCTTCTTGAATTTCTACTCAGTTCTCTGCAGATGACCTCACCCTATCCTATCTAATAATAGACAAACAGGGTAATTGACCGTACCTTCGCTACACCCCCCATGGGCTAATCAGTGCAATATGCAAATTAACCACCAACAAAGATGGCGGTTAATTTGCATACGTAGGTTCCAAGCGGCGGAGCGAAGACTGAAGGCGAGCCGGAGCAGCGAAGACGGAAGGCGACTCCGGCTGGGGCCGCGAAGACGGAGGACGGAAAGCAGCTCTGGCCAGAGCAAAGGCCTGGATCCTGGGTGCCGGAGGAACACCAGTGCCCGCAGCCAGGAGAAGGGAAGGCCTATTGCACGAATCTCTTTGTGCAATAGGCCTCTAGTACTTTATAAAGAAACAGGCTATCAAGAGTTCCACCTTCCCTCCCTACCCTCCTGAAGCTTTTCTGGATCAACTCCAATCTTGCCTCCTTTCATCCCTTCTCAGAGGAAGTGGTGCCCTTCATGTTCAGAAAAGTCATTCTATAACCTAGACTTAAAATTCCCCTACTCTGGGACTTCACTTTTTCAGCTCTTCATCTGTATCTCATGTCATCAACCTCTCTCTTCAATGCCTATAAGCATTCTGAATCATTATCATCTGAACAACTCTTTCTTAAACTCTACCCCCCACTAGTCCTATGTTTATCCTTCCCGACATGGCTGCATTTATAGAATAGTCCAGTGGTCAGCATACTCATTAGTCAACAGAGCCAAATATCAACAGTACTTCTTCAAAATAGACTGCCTGTGCCCTCTCGCAGTCTGGGACCCCTTGGGGGATGACCACCTATTGGCTTAAGCCTGCTCCCTGGGGGGTTGGGCCTAAGATGGCAATCAGATATCCCTCTAGCAGCCCGGGAGCCATCGAGGGATGTCCACTTGCCAGCGGGGAGCAGACCTAAGCTGCAGTCAGACGTCCTTAGCGCTGCTAAGGAGGCAGTAGAGGTTCCCGCCACCACCGCTATGCTGGCAGC
>NW_006289082.1:1050442-1061127 GCF_000327345.1 Myotis davidii
TTTATTTTTTTTCTTTTTTATTCTGGGATTTATTTACCTTCTATGGCTGTCACCTGAACTGAGAGCTGGCTTTAGCTCTGAGGCTCGGCTCCAGCTCTGAGTCCTCGGCTGCTGAAAGCTGGTATCTGGGTTTGTTTGGCTTCTATAATTGAAACACTGTTGCAGCTCTAGTTCTGAGGCCTCCGCTGCTGAAAGCAGGTATCTGGGTTTGTTTAGCTTCTATAATTGCAACATTGTTTCTTACAGTGCAGCTTAGAGCCCGGCAGGGACAGGCAAGGAACTTTGGCTTCCTCCATCACCGGGGCAACCAAGCCTCATGTTTGCTTCAGCTGCCTGGCTGCTGGCTGCCATCTTGGTTGGCAGTTAATTTGCATATCCTGCTGATTAGCCAATGGGAAGCGTAGTGGAGGTATGGTTAATTTCCCTTTTTGTCTTTTTTTTTTTTTAATATATTTTATTGATTTTCTACAGAGAGGAAAGGAGAGAGATAGTTAGAAACATCAATGAGAGAGAAATATCGATCAGCCGCCTCCTGCACACCCCCCACTGGGGATGTGCCCACAACCAAGGTACATGCCCTTGACCGGAATCGAACCCGGGACCTTTCAGTCCGCAGGCCGACGCTCTATTCACTGAGCCAAACCGGTCCCAGCACCCTTTTTGTCTTTTATTAGATACGATTTATTTTTTGCCAAATAGTATAGTTCATTATGTGAAAGTATCACAATTTGTATTTCCTTTCATCTGTTAATGGATATTTAGGTTATTTGTAGTTTTGGCTATTAAAAATAAAAGCTGTTACTGCCCTGGACAGTGTGGTTGCAGGTTTGATTTCTCCGTCAGAGCACACACCTAGGATGTAGGTTCGATCCCCAGTCAGATTACATACAGGTGGCAACCCATGGATGTCTCTATCTCTTCCCATCTCTCCCTCTCCCCCTCTCTCCCTCTCTCCCTCTCTTCTTTTCTTCTTCTCTCTTTCTCTCCCTCTCTCCGTTCCCTTCTCTTTGAAATGAATGAGCATGTTCTCAGGTGAGGATTGAAAAAATAAAGCTGTTACAAACATTCATGTAAAAGTCTTTATATGGCTATATACATTCATTTATTTTGGGTAAATGTTGGTAAAATCATGTACGTGCTAAATAAGGCCTGGAGACTAGTTAACAGTATTTTATCAATGTCAGTTTTCTAGATTTAATATTGTACTGTAGTTATGTAAGATGTTTCCCCTGAGGACTTCATATTATTTTGGCAACTTCCTGTGAAGCTATAATTTTTTTCAAAATGAAATTTTAAAATAATGTTAATTGTAGAAAGTTTAGAAAATACAAGTTGGAAAATAAGGAAAAATTAAAATTACCCCTATTCTGCCCTGGCCAGTATGGCTCAGTTGGTTGGGAGTCATCCTGCTCACCAAGAGGTTGCCAGTTCAATTCCCAGTCAGGGCATGTGCCTAGGCTGTAGATTTGATCCCTGGTAGAAAACCAATCAATGTTTCTCTCTCACACCAATGTTTCTCTCTCTCCTTCTCCTTTCCTCTCTCTCTAAAAAAAAAATCAATAAAAAATCTTTTAAAAAAAATTACCCATAATCACACCCTTTAGAGATAATTATTAATAATATTTTGATGTATAGCCTTTCAGTGGTTTTGATAGATTTTGTTTTTTGTTGTGGCTATTTTTACCCAATAGGATCATGTTTTGTAACCTGAACAGTAGATGTGTTTATTCTTTTTGCCTATTGATATTATGGTATTCTAGAAACAGTTTATTTTATAATTATGTATTCATACAAATTAAGGTGTTTGCTTCTAATTTATTTTGTCTTTTTCTATCTCTAGTTGATGACAGTGCAATTTTGGATTGCCAGTTCAGTGAATTTTATCATACTCCTCCACCTGGTTTTGAAAAAATACTATTTGAACAGCAGATCTTCTGAATGTATTTGTTTTTGAAACTTGTACTTCTGCACTGTTAAAAATGTTTACCATTTAATAAAGCTTTACCTGACTTATAGATGAAAATATATTATTAAAAATATGCTTGTTAATACTGTTTCAGGAACCAATGTATTCAATATATCACCCCAAAATTGTGATTTAAAGTACTTATGTTTTGTGATATGAAGTCAGCATTTTGGGCAGTTTATTTAATTCTTATTTAAGTAAATGTAACTATGGGTATGATTAACAGTATTAAGTTGAAATATGTATATATATTTAAAAGGGAATCTCTCTTATATAAATTATTTGTTTTGGTAGAGTTGGGTGGGTTTTTGTCATTCTGATTAGATCTCATTAACTATTTTAAGTTTGCAGTCCAATAATTTTGTGTCTCATGTTCTTTTTTATAGAGTATAACAAGTGACAGAGATTTGTATTATTGGCAACTTCACTTTTCGCAATTTATTTACTGTGAGATGTATCATTTTCTTAAAATTTAAATTTCCTAGTTTGTTTGTATGTCTTTGCTTTTAATTTGCTTTGTGAAAAGAGATAAGTGTTCTAGTATTGAAGACCATTATGCTGTGTTACTTCAATTCCAGAGTAAGTAGTGTTGATCTGTGATAGAGTACACACTGACAGACACTTAGAATAGGGATGCATTAAACTTAAAAGTAAATGAGATTATTCTTTTAGGGACTTTTATTTAAATGTATTTTTTTCTGTAAGGAATAATAAAATAATAGTAATTAATGAATATTCAGTACTATATTAAATATATTTTCTTCTTCTCTGTTAATGATACAGTAAATTCACTTCACCCTTAATTATTTCAGAACTTTAGAGATAAATGAATCCTCTTCATGACCCTAAGCCTTTACATAATTTTCAGCAAGAATCTTTGAGTTTATACCCTACTAACCCAAAGTAATCACTGTACACATCTCGGTAGAGTTTCCTTTTCAAATGAACATGGCAAGGATGCATGCATTTCACTCCTTCAATAACAAGGGATCCGTATGTTGTACTAGAAAAACATGGGCATAGAATCCAAGCTCTGAATTGTAGTTTTACCTCCTAATTCCATTATCTCCTCAGGTGAGTTTTTCAGTCTCTCTGAGCCAAGATACCCCATTTACAAAAGGGATAATCATATTTTTTTATAACATTTTATAACTAGTTAAATAAGGTAATATATGTAAAACACCTTAATCATCATAGGCACTTAATGAATGTAGCTTGCTTGTTGACTCCAACACAGTGATTTTCATAGTGTGGTCATCAGCATCACTTGGGAACTTGTAGGAAATGCACATTCTCAGGCTCCACTCACTGAATCCGAAACTACTGGGGATAGTGCCCAGGAATCTGTGTTTGAACAGCCCTTCAGGGGATTTTAATACACACTAAATTTTGAGAACCACTGCTCAAGAGAGAATTCTTTGAAAATGATTGTCTACTATAAATTTTCTAAGGATTTAAGACAAACTATTTTTGACCTGTAGGTAACAGAATCCTGTATAGTATTTATTTTTTTTGCTTATTTGGTAGACAAACACATGATATTGTGCTTTGAAAACATTGATATACTTGATTAACATTTATTAACATAAATCCCACATTTTACCTCTGAAGGTTGTTCATATTGAAAATAATGCAGTAACTAATAAATAATAATACAAAAATAAACTGTTTCATGTACTCACAGCTGTGAACCTACTTTTGCCCAACCCTGTATATAGAACCAAACTAACTATAATATTTATGCATTTTTGTCTAACTTTCTTAGTAATTTTAATTAATAGAGAATATGCTTACTTAAGAAAGTAAACTGAAATGACTGTTTGCTATCTTTATAATGTTATCTACCTCTTAGTTATTTTTTTTAATTGAGTTTTTTTGTTTAATATTTTTTAAATATATATTTTATTGATTTTTTACAGAGAGGGAGGGAGAGAGATAGAAAGTCAGAAACATTGATGAGAGAGAAACATCGATCAGCTGCCTCCTGCACATCTCCTACTGGGGATGTGCCCGCAACCCAGGTACATGCCCTTGACCGGAATCGAACCTGGGACCCTTCAGTCCGCAGGCCGACGCTCTATCCACTGAGCCAAACCGGTTTCGGCCTCTTAGTTATTTTTTAAAGCATACCTTTTTTTTATCATCATATTCTTTTCTCAAGACTATCTTTTCTGCCTCTGATCATACAGAATAGTCACAGTACCAAAAATGATACATCAATTATGTCAATGGAACAGTTTGAGGAAGACTGTTGTGTTTTTAAACTCTAGGTATCTAGGAAAATTACCTCCCAAAACCCTAACCTCAGTCTAAACTTGAGAAAAACATCATACACATTCCAGGGAGATCTTACAAAATACTTGAACAATATCCCCCCCGAACTGTCAAGGTCACAAAAAACAAGGGAACTGGAGAGTATTATGCTAAGTCATATAAGCCAGTCAGAAAAAGACAAGTATCACATGACCTCACTTATATGTGGAATCTAATGAACAAAATAAACTGATGAACAAATAGATCCAGAGCATGCAACAGACTAAGGATTCTCAGAGGAAGAATGTGTGGGGAGGAGATTAACCAAAGAACTTGTATGCTTATATGCCTAACCTATGACACAGACAATAGGGTGGTGAAGGCCTGCGGGGGAAGGGGGATTGGAGCAGGGTGGAGGAGGTCAATGGAGGGGGACGGACGGGGGGCGGAAACTGGGGATATCTGTAATACTTTCAACAATAAAAAATAAAACAGCAAGGAAAAGTCAGAAAAACTGTCACTCCCAAGGAGGAGCCTAAGGGGACATGACAAGTAAATGTAATGTGGGATCCAGGAACAGGAAAATGAGTAAAAACTACGGAAATTTTAATAAACTATGGATTTTAGTTAATAATAATGTATCAATATTCATTTATTGTAGCAAATGTACCACACTAATGTAAGATGTTAATAGCAAGAGAGGATATATGGGAACTCTGTAACAACCTCAATTTTTCTGTAAATCTAAACTAAAAAATAGTCTATTAAAAATATTACATTGAACTAGGACAAATTTAAAATGAAGCCAATAGAATATTAGTACGGTTTATATGCATAGCTTAAATATGTAATAATAGCTAAATATAGATGTAGATAGGACATAAGCATTCTTGTATTTTAACACACAAAGACCTTCATTTGTTTCTGGCTGAAGAGAACACTGCCCACTGTCTTGATTTTGTATAGTGCAAAATCCATTTATTCATACTAGTGCACTTACTCAGACTTCAAATAATTTACCCATGTTATTATTTAAGTGGCTTAAACATTGCAAAGGATTTGTAATGTTAAATATGTGAAAATTTTATAAATTATCAGTTTACATTTTAAAAACTAGAGGAAGAGAATTTGGCTTTTAACTGCCTTTGGCTTATCACTTAATATTATTTGAATATATTTTCAACTTGGATTCTGAACTATTCTAAATTCATTTAAGAATAATATAAAATATAATTTGAATTAAGGCTTTTCTAAATCATTAACAAAAACAGACACATGCATGATATTGTTGCTCACATCTCTTTTTACTTTATGTTTACTTCTTATTTCAAGTCTAGATAAGGACAGCAAAAGCGTAGCTAAAAATGTTAGTGAAATCCTTGACAAATCTTGATAAAACACATTAAATCAAAACTTCTTTTAAATAATGCAAAACATTAGATATGATTATGAGAAGAAAATCTGGCCAAAACCGGTTTGGCTCAGTGGATAGAGCGTCGGCCTGCGGACTGAAAGGTCCCGGGTTGATTCCGGTCAAGGGCATGTACCTGGGTTGCGGGCACATCCCCAGTGGGAGATGTGCGGGAGGCAGCTGATCAATGTTCCTCTCTCATCGATGTTTCTAGCTCTCTATCTCTCCCTTCCTCTCTGTAAAAAATCAATAAAATATATTTAAAAAAATACTTAAAAAAAAGAGAGAAGAAAATCTGTAATCCAAACTGGAATTTGTGGTACATAGTCATAAATGGGATATTATCAATTACCACTTCTATCAATTTGCATTATTTATGCAACTGGCTGGGAACTACCTTTGGGAGCTAACTGGGCTGTTAATGTGAATGAATGGAAACAGAATAGTAGAATCAGTTGACTATTGTTCTTCCATTTAATGGATATGTGACTCCCCTTAAACTTGCTCTTTTAAAATAACTGGGATCAAGTTATTTAAATAGGTATAAACACAGCAATGTTAGGTGTCATTAGAAATATAAATAAAAACACACCATCCATCCAAGAATTCTATAAAAATTTAAAGGAAAAATTATTCCAGCATTAGCTGAAATGTATAGTCTGTAGTTATGTAGGAATCATTATAATGTAGTCATTCAACAATTGAATCATCTATGTGTTTCATAAATACTTAAACAAGATAGTCACTGACCTCAAAGAACTCTGCTAATTATAACTTATTTGTAAGTATGGCTCTAGAATATCCAAGATATATTGATAAATGAAAAAAGGAAGTTGTTAAACATTTGTATATATAACTAGAGGCCCGGTGCATGAAATTCGTGCACTGGGGGGGGGGTGCTCAACCCGGCCTGTGCCCTCTCAGCTCACTGGTCCTTAGTGCTGCCACGGAGGCAGGAGAGGCTCCCACCACCACTACTGCACTCACTAGCCATGAGCCTGGCTTCTGATTGAGCGGTGCTCCCCCTGTGGGAGCACACTGACCACCAGGGGGCAGCTCCTGCATTGAGCATCTGTCCCCTGGTGGTCAGTGCACATCATGGCAACTGGTCACTCTGGTTGTTCCACTGTAACAGTTGCTTAGGCTTTTATTATATAGGTATGATCCATTAAAAACAAAAACTAGACCCATATGTATAGGGGGAAAAAGTATGAGGTGATATACACCAAAATATATCTATCTTGGGAATAAGATTACAGTTTTATATTTACCTAATAAACTTCATATAATAAGTGTATTGTTTGGAGAATAAAAAATAATTTAAAAAATAAGAGGAAAGACTAATTCTGGAGGAAGCTCTGTACACTAGAGAATGGTGAATTTTAAATTCATAGATAAAATAATCTAAAAAGCTGCAGTAGAATCACAATTGAATCACTTAATTACAGGATGCATGTGTTTCATGGTAATTTAATTTTAAAAATTCAGAAACTTTAGTTGAAGCCATCCCAGTCACCAGTATACACCTGGCCCTGACCCAGGGAAGTAATAGTGCTCGTAAGCCACATGGGGAAGAAAGTTCTAGTAGACACTTTAAAAAGGACACTGATAAACCAGCAAAGGCTCCCAGGCCGTGGAGGGTCTTCTTAACCCCTTCCCCGGCAGAAACGTGTATACACGTTTTCACAAAATGTTCTTTTTTCAGTCGTCGACGAGTATACTCGTCTAAAACTTTACCTTCAAAAACCAGCTACATACGTACCATTCTAAATAATTTCATCTAGAAACTTTCTGAGGAAATACTATTCTTAACCACAAAAATGGGAAGAAAAAATAATTACAAACTGTTTTCATAACCAGCATCAAAAATACTATATAGAACCAAAATAAAAAAATTAGTCTGAAAAAGAAACGTTTTTAACAAAAAAAATTGTTGGGGAAGGGGTTAATCCATGAATGAATGAATGATCCATAAGGACACTGGGATTATTACAAGAAAATATTCAATCCACTGAGATATTAAAGCCAAAATGATTTGTGAAATGCTAATCATTATAAGAAAGAGACTAGTAATTAAAAAAAAAACACACCCAAATCTATAGATTCATGTGTGATTCTCACAAATGTCTTTCAGGAAAGACAATCATCGATGTGTTTCAAATATCTGATTGTTCATTACTTGAAAATTCTCAGTTGCTCTGGAGGCAGGATTATTGGAAGGTACAGGAAAGCAGATTTCAGTTTAAGATAGGAAGAAACTTTCCTGTTATTAGTTCACTGATAAAATTGCTGCCTTTCAAAGAAATGAACCTCTGGTCCCGGGAACTCTTCTAACAGGGGTTTTAAAATATATGTGTTATTATTATTCAGGTATGGTGAGCCAGCATATCAGGAGACAACTGCCACTGAAAAAGATCAGAGTTCATAAGAGGAGAGGGCATCTCATGCCACAGGGAAATACACTGACAAGCGTTGGGGTCAGTCAGGAGCCAAAAGGAGCAAGGGGAAAGCATGGGCATGTGCCTTTATTGTAGTTTCCACGTGCAAGGCAGGGTAAGCATACTTGGAATTGGGTAGTTTGAATAATTTTAGCAGACTCTGAAGTACAGTGGGGCCTTGACTTACGAGTTTAATTTGTTCCGTGACAGAGCTCGTAACTCAAATTACTCGTATGTCAAGTCAATTTTCACCATTACAATGACACGTGATGCTGGGCTGACGTGGAGGCGTTCACTGTGACGTTCGCTGCGCCAACTAGCGGTGGGGTATCTGAAGCTGTCTCGTAACCCGAATTTTAGCTTGCAACTCAAAGCAAAAAATCAGCCAAGAGACGGCTCATATTTCAAAAAACTCGTTAGTCCGGACACTCGTAAGTCAAGGCCCCACTGTATAGGGGCTGTCCCCAATTGTTTGGTACTTTGCTCTGGGGTGATTAGGATAGGGGAATATTGACTTGGAGTTTGAGAGCCTGAGAGAGGAAGTTGGGGCTCTGAATTGGTTGGTTTGCAAATAAAAGGCAGACTCCTGAAGCAAGTGGTTTGCTGTCTCTAGGAATTAGCTAACTCTACGTGGGGCAGCCCCTCCCTTATTGGTAAGGCCCCAGATGCCAGAGCATCAAGAATACAGAAAATAAGAACATAGAATTGATACACAGGCTAGATGACTATCCCAGAGATCTTGTAAATATGGTTCCTGCTTGGATAGAGGCTGAACTAGATGCTTTCTAAAACTCTGTGATTCTGATTCATTCAGACTGTCGCCAATTTTCTAAACAACTTAAATTGAAAACAAGGAAATGGAGGGTGCAGGATCTCCAGGGATCTAGACTAGGATTTGTCATATTAAAATTGGTGTTAATTCTGGAAAGGGGAGGTTACATTCAAGTAAAGTAGAAATATAGTGCTAGCTCAACAGGGTAAACTGGAGTTCTCACAGTGTTGTGAGTAGACAGAAGTGACTTATTGGTGATGAACAAGAAACTGTGAGGTTTGGAGATAAAGTCAAAACTACAAATACAATGGTCTTCTTAGGTATTATTTAAACTCAGAAAGAGATCTTTGTAGGTACCAGTCCAGTGTGTGGTCACAGTCAAATGTATAACCCTTTTGAAAGGGTTTTAAAATTAAGCAGAGAATCTCATCAACCATTATAAGAAACAATACACAAAATTTATCTCTCTTCATCTATGTATAGTTTGTTTATTGCATTTCAGGTGAAAAGGTGAGTTGAAGAAAGCCCAAAGAAGAATAGCAAAAGTGATCAAGAAAGGCAGACCACTAGACATGTGGGCCCTTCAGTCTAAAAGTTAAGGCTGAAAAATAACATTATCCAAATCTATAAAAGTATGGTGAGTATGGATGTGTATGGTGAAGTTGGACTTTCTTATCAAATTCCTGATTGCTAACAATTAAGGTAACAACCCTTGAAACTTAAAAACAGAAATATTTAGAGGCAATAAGCTTTGTTATTTTCATGCTGTGTAAGAAACAGTGATTGTACCACCCAGAGGTAGTATAGAAAGACATAGTTTTGAAATGGATTGCTAAGCAAGAAGGCATCTTTGAAATTATTTGTCCAAATCCTCATTTCACACATGGGGAAAGTGGCCCAAGAAAGAGGTGTCTTGGCTAAAGTGACACGAATAACAAAACCTAGGTAATTCAGCATTCATTAAATAAATATAAGCACTTACTCTGTCAGGCCCTGCTCATTCTACCTTGCCATGTGATTAGATAAATCCATTAACAGTTTCTAAAGATTTCTAAATGATTTTTTTCTTTCTTTTCCTTTTTTAATATATTTTTTATTGATTAAGATATTACATATGTGTCCTTATCCCCACATTACCCCCTAGGCCCCCTCTCCCCGCCCTCACCTCCCTGTTGTCTGTGTCCATTGGTTAGGCCTATATGCTTGCATATAAGTCCTTTGGTTGATCTCTCCCCCTTACCTCCACCCTCCCCTACCTCCCCTCTGAGGTTTGATGGTCTGATGCTAAGCGAAATAAGCCAGTCAGAGAAAGATAAATATCACATGATCTCACTCATTTTTTTGTTTCTTTAGTCTTTTCCGTACTCTCTAACTTTTCTCCAGTAAGCCTGTGTTGCTATCGTCAGAAAAAAAAAAAATTTTTAAGTGAAAAAATTTTCTCAAAGAAAACCACCATCCATAAAATCCCAAGCATAACTGGCCCTTCTCCATTTCCTGTTTATTCTATATTCTCACACACTATTTGTATCTATATCCTTCTTCCCTAGACGCCCAGTCATCCCCTACCTACAAGGTTAGCATAAAATGGGCTATACTCACAGAATATAACCATTATCAAATTCATAAATAATGTAGTTCCATTGAGAAAGTATTCTTTTGTCACCTTAAGTCTGGGCTTTTCAACCCACCAGAATCACTGGAGGACTTCTAAAAATCCCCCCAGGCCCTGGATACACCTCAGACCAATGAAATCAGGGCTAAACCTCTGGGCTGGGCCCCACACAAAAATATGCATATTGATTCCCATGTGCAGCCAAGGCTGGCAGCCACTGGCTAAATTACAAA
>NW_006289082.1:1063963-1066102 GCF_000327345.1 Myotis davidii
AGGAAGAGACGACAAAAATCGTACACCTATGGATGAGGACAGTGGGGGGTTAAGGGGTAAAGGTAGAGGGTGGGGTGGGAACTGGGTGGAGGGGAGCTATAGGGGGAAAAAAGAGGAACAACTGTAATAATCTGAACAATAAAGATTTAAAAATAAATAAATAAAAATGAAAATAAATGAACAAGCCTCAGCTGGTATGGCTCAGTCAGTTGGTTGAACATCATCCCATACACCACGAGGTTACTGGTTCGGTTCCTGTTCAGCGCACATGCCTGTGTTTTGAACTTGATCCACAGTTGAAGGTATGAAGGAGGCAGCCAGTCAATATTTCTCTGTCATTGATGTTTCTATCTCTCTCTCTCTCTCTCCCTCTCCCTTCCTCTCTGTCTAAAAATCAATAAAAACATATTTTAAATAAAAAATAATATAATAAACAAATAAGCAGAACAGAAACAGACTCATAGATACAGAGAACATTTTGATGGTTGCCAGGTGGGAGAGAGGTTAGGGGGATGGATGAAAAAGGTGAAGAGATTTAGAAGTACAAATTAGTAGTTATAGAATAATCATGGGAGTGTAAAATACAGCATAGGGAATAAATATTCTAGATTGGAAGATGGCAATTGATTAAGTGGAAGCTACCCTGACATTCTTTAGGATCAAACAGGAATTAGAACTTAAATATAGAAAAATCATTCTGAACAACCAACTGAAGACTAGCTGGAGAGAATCTTTATAACCAAGTATGTAAAGAGGAGGCCCTATCAAGACTGGTAGGAAGTGCAGAGGCACAAGAGGGCTTGCCAGGCTCCCACAGGCAGCAGCTGAAGTTCCAGACAGATATCTCAGCTGCAGGGGGTTCCCCCTGAGAAATCTGGGGTCTAAACCCCAAACCGGGTTTCCCACCCCGAGCACCAGGATTGGGAAAGGTGGCAACATAACATCTGGCTGTGAAAACCAGCAGGGTTTGTGTCCACAGGGTTTGTGTTCCATGAATAGCCACTTACTTTGGACTCTGACAGAGGGAGGGCAGAATACACTAGAGCTGTGTGAGAAAAATCTGGGGATAGAACACAGAGGACAGCAGCCTGGCACCCTGTGTTGAGTCATTCTCCCATACTGCAGAGGACATCTTCCTCAGCAGACCTTTACCATCCAGGCAGCTTTAGCCTGGGGCAGGGAGCAATTGTCCCACCTGTTGGAAAATTTCTTGCTCCACTCTGTGGAGTTTACACTTGCTATGGTTTATAGCCTGAGGCTCATTAAGGGACTGAGAATAACAATCAGACTCCAGGCAGATGCTGATTTCATGATGCTTTGAGTCTTTGCCTGATCTACTTCTGGACCTGCAGCTAGGAAAAACAGACCTCGGTGCTCTTGGTCCTTTCCAAATGTACCCAACCCCAGCAGAGGAGCCACAAGCTGTGCATCACTGATAGCTCCAAACAGGATACTCAGGGCCAATCAAAAACAGTGTCTGACATTGGCCTTCACCAGAAACCCTAGAAAAAGACTAGAAGTCATAGCAGATCTGCCTAATACATAGAAATAAACCTAATCAGACAGCCAAAATGGGGAGGCAAAGAAACAAGGTCCAAAAGAAAGAACAAGAGAATTCTCCAGAAGAGCTAAGTGAAATGGAGATAAGAAATTTATCAGATATAGAGTTCAGAGTAATGATTATAAGAATGTTTAACATCATGAAAAGAGATATAAAGATGATGAAAAGCAATCAGTAAGAAATAAAGAATGACATAGCAGAAATAAAGAATACACTAGAAGGCATAACTGAAGATTAGAGGAAGCTGAGGATTGGATTGGTGAATTAAAAGACATGGTAGAAAAAAATCACTGAATCAGAGAAACAAAAAGAAAAAAAACAATTTCAAAACAGGAGGACAATTTAAGGGAGCGGTGGGTCAACATAAAACATAACAATATCTGGCTCATAGGGGTGCCAGAAGGGGAAAGAGGTGACCAGGGATCGAGAACCTATTTGAAAAAAGAATGGCAGAAAACTTCCCTAACCTGGTGAAGGAAAAAAGTCACATAAGTTGAGGAAGCACAGAGAATCCCAATCAAAATGAACACAAAGAGAACTACAGCAAGACACATCATAATTAAGATACCAAAATTAAA
>NW_006289082.1:1066181-1066623 GCF_000327345.1 Myotis davidii
TGCTGCTAAATTCTCAACAAAAACTCTACAAGCCAGAAGTTCCTGTAATGGCATGAAATATTCAAGGCAATGAAAAATAAGGATCTAAAACCAAGACTACTATATCCAGCATGGCTATCATTCAAAATTGAAGGTCAAATAAAGAGCTTCCCAGACAAAATAAAAGGCCAAAGGAGTTCACCATCCCCAAGCCAGCATTATAAGAATTTAGGGATTGCTGAGAAGAAGAAACAGAGAGAGAAACCTAGCCATACAGAATTAAAATGGCAATAAATAAGTACATCTCAATAATAACCCTAAATGTCAATGGATTAAATGCTCCAATCAAAAGGTGTAGGGTAGCTGAATGGATACAAAAACATGACCCAACTATATACTGTCTACAAGAAACCCACCTCAAAACAAAAGACACACACAGGATGAAAGTGAAAGGATGTGTGGG
>NW_006289082.1:1066994-1074401 GCF_000327345.1 Myotis davidii
CATAAAGAATCAAGATGGTAATAATAACCTTTCAATAATAACCTTAAATATAAATGGATTAAATGCTCCAGTCAAAAGACACAGGGTAGCTGAAGGATAAGAAAACATGACCCAGCACCTCAAAACTTCTCTCAGGGGAGAAAATAGCAGCTGAATAGGAGACTTTTCTTGCATCCCCCCCCCCCCGCCCCCCGAGCCACACAGAAAATAAAACTAAAGTGGAGAACATACACCCATAATTACCAACTAAGATCCAGCTGAAGAGAACTGTACCAAGGAAGGACAGAAAACACCTAGAGATTGGTAGCAAGGACAAGGTCACTAGAGGAGCTGCCCCACCTTCCAGGGGTGGCAGGCAGAGAGTGAGGAGAGAGTATTGAACTACAAGAGATTCTGTTCCCTCAGAAGAAAGAGGCCTGGAACCCAGGCTGGGCTCCAAAGCATGGAGTACCAGAGATGGGACACATGGCCCATGTAACATCCATCTGTGAAAGGTGGCAGGTCTACTGGCCTCAGCGGAGTCTGGAGCTGGTAGACTGGAGCTGGTTGGACGGAAAGCCACAGTTTCTGTGTGTGTGTGTGTGTGTGTGTGTGTGTGTGTGTGTGTGTGTGTGTGTGTGTAAACCCAAAGCACAGAGTTTTCATTTGCAGCTACTCACCAGAGGCTTTGGTGCAGGGATGGAGACTCAGATTTGAGGTGCCTAAGGAGAGGCTGGGGTGGGAAGCATTGAGGAGAGATGTGGAAAATCAGCAGGCAGGAGTCCTGCATTTGGTCCGAGGCCCCCAAACTGAAAAGGCTATCTTTCCTGAGAGAAGCTAGCCGCTCCCAGTAGCCTCAGGGCAGGAAAAGAAAAAAACCCATCCTAGATGATACAGCCTGTCTCCGCCCCCCCTCCCCCCCCCCCCGCGCCCCCCCCCCCCCCCCCCCACACACACACAGGAGTCCTGCCTACCACACCCTGCATTTTTACCTTTTCAGAAGAAATAAAAGTAAGGGGTTTGAACAGTCTCAAGGAGCATAAGTGGCTGGAAGGGGGAGAGACTGTCTGTTCCACTATCCCAGGAACCAGACTGGTACTTTCTCCACACGGTAGAGCTGATAGAAACTCCAGGTTTCTGGCCGATGCCACTGGACTGCATACAAGGATCTCTGCCGACCTGAGGGTAGAGTAATAATTCAGGCCACTTGTGGAGGAGTAGCTCTGGGAACCACACCAATCACATTTCCTGAAATCTGCACAGCACCTCCCCCAGCTAAAACCCTTTCAGAAACAGACTTTTGAGTGATTAAGATTGACAGCTGACTAGCAGGCACAGGCAGGCCAGGGCAGAGCGGGGGACACAGGGGAAGTGTGCTGACCCTGCCCTGGGCCCCATGCTGCTAACAAACCTACTTGAGAGGGCAGACTGGCCTCTCCTGCTTGCAGCCAGGTCCTGTGGAGACAGATCCAAACTGTGGATTGCTTGGAGCTTCAAACAAGTTGTTGAAAGCCAAAGGACAGTGTTGACGGTGGTTAGCACCTAAGTACCTCACAGGAAGCCCAGAATTGGCAAACAGAACAGTCAGCCACAGTCATCAGGAAAGTAGGATCCAAAGGGAGCTCCCATGGGGAACTAAACTCTGAGGAAATGAGCACCACTTCACGTTTTTCTCTTTTTTTTCTTCTCTTTGTCTTTTAAATTTTTTTCTCTTTCCTTTATTTTCCCCCTTTTTAATGTATCTTCTTTATCTATCTGCTTAATGATTTGTTATTATTCCACTCTCTATTGTTTCATTCACATATCCAATTTTCCTCCTCCCTTTTCCTACTCAATTTTTTTCTTTATCTATTTTCTTTTACTAGTATCCTGCTTTCTCATCTTTTCCCCCCTTTTTCCCATTTTTATTGTGGGTCTACCTGCTTTTGCCTCTATTTTCCTTTCCGATTTTTTGTTTTATTTTCTTACTCCTTTATTTTAAACCATTTTCTTCCCCTACACTCCTAATTCTTTACTCTTTTCTTTATTTCAGCTCCGCATCTACATATTCTTTTTACCCCCCTTTTTGTTTTTGTTTTTGTTTGTGTGGTTTTTTGTTTGCTTGTTTTGTTATTTTTCTCCTCATAGTTTACCTTTCTTTTCTTCTATCATTTCTTGCTCTCTTTTTCTTTCCTAATCCTCTCTTCTCTGATGATTGCTTTTGTTGTTGCTGTAGGGGTCTTGTGTATGTTTTTAATTTTGTTTCTTTTGTTTTACATTTTTTGGTGTTTCACTTTGTTCTATTCTGTCATCACCTCCACAACAGCTAGCATGACATGGTCGGGGGTGAGTGACATAGTCATCAAGACTGAGAGGAAATACCATCCACAAATGGGACAATAACATTCACAACCCAACTACAACAGGAGAACCCAAATAACTCAAGCACCCAGCTCAGGAGATCTATGAGACTGCACCACAGGGTCTCACAAAACACCTACTACATAAGGTAACCCCACAAAGTCTGGGAGGCATAGTGGTTTGTTCTAATTCATAAAAATAAATACAAAGGCACAGAAAAAATGGGGATACAGAGAAATAACCCTAAAATGAAAGAAAAGGAGGAATCACCAGAAAAAGAACTAAAGATAATGGAAGCAAGCAATTTGTCAGGTAAAGAATTCATAGTAATGGTAATAAGGGTGCTCAAATAATTCAGTGAGAACTACAAGCATCTTAATGAGAATTATAAGAGAATTAATGAGAGTTACACCAACATGAAAAGAAATCTTGAAACAATAAACAAGAATCAATTGAAAATGAGGAATGACCTAGCTGAAATAAAGAACACCATGGAAGGATTCAAAAGTAGACTAGAAGAAGCTAAGGACCAACTTCTTCAAATGGAAAAAAAATTAAAAAGCAGGATATTTTTTAAAAATATATTTTATTGATTTTTTACAGAGAGGAAGGGAGAGAGATAGTTAGAAACATCGATGAGAGAGAAACATCGATCAGCTGCCTCCTGCACATCTCCCACTGGGGATGTGCCCGCAACCCTGGTACATGCCCTTGACCGGAACCGAACCCGGGACCCTTCAGTCCGCAGGCCGACGCTCTATCCACTGAGCCAAACCGGTTTCGGCAAAGCAGGATATTTTAAGGAAGCTTCAGGACATCATGAAATGTAGCAACATTCACATTATAGGGGTACCAGAAGGAGAAGAGTCTGAGCAAGGAATAGAGAACTTGTTTGAAGAAATAATGGTAGAAAATTTCCCTAACCTGGTGAAGGAAAAAGTCACTCAAGTTTAGAAAGCACAGAGAGTCCCAATGAAGATGAACCCCAAAAGTCCCACACCGAGGCACATATTAATTAAAATGGCAAACATTAAAGACAAAGAAAGAGTCTTAAAGGCTGCAAAGGAGCTCCCATTAGACTGTCAGCTGATTTCTCAATAGAAACCCTTCAGGCAAGAAGATATTTGCTCATGATACATCTGATAAGGGGTTAATTTCCAAAATATATAAAGAACTCATACAACTTAAAAAAGGAAGACAAACCATCAAATTACAAAATGGGCAAAGGACCTAAGTTGACACTTCTCCAAAGAGGATATACACATGGCCAAGAGACATATGAAAAAATGCTCAGTCACTAATCATCAGAGAGATGCAAATTAAAATGGCAATGAAGTATTATTACCTCACATCTGCCAGAATGATTACCATCAATAAGTCAACAAATGACAAGTGCTGGTGAGGATGTGGAAAAAGGGAACCCTAGTAGACTATTGGTAGGAATGCAGACTGGTGCAGACACTATGGAAAACAGTATGGAGTTTCCTCAAAAAATTAAATATGGAACTGCCATTTGACCCAGTGAATATATCCTAAGAATCCTGAAATACCAGCTGAGGTGGTTTCCTGCCAATTAGCAGATGTACTAATGTCACATTAGAAAAACTAAGGACTGAGTAATTTTTTCTCATTCATTTTTAAAAAATTTATCTTTATTGTTGAAAGTATTACAGATGTCCCATTTTTTTCTTCCTGTTGATCCCCTCCTTCCCACTTCCATCTTCTCCCCAGGCCCTCACCACACTATTGTCTGTGTCCATGGGTTATGAATATATTCATATAAGTTCTTTGGTTAACTTCTTCCCACTCTCCCTTTGAAAATTGTCAGTCTGTTGCATGCTTCCATGTCTGTGGATCTATTTTGTTTGTCAGTTTATTTTGTTCATTAAATTCCACATATAAATAGGATCATGTGGTTTTTGTCTTTCTCTGGCTTATTTTGCTTAGCATAATATTCTCCAGGTCCCTTTATGTTGTCTCAAAGGGTAAGAGATCCTTCTTTTACTGCTGCATGTATTCCATGGCGCAAGTGTACCACACTTTTTTATTCACTCATCTACTGATGGGTACTTGGGCTGTTTCCAGATCTTAGCTATTGTAAATAACACTGCTATGAACACTGACACTGTCTTGGATTGAATTGTGTTCCCCCAAAAAAGACATGTTGAAATTCTAACCCCCAGTACATCCTAAGGACTGAGTAATAAAGTTAACCACCAACAACTTATATATAAAATAAAAAATGGAATAAGGAAGGAGATGAACAAAAGGGTTGGCATCTATATATATAAAAGCCAAGCGACCAGAATGACAGAATGACTGGAATGACCGGAATAACCAGTCACTATGACATGCACTGCGGCTGCCAACCGGACCGATCAGGGCCCAATCGGCCCCCCTCAACCTTCCGTGGACCCTCCCCCCAGCTGGCCCCACCTCTGATCAGCCACCCCATCGGGGCAGGGGCAGCCAGCAAACCTCCAACGTCCCCTCCCCCCTGCCAGCCCAGCCCCAATTGGCCCCCATCGGGGTGGGCGGCCGGACCCCACCCTTGCACAAATTTGTGCATCACGCCTCTAGTCTACACTAATAAAAGACAAAGATGCTAATTGACCATACCTTCACTATGCCCTAAGCCAAACCCACCAGCCAATCAGAGCAACTATATGCAAATTAACCCAACCAAGATGGCGGCCAGCAGCCATGGAGCTGGAGCAAGCAGGAGGCTTGGTTGCCCGGGCAATGGAGGAAGCCAAGCTTCCTGTCTGCCCTGAGCCAGCTGTGGCCTCCGCTCATGGCAACAAAGTTTCAATTATAGAAGACAAATAAATCCCAAATACCTGCTTCCAGCCAGCGTCCACTGGGAGTTTGGGTGGCTGGAGGTTGTGGCCAGCCTGCAAACAGCCATCAGCCCCTCACCCAGGATGGCCACACCCTCATGGGGTGAGCGTCCCCATTGGGGGGCGTAGTCAGCCTGAAAACGACCCTCAGCCCCTCACCCAGATTGGCCAGGCACCCCAGCAGGACCACCCACCTTGAAGGGGCTGTGGCCAGCCTACAAACAGCCATCAGCTCCTCACCCAGGATGGCCACACCCTCATGGGGTGAGGGTCTCTGGTGGGGGGCTTGGCTAGCCTGCAAACATAGTATAGCGTGGTGGTGGGAACCTCTCCTGCCTCCTCAGCAGCACTAAAGATGTCTGACTGCAGCTTAGGCATGCTCCCCGCTGGCAAGTGGACATCCCCCAAGGGCTCCCGGGCTGCCACAGGGATGTCTGACTGCCAGCTTAGGCCCAATTCCCCAGGGAGCAGGCCTAAGCCAGCAGGTGGTCATCCCCCGAGGGGTCCCAGACTGCAAGAGGGCACAGGCCAGGCTGAGGGACTCCCCTGAGTGCACATATTTTTGTGCACTGGGCCTCTAGTATACATATAATAAACAAAGAGAAAATATTCAAAACTATACAGGCTTCATTTCTTCAATTGACCATAAGGCCATAATTGATAATTATGGCTTTTTTTTTCCCACTGCCCATTCTATATTTTCTTCAATCAGAGCCTCAGCTGACAGGTTTCTTTCCTGGTGGAATAACCCAAGCCTTCATTCCCAACAGGACTACTAGGCAATTACCTTGTTTTCTGTGTGTGTGTGGCTTCATGGTTTCCATGAACCCTTAATGATGGACATGGAAATACTAAAGCTATCCCAGAAACCTCCCTGGATTCCATACATAATCCTGTTTGCCCCCATATGTAGCAGCAACTCAGTTGCCCCTTGATAACTAAGATCAGTTCTCCAGCCAACAGAGTAACCCTTTTCCTGCTTATTTTTTCAGTAGCATAGGATCCCAAAATGGCCAGGTGAAAGTCTCTTCTTCTGTCTAACTGAACCATTGTAATTTCCCCTCTCAGGGGGCTAATACTTCCAAACCGGCAGAGTTAAAGTTATCAGGATGAGAAGCAAACGTTTACTCTAAGTGAATTCTTAAAGATAATATAAGAAGAGCCACTTCCACTTCTACCCCTTGATCTGGACTCATGTTTTGATTATGTGGGAAACAGCAAGGTGCTTGCTCAAGGGGAACTAGCCTCCTCTTTAATCAAGAAGCTTATTAAAGTGACTGAAGTGACTTAACATCTAGAAACTGGATGAGTGGCCATGACTGTCCACTATGGTGACTTACCTTTGGTTTTAGGCTACCAGACCTAGAGGTTTTTTCCTCTTTTATGTATCAAGCAATACTCTAATGGACTGCGTATCTATTTCACACCATGGTATGTTAATCACCATCAGAGAGCTTTATAGGCCAAGGCATTCTAATTACCCTTCATCGTAGACATATCCACTTTGTCTTTGGTAATTAAGTGCTGCCACTACCTTGCCACTTGGAGATCCCATCATTCCCATCGGAATCGGGAAGACCATGTCAACGGTGATTTCTTCTATCTGAGCTGTTACAGAGAGCAACCAGAGAGCCCTCCTTCGGGAAAGCTTGCAGGGCTCCTCTTATTAATGTATTTCTCAATGCCCTAGTGAGGGAGATGTGTTCTGCTCCTTGTCCTGGAGCATAGTTGAGGGGCAGGACGGAACAATGACACGATGAGAACAGTAAAGAAATGTTTTGCACCATCTCCTGGACTCTGTTCACTATTGACTAATTTTTTTCTAGTAACGTGGACTGTTAAAAGATTTTAAACAGATCATGACAAAAGTATAAAAAAGTGGACTGTTAAAAAATTTTAAACAGATTTTAAACAGATCATGACAAAAGTATAAAAAGATATAAGTGTATTTTATGAATCAAAACCTCAGGGTGACAGAAACCAGAGAAGTCTCTGCTTTTTTCAGTTTCATTCACTTGTGTCTTTTCTTTTTAGGGTTCTGCTATTATTATACATCTTTAGTCTTGAGTATCTCTGTTCAAATTTTAGAAAACAATGCTGGTTTCTTTTTCTCCTATTTTGTCAATATTCTTGGAGCCTCTACTGATTAAAGCCAAATTCAATAACAAGGCAAACTTTTAACTGTTCTGGTTAACAAGTATTTTAAAGAGCAAAAACCTTCCACATCAATATACAGGTGCCTCCGACA
>NW_006289082.1:1074444-1091247 GCF_000327345.1 Myotis davidii
GAAAGAGTGCGGGGAATTGCGTAACAGTTTGTATAAGCCTGAACTGGCTGTACTCACAAGGGAAAATATGTGATTTATCTAAGCATAGTAAATACTTCAAAGTTTAGTTGCCAGAGTAGGAATGTCTTATGTAAACAGTAGCAGTGACTCTCCCTATAGCAACTTTTCTAAGCCCGAGAAGAAACCAAATTTTTCTAATTTGTTTTTGTTTAGTAATATCTTTGCCCTCTTATTTGTAGGATAGAAGAGGGAAGAAATGTGTAAAACATACCTTCTCTTTTTTCATATCCGTTTCTGTACCACGAGGTGGAAAAGTACTGTGCACTGAAATTCAAGACCAATGCTATGTCACTGAAGCTGTCAAGTTTTGCAAAGTCACACTATGACCAGTCAGTGCTTCTTTATTGGCAAACCTCTCTGGGTGTGGGTGTCCCTGAAGCTTCCCAGACCCCTGTGTCAGTACTGCTACTGCATAACACACTAGCCCGGCCTTGAAAGAAAATTTCAAACTGCATTCATATATAGTCAAATAAAACAGATGTGTTGCTTTTTGTTAACCCTGTCTTCACTTTTGCTTACAGAATGCGGGCAACTTGAGGTGCTTAAAATATATTATTTTTAAAGCTGTAAAACAGCTCCGTCATTTCAGAAATAGATAATAGGAAAGTGTGCCAAGAAGAGCACAGCCAAAACTTTATATTCTGACCTACGGGCAGTAAAGATTCGATTTTCCTGTTCTCTTCCACCTGTGTTTTGCTTTTCATCCCTGCTGTAATCCCTGATGGCTGCTTATTTTCTCAGGGTTGTGGTTTCATGTTTTCCTGCCAAAGCTACACCTCCAGCAACTTCCACCCACCCTTCCTTTTATAGGAACTGATTTCCTCTCCCATCCCATTCCACTGAACTAATTCCATTTGAACACAATGAATATTCAACCTCTGGATTCCTTTATTTTAACTGACTGAGCTTTCTAATTAAACTTGCACACTGACTCTTGAACAAGCCAGATCTGTATGTTTGATTTAGATCGGTTAATCACACTGCTAATCACAGAGTTAATTGGAAAAAATGGTCTGACTTCCAGATGCTTGCGAAACGAGAAGTGAGCTACTAGACACCAGTTTGTAAAATCATGGAGCAATCTGGACAAACCTAACTATTTTGGGGAGTGGGTAACCCCAGGTCACATACACAGGAATGTATTAGGATTAATCATAATCCTGTTTATGACACAATTTCCTCAATGTTCCTTACATCCTCTTCCAGTAGATATGATAATGTTGATGTAAATATAGATGTAGATATTGACAAGCACTCATGAACTCACCATCTAAAGCTAAAACTAAGACCTTGACAATAACCTACGTCTAACCATCCTATCCATCTGCATTTCCCACTCAAGATAGCCATCATGCTGAATTCTATATTAACCATTTCCCTAGCTTCCTTTTTAGGTAGTTTAGATGCATCTGCCTATATTCATAAAAGGAAATATCTGTATCTTACTCAGTTTTAGCTTTATTTAAAAGGGTATCATACCATATGTAACATTTTGTAATTTTCCCCCCTTAATATTATATTGCTAAGAATCACCCATATTTTTGTGTTCCTATAATTCATTGACTTTGATTGATGAATAATATTTCATTATGTAGATGTACTACAATTTATTTATTCTGTCTTCAATAGCTAAACTTTTAGGTTCTTTGCAGAGCTTTGCCCTTGTGAACAAAAGTACCATATGTTTACTTTCTACACACATGACAACATTTCTGTTGGGCCTACACCTAGGAGTAGAATTTTTGGGTCATTAGGTATGTGTGTTAGATTCACAGGACTGCTATAACAAATTATCACACACTGGGAGGCTCAAAGCAACCGAAATTTATTCCATCAGAATTCTGGAGGATAGAAATCCAAAATTAAGGTATCATTAGGATCGGTTCCCACTGGAGGCTCTGAGGAAAAATTTGTTCCATATCTCCCTCTTAGCTTCTGATGATTGCTGGCCATCCTTGACATTTCTTGATTTGTAGACTCATCACCCCAATCTTGGCCATCTTCACATGGCCTTCTTCCCTGTGTGTTTCTGCCTCTGTCTCTTCTCTTTAGTCATTGGATTTTACTCCAGTATGATATCATATTACTTAGCTAATTATATCTGCAAAGTGCAAACAAGGTTCCAGTTGCTAGGACTTCAATATATTCTTTGGGGGGACACAATTCAACCATAACAATATATAAATGTCCACATTTCAGAAAAAATGCCAAATTATTTTCTGAAGTAGTTACAAAAAGTTATACTCCCACCAGCATTGAGTAAGACTCAGTATTATCAGACTATTTAAATTTTTATCAACTGGATGAATATAAAATTGTATGTCATTGCAGTCTGGATTTATAGTTCCCAATGAGTAATTATGTCCAATAGCTCTTCATGTGTTTATTGGCCATGTGTTTCCTCTTCTGTGAAAACAGTGTTCATTTTTAAATATATATATATATTATTGATTTTTTATAGAGAGAAAGAGAGAGGGATAGAGAGTTAGAAACATTGATGAGAGAGAAACATCGATCAGCTGCTTCCTGCACACCTCCTACTAGGGATGTGCCTGCAACCAAGGTACATGCCCTCGACTGGAATCGAACCTGGGACCTTTCAGTCCGCAGGTCGACGCTCTATCCACTGAGCCAAACTGGTTAGGGCAACATTGTACTTTTTCAATATTGAGCTGCTTATGCTTTTTTCTTTTACTGATCTATAGGAGTTCTTTATAGATTGATACAAATCCTTTACCTGATTTACACATTTTGAATATCTCTTACATATAACTTTTCACTTTCTCTAATGTAACCTTGATAAACAAAAGTTCTTAATTTTATTTAGTAATATTTATCAATCTTTTCTTTTACAGTCAACATTTTTGTGTCTTCTTTAAAATATATTTCCCTACCGTGAGTTCTAAATCATGTCTACCTCTACCTCTATTTTCTACAATGAATTTTAAATATATTTGGGGATGGGTGATGTCTGCTCAACCTATTAATAATCATGAAAGGAATGTTGAAGTTTCCCATTAAGATGGTGGATTTATCCACTTCTGTCTGGCATATCATTTTTTCTTCATAAATTTTGAGATATTTTGTTTATTAACTGCATATATGTTGTGTACTTCTTTTTGTCAATTTTATCTAATATTACTGTAAATAAACAGCTTTATTTTGATTAGTGATTTACTAATTTATCTGGTTCCATTCATTATACAACCTTTGTATTTCCTTATGCTTTAAGTTTGTCTCTTGTCAATAGCACAATTTTTAAAAGTCCAATGAATGAATCTTTGTCTTTAATTGATGGATTTAGTTTGTGTATATTTATTGTAATTATTTATAGATTCGAACCTCTTTCTGTGATCTTAATTTCAATCTGATCCACATTTCTATATTTATTATTATCCTTTTCTTTAAATTAATTGCTGTAACTTCACCCAAATAAGAAGAAAGCTTTCTTATACACTCATATCTCTTAATCTCTACTCTCCAAACCCATATCATATTATTACTTACACTTTCATGCAACTTATTATGGATATGTATCTTCTTTTTTTAAGTCATAGCTATTCTTTTATGTCAAACAAATTTACCAATGTACTTGATCCTTTTCACTTCACATATCTCTTATGACATCTACTAGTTTTCTCACCCCTAATTTAAGCCATTTTGTCCTAAAGAGTTTCAGTGTAGTCTTTGTGTGAAAAATTTTTTAAGGACTTCTACATATGAGAAAACTTTTTATCATGCCTTTGCTTTTGAATGGCAGTCTAGACACAGCATAGAGGCTGGTTCTAATTTTTTTTCTCTCAGTACTTTGAAAATACCACTTTACGATTTTTTTAAAATCAATTGTTGCTATTTAGAAATCTGATGTCAGTATGACTTCTGTGCTGTTTTTGTGAGCTTTTCTTTTCCTTTACAGTCTTTTAGAATTTCCTCTGCTTCTTTGAAATTCTTAATTTTACTATAAAATGTCCCGGTGTGGATTTTTTTAAAATTTATCTTTCTTCTACAACCCTTTTAAACTTCCATCTTTTTATAATTACAGAAAATTATTTCAATATTTCTTCAAACATTTATTTCTCTTCATTTCTAGGATTCTTATTATACATACAGTAGTTCTACTTCTACCTTCCAAATGCCTACCTTTTACTTTATATTTTATACGCCTTTGTCCTTTCCTTCTTCATTCTGAAAGATTTCCTCTGCCTGGTCTTTCAAGTTGCTAATTTGTTCTGCAGCTCTATTCATTCTGTTATTTACCCATCGGAGGTGTTCACTTCAACTTTCCATTCCTAACCTCTTAAAATTTTGTTTTCTTATTCTTATATATATTGCTGTTATATATTTATCTTTTTGTATGTATAGTAGGCCAATATTAAATTATTGAGTCGTTTGTTTTCATATGTGTACTTGGATTCTATAATGTAATATATTGTTTTTTTTATTTCAAATACTTGTGCTTCTCAAATCTCTTACTGGACATGTGAATTCATTTTTCCCCTGGAGATATAGACTCTTCTGTCTGGTAATGCATATATGGGAAGTCCTAATTAGCTCACTCCCAGTCAGCCCCAGTTAACCCAGAGGGTGGGGATGGATTAGCCACAAGTGAGGAACACAGTAGCCAGGACATAGGAAAACCAGTCACTCAGTTCCCACTTCACAAAACAATGAAGTCAGCACTTCACTCTTTTTCTTCCAGGGATGTCAGCATTAGGAAGAAACCTTCTTAGACTATAATTTGCCAGCCCTAGAAGTGTAGCAGGGAAGGGGAAGCAGTAACCCAAGGTTAGCTAGTCCTTACTTTGAGCACAACTATTAAATCTAAAGTTGTGAATCTGATTTGACGTCTTTGTTTGGTATCACAGGCAGGCAAATCCCTGACAGCTTCTCCATCATTGGGCACTATTTGTGCTAACATTCTCTTCAGTGAGAACCAGGAATCTCCTTCATCCAGAATTTCCCAATTCCTTTCCCACCCTTTTGCATTTCTTTCTCTGTGATTCTTTTGCCTTCCTTACTTCTTCAGACATTTATTAAGAAACTGTGCTAACAATTTACCATAGCTAAGACTTGGAAACAGCCTAAGTGCCCATCAGCAGATGAATGGATTAAAAACTGTGGTACATCCACACAATGGAATACTACACTGCTATAAAAAAGAAGGAATTCTTACCATTTGCACCAGCATGGATGCAACTGGAGAGCATTATGCTAAGCAAAAGAAGCCAGGCAGAGAAAGATAAATATCACATGATCTCACTCATTTGTGGAATATAATGAACAACATAAACTGATGAACAAAAACAGATCCAGAGACAGAGAAGCATCAATCAGGTAGGGGAGGGTGGGGGGAAGGGGTAGAGATCAACCAAAGGACCTGTATGCATGCAAATGAGCCTAACCAATGAACACAGACACCAAGGGGGTGAGGGCATGAGTGGGGGGATGGGGGCCATAGGGGGATAAGGACACATATGTAATACCTTAATCAATAAAGAAAAAACACAATAAAGATTTTTTTAAAAGAGAGAGACTTCCAAGAGAATAAACCCAAATGTGCAAATGCTAAAAGAAAGAAAGAAACTGTGCTAAGTCCTAATTCTACAGGTGTGAGAAGCAAATGTGCTTAAATAATGTTGAAAGGTAGAGCAGACATGTGGCCTCCCCTGGAGAGGGTGCGGTCTTCCTCTGGGGTGGAGCTCAGAAATGGTGATAAATAGACCCTCTAAGACAGTGATTCTAACCTTGACTGCACTTAGAACCACCTAAGGAGCTTTTTAAAACCCTAATGTCTTGATTCACAATGTATCAATTAAATCATAATCTGTGGGAGTGGAATGCAGGCATAAATATTTTTTAAATATTCTTCAAGTTAATCCAATGTACACCTACTTGAAAAGGCAGGCAAACACCAGGCTTAGTATCAGGAGTTCTGGGTTGTTAAGCGTTGGATTGTGCCCCCCAGAGTCATATGTTGAACTTCTAATCCCCACTATCTCAGAATATAGCTTTGTTTAGAGATAGTCTCTTTATAAAGATAATCAAGTTAAATGTGGTCATTAGAGTGAACTTTAACCCAACATGACTGGCGTCCCTATAAGAGGGGAAATTTGGAGACAGACATGCATTAGGAGAAACATGGCATCAACATGAAGACAGCCATCTACAAGCCAAGAAGAAAGGCCTGGACGAGACACTTCCCTCTGAACCCCCAACACCTTATTTCAGACTTGTAGCTTCCAAAACTGTGAGATAATAAACTTCTATTGTTTAAGCCACCAGTTTTCTTCTTCCTACTCCCCTCATTCCACTGTCAGGGCTCTAGGCCTTTTTTCCTTAACATAGTCGCACCCCACCCTTGTAGTAGAAGTTGATATAGAGGAGTAAGAGAAGTAACAACTGCAGATGGGGATCCGGGGAACTCATCTATAGCTGGATCAGGGGAAAGCATGTCATTCATGAACCCTACTGGTACCCTGACGGTATAGCCAGAGGAACAGAATTATAAATGGTGGCTCTGGGATGTAATGAATATTGCCATTATACCAATAGATAGATGCTTATGGACTGGCCAGGAACCCAATTACCCTTTCGAATGTTGCTTGTATGAAAACAATGCATTTATAAGTTTGGATTGAGAAATGTATAAACAAGACTTTCAGACACAAGCTCTTCTAATTTGAGGACTACCAGAGTGATGAAAATCTACATGCATTTATTATTTATTACCAATAGCTTTAAAATATACATTATACACAATAAGAAAGACCATTTTGCAAAGAAATCAAGGCAAAAGGGAAATAACATCAGTTAGGAAAGACAAGATGAAGCCATAGATAATTCCTAGTTTTAAAATGCAGGCGTAAAGACAGGCTACAAATTTGCCCCTAAGCCACCTAGTAACAAATGCAAAGAAAGAAATTCACTAGTTACATGATTCCTGAGGTTTTGTTTTGGCCTGATTTCTCAGGGAAAGGCCCAATTATTCCTGGTACTGCAGGCTGAGAAAAAATTCTCCCATGGATCCTCTAACAACACATAGTGGAAACTATCCAAGTACTTTATCTACGTCGTTGCCTTCACATCTCAGAAATACTTTATGAAGCTTTTCTGAGATGAGGAAACTGAGGCTCAGAGAAATTCAATAATTTTAAGCCACCTAGTGTTTGGTACTTTGTTATGGCGGCCATAGCCAACTAATACAAATCCTGTTGTAACCATGGTTCAACTGCGTGCAAATAACTTCCCTTTGATTGCTTCAGTTACTTTATCAGAAACCCAGAAGATAAACCCTCCCCCACAATGTTGCTGAGACATTTAAATGAAAAATACGTAAGTGAAAGTATCCAGCACAAGGTTTGGAACATAAGTAGGTGCTTAGTCAATGTTAGTTGAATCTGAGTCTTTCCTGCTTGAACAAACCAAGTCGCTTTTTCAGCTAGCTGACGGGGATGCAAGCTAGTACTGACACAATTCGTCCTAGGCCTCCAGAAAACGGATTCAAAAGCATTGCCCACTCTTTGTAACCCCTTCCCGCCCTTCGCATTGGTCTAGGGCGCCTCTAAACTTTTCATTCAGCCTTGTCTTGGAAGCAATCCTTGTTCCTCAGGTAGACCGCTAGAGTGCGCGCTGTCTCCACAATTCGCCCCTGATTCCGAGGCTCCTGACGAAGAACAGAATGCGATTTTGAGGCCTGGTGGAGGGTTCAACGCTAGCTGTCTTCCTTCCGACTGCCTCCTCCCTTCACACACACACACACACACACACACACACACACACACACACACACAGTGCTTCGCTGAGCGCACCCTAGCAAGGCACCTCTGCGGCCAGAAGAGGCGCTAAGTGTCCAGCCCGCCAGGGAAGGGCCCAGTGATTCGCAGACCTCGTCAGGGGCCCAGCAAAAGACCCCGCGGGCTTTCTTCCAGGAAACCTGCTGCTGCTAATGTATCCACTGGTGATTCTTTTTATTACCCTGACTCATTCGCAAAGTGGTGTTGAGGATTAATTGTTTACTTTCTTTTCTCCCCTTCTCCATCACTCGGGAAGGTTGGTTTCCACAGCCACTCCCAATGAGCGTAAGAACAGTCTATGAGCAAGTGTTTTAATTGCTTGCTGCCTCTCCATGGAGGGAGTCAGGGAACATTAAAAACAACAGTGGGCCCTAGCTGGTTTGGATCAGTGGATAGAGCGTCGGCCTGCGGACTTAAGGGTCCTGGGTTCGATTCCAGTCAAGGGCATGTACCTTGGTTGCGGGCACATCCCTGGTAGGAGGTGTGCAGGAGGCAGCTGATCGATGTTTCTCTCTCATCGATGTTTCTAACTCTCTATCCCTCTCCCTTCCTCTCTGTAAAAAATCAATAAAGTATATTAAAAAGAAAAAAAAAGAATATAAAAAAAACAGTGGTAGCTACATATCCCACTGCCTGTCAATGACAGAGTTTTTCTTCCAAGACATAACCTCCGTGCCAGAAAAGTCAACCATTGTTAATTTGATGTTCCCTGTCACTGCATTTTTTTTATGGTGTAGGCTTTTTAAAAAAATTCTTTATTGTTGAAAGTATTACACATGTCCCCTTTTCCCTCCATTGTCCGCACCCAGCCTGCTCCTGCCCTGGCCTTCATTCCCCCTCTATTGTCTGTGTCCATTGGTTGTGCTTCTATGCATACAAGTGCCCCCCACTCTCCCCTCCCACCCCCTCCCACCCCAGGCCCTCACCACCCCACTGTCTGCTGTCCATGGCTTGTTACTGAATTTGTACTCTGAGGCTGTCCATGTGATATTCTCCTACTCTTTTCTGCAATCATCCATCCACCCACCCATTCATCCACCCGTCCATTCATCCATATATCCATCCATCCACTTATCCATTCATTCACTCATCCATCCATCCTGCAGGAGTTCAGAGGCCACAACATGAAGCCATGGAAAGGTGTACCTGGCTTGGTTTCTGCCCACAGGACATTTGTGATGCAGTATAGTGCTCATTGGAGAAAAGACACCAAGAGAATATTCAGAAAACACTTTTTAATGAAGGCCATGCTCATGCAAAAGATGACAATTCTTTCTAGAGTTTTTGTTGTTTGTTTTTGTAGCGATTCTTTTTTAAATGATGGGGGTGATTAGAGGAACCACTGGGAGCCTGGAATTCTGGTTCTTTCTGTTGCACTAGTCAGCCCCGAGCCTGTGGACATGGCCCTTCCTTTCTGTGCTTGTGAAACATAGGCTTCTTCCTGACGCTGCTGGTGTCTCATGTCACCAGTTGGCGTCATCAACTGCAGCAGCTTTGAAACTCCTCTAATATCTCTCCTGCCCAGGGCACAAGGCATGATGCTGTCCATGTGCCAGATGAACTGTACTGAGAACTCTGGAAATGAGATCCTTGCATGGAGACAACCTCGATGCCCCCCACCCCGAGTGCATTTACTTGTTCTATAACAGTGATGGCGAACCTTTTGAGCTCGGCATGTCAGCATAACCCTAACTTAACTCTGGTGCCGTGTCACATATAGAAATTTTTTTATATTTGCAACCATAGTAAAACAAAGACTTCTATTTTTGATATTTATTTTATATATTTAAATGCCATTTAACAAAGAAAAATCAACCAAAAAATGAGTACGCGTGTCATAGGTTCGCCATCACTGTTCTATAGGTTAGAGGACATGATGGGCTGATCGGCCTCTGAGTCCCTCCCAGAACCCTTTGATCTTCTAACAATCTTGTTCAAAGATGTCATCACCAATATATAAGTAAATATCATTGGGTGTCATAGAAAGCAAAGACACTTGAAAGGTGCTTGCGAGTGATAGTCATACAGAAGAGCCAAAGTCTACAGAACAATTCTTGTGCCTTGAGTAGAGCCTACAGAATCCAATCTTCAGGCCAAGGCACCCTTTCCTTCTCCCCATTCCCACTGAGCACACTTACCCCAGCCTAGTGCCCAGTGGCCTCACCCTGCCCATCCCAAGTTCCAGGAGCAGGGAGAGTTCAGCATTCAGGGGAGGCAGGAGAAGAGGCAGGGCTGGCTCTGCCCCTCACAAGTTCTGTGAATTTAGGCAAGTCACCTGGTCTCCGAGCCCAGTGTCCTCGTCGGTAAAATGAGGATAGTAATATCCAGCGCACAGGGTTCCTGCCAAGCACATGAAGTGGTGGGTGTAACACCAGCATGTGACATGTGCTAAGTGAATGATAAATATTTTTTGTGAATAGTGTTGCCTTCCCTGGAGTATCTGCGTTTTTGCCAGGGCTCAAAGTCCAGCCAAAGGAATGACCTCGTAATGTAGGTTGCAGGTCATGACCAAGAGGGGAATTATATTTGGAAGGATTGGTCATTTTTCTACTGCCATCGTATCACAACAAGTGGGCAGCTACCAGCCAGAAACCAGTTCTGACCCTAGAACTGTACAATAATTATGGAAATATTTAGAATACTGTCTTACTTATATTTGTAAAATGGTTTAGAATGATCAATGAAGTTTTACTTGTTTTGGCTCATTTGACTCTAGTCATAGTCCTTTCACACAGTTAGGACAGATACCGTAATCCACACTGAAGAGATGTACAGACTGGAGCTCACAGAGGCAAAATGACCTGAGACGAAGCAACTTAAGCCCAGGGTTTGACTCCTCTCGTTCCAAGTTCAGGGCTCTTTCCATAGTGTCCCCAACTACAGGCATGAAATGCTGACAAACTTCACCAGACAGAAAGCCTGGGTGACATTGTCACACCACGTCCCACAGTAGCCAGTGCCCCTTTCCTGAGGAAGCACATATCCAGTTTCATGCTGGGCACTAGTGTGGAATGCGGTTCTTACCCACAACTTTACTTTCCAGCTAACTTCTCTGGAACATATTTGCCTGCACCATGGACAGAACCGAACTCTTGATCTGGCCCTGAAAGTTGGCGCCTTCTCCACCCTTTCCATTCCAATGCACGATGCTCCCGTTTCCCCCAAAACCTGGTGCCTTCCATTCCCTCACCCACACATCCCATTGCCTGTCCTAGTCCTTCCTGCACTGAGACACAGCCCCATCCACACCCTCTTCACTGTCCTAATCCAAAGCACCATCTTCTTTCGTCTGACTTAACTTGCGCTGAATCACTGGGAGAGCTTGTTAAAACTGATTTCAGGATCCCACCTGGGAGTTTCTGATTCAGTGGGTCCAGATGGGGCCAAGAATGTGCATTTCTCTAACAAGTTCTCAGTGATGCTGATGCTACTGGTCTGAGGTCCACACTTAGGCGTCAGAGAGATCTCCGCGAGATCTCCGTTGGATCATGTAACTTCCTCAATGTCTTAGTGTAGGCCGCTATAACAAAATACCACCGACTGGGTGGCTCATAAACAACAGAAATTTATTTCTCATGGTTATCAAGCCTGGGAAGTCCAATATCAAGGCACCAGCAGATTCGGGATCTAGTTAGGAACCACTTGAGAGTTCATAGTCTCTTCTCAGTGTCCTCACATGGTGGAAAGGGCAAAGTGCTCCGAGGTCTCTTTTATGAGGCACTAATCCCATGTCCTGATCACATCCCCAGCCCCTCCTGGTTGCTTTTATCTGACAACCTCCCTGTCACTACCTTCATTTTCACCAGCCATTTCTGTTGTTATTTGGGGGTGATCCTAACCCCTTGGCCTCTCTATTCTTTGACCTTCTCACCTCAAGAGATCTTTAGTTTCCACTTGGAGGTCATACACTTGACCTTGTCATCACCTCTAAATCTCCATTTGAAGCCCTTCACTTCTGGATCACCTCTTCCTCTCTTTCTAGTTTATTGCCAGTAATGCTCCCACTGCAGCATTTTCTTGACCTCATCAAGGCCCATGATTCATTGGCCCTATCACTTTTTCATCATCTGTCATATCTTAGTTTTTCACTTCCTTCGTGACTCTGTTTAGGTAAAACGTCCATCAATAAAAATACTTCCTCATAAATACGACTAACTCCTTGGCTTTCTCTTTAGCCTCGATTAAACCCAACTATCCCTTACTCCATCCCTCTCCCAAAGCAGGAGAGAAGAACATCAACCAGGGTAAATGCCCTTGCTTAAACTGATGGCCATGAACCTCAGAGGCCCCCACACACTTCCCACAAAGCCTGCATAGAAGGTGGTCCTGGACAGACAGCACAGGCACTGCCAGGGAGGTTTTGGCAAATGCAGAAGCTCAGGGTCCACCCAGACCTACTGAATCAGGGTCTGCATTTGAACAAAGTCCCCTTGGGATTCATTCCCACATTAAAAGTTCACAAGTGGGAGAAACTAAGATGGCAGCATAAGTAAACACCAGGAAATTGCTGCCTCCCACAACATCTTCAAAAATACAACGAAAAGACAAAATGGACATCATCCAGAACCACAGGAAGGCTGGCTGAGTGTAAATTCTACAACTAGAAGAAAAGAGAAAAGCACACTGAGACTCAGAGGAGCTGCGGAAGTAAAGTGCAAAGGTATGGAGGCGTGAGCGCGCGCGGAAAGGGGCTGGTACCTGAGGACTGTCTTTTTGAATCAGGAGGGAGTCACAAGCTCCCGACTGCTCTGAACTCCGGTTCCGGGAAGTCTCGTGGGACCCAGGACTCATACAGGGAGAAACTGGACTGTCTGGCAGCAGGCAGAACTCGGAACTTGAGGGCAGCTTTCCCTCAGAGGTGCTTGCAGCAATTATCGGGACACTGAGATGTGCGGCCCCTTAGGGCAGGGCTGAGGATTAGCCATAGCTGCTTGCTCCACCCTTTGATTCCCTGAGACCCCGTCCCACCCAGGCTGCAGCAGAGGCTTTTGCATATGAATGCCCTGGCCCTTTGCAACCTGAAAATTACCTAAAAAATTGCAGCTGGGACAGACAGACCCAGAACTTCCAAGAGAAGGCCCAAGGCCCCACAGCAGCTTGTATTGCTTCACAGCTGGGCCTCATCAGGGCACCTCCAAACTCCAAAAAAGGAAGGGGAATCTGCAGTTCTCTTCGTAGCTCCTCATGGGTAACCTCAGGCAGAGGCTAAATTAGCACCTCCTTAGATCCAAGAGCCAGTGTACCCAGTGGTCAGAGGGGGACCATCCAGATTACAACTCCTCAGATCCATAAGGGCCCCCCTCAGAATGCAGTCTCAGTGAGCACCAAAGCCCCACTGAAGCAAGTCTTGCCCCAGAAGGGTGTCTTCAGCACAGAAGTTCTCCCACTGCAGACACAGTTGATTCTCACAGCCAATTGGCCGGGAGGTCAATTCCTCCCAGTGATACCTACAACAATCAAGGCTTAACTACAACAAGACTGTGCATACAGCCCACAGAGGGGCGCACCAAGAGTGTCCACCTCAGGTAACTGGGGAGTCTGAGCCACTGGGCCCTACAGGACACCTAGCACACAAAACCACTCTACCAACACAGGGAAGCATAAAAAATGTGGAAACAAAGAAACAGGACACAAATGACAGAAATGGAGGAAAGCAAACGACTGGATATAGAGTTCAAAACCATGTTTATAAGGTTTTTCAAGAATTTTATGGAAACCGCCGATAAATTTAGTGAGACACTGGAGGATATGAAAAAAGACCAACTAGAAATTAAACATACACTGACTGAAATAAAGAATAATATACAGAGATCTAACAGCAGACAAGAGGATCCCAAGAATCAAGTCAAAGATTTGAAATACGAAGAAACAAAAACTACCCAACCAAAAAAAAAAAAAAGATTCTAAAAATATGAAGATAGTGTAAGGAGTCTCTGGGACAACTTCAAGCGTACCAACATCAGAATTATAAGGGTGCCAGAAGAAGAGAGAGGGCAAGATATTGCAAACCTATTTGAAGAAATAATGACAGAAAACTTCCCCTACCTGGTGAAAGAAATAGACTTACAAGTCCAGGAAGCGCAGAGAACCCCAAACAAAAGGAATCCAAAGAGGACCACACCAAGACACATCATAATTAAAATGCTACGAGCAAAAGACAAAGAGAGAATCTTAAAAGCAGCAAGAGAAAGACAGTCAGTTACCTACAAGGGAGTACCCATACGACTGTCAGCTGATTTCTCGACAGAAACCATGCAGGCCAGAAGAGAGTGGCAAGAAATATTCAAAGTGTTGAATAGCAAGAACCTACAACCAAGATTACTTTATCCAGCAAAGCTATCATTCAGAATTGAAGGTCAGATAAAGAGCTTCACAGATAAGAAAAAGCTAAAGGAGTTCATCACCACCAAACCAGCATTATATGAAATGCTGAAAGGTATTCTTTAAGAAGAGGAAGAAGAAAAAGGAACTCTTACCATTTGCCACAGCATGGATGGAACTGGAGAGCGGATAAATACCACATGATCTCATTCATTTGTGGAATATAATGAACAACATAAACTGATGAACAAGGACTGATCCAGAGATGGAGAGGCATTGATTGGACTGTCGGGCCTTGGAGGGAAGGTAGGGGGGGGGGGGGGTAACGTGGGGATAAGGACACATATGTAATATCTTAATCAATAAAAAATATATTTAAAAAAATAAAATAAAAAGTGGGGAAAAAAAGTTCACAAGCAATGCTCTGTGATTTGCTTTTTGGATCACCAGAAAAATCATTCCTCATCTTTTTATTTCTCCTCAAACCTTGTGAACCCCTGTGGCCCATCACTCAGCTTCGCACTCCATTAAAAATTCAGAAGCAGTCATACCCAACTCCCTGTCTTCTCATCATATCTTCCACCTGCTCCACCTGTGCTGCATCCCGTCTCCCCTCCGGTTTCAGTGGAAGCAGGGCCCAGCTCTGTCAGAGGCCATTGTCTCTCCTCTCTCCTGCATCCCTGAATCATGAGTTGCTCCATAATTACAGGACATTCTAGTGTCATCTTAGAATCTTCCCAGTCCTACTTCCCACTCCCACTACCCACTTCTTGACTTCCTAGCAAACTCCTGGGCCTTCTCTTCTCCGACATTTTCATGGCTCACTCCTGCTCTTCATTAAGGTCTTTGCTCAAATGTCTCTTCAGCAGAGAGGGCTTCTCTGACCACCTTTTACTAAATATCTCTCTCTCTCACACACACACACACACACACACGCACACACACACACACACACACTTTATATCTTTATTTTTTTAACACATCACCACCTGGTATGGTCTCCATTTCTGTAGTGCCTGTCTCTCCAGAATGTAAGCTCCAGGGAGCGAGGTCTTTTCTATTTTGTCTGTGGCCATATTCCCAGAGCCTGCAGGCACACTTGTTGCACAGATGAGTAGAGACTAGTGTGGAATGCCACATGCCAGGAAGAGACTCGAGGCTACCAAGAAGGCCTCTGGAAGGGCAAGACCTCAGAGATCCCTACACTTGATGAAAGGTTGGGACAAATAATAGTGTTTTTTCTCTTTCCGTTGCTTTCTTAGTCGGGTTCATTTGTTGCCAGGATATAGAAATGCACTTATCTCAAGTGAAAAAGAGGAAGATGGTTTTTACGAGAGTACGGAGTATCTTGCGGAGCCACCCTGGGGGTAGTTCGGAGAGGACTTGCAGGCATGAAAAAGTCACCTGATGGTCTCCAGAGCGTCCCCCCTCCCCATACTCTTGCCCTGGTGTGGGGCCTGACCTATGTGTAATCAATAGGATTGTGGGAACAGTCATGTGTGACTTCTGAAGTTAGGTCATAAAAGACACTGCCGTTTCCACGTTGCTTTCTCTTGGATCACGTGCTCCAGGGAAAGCCAGCTGCCATCTCCTGAGGACACTGAGGACAATGGAGAGCTCCACCTGGGGAGAGACTGAGGCTTCCTGAATACAGCCGGCGCTACCTCCCAGCCATCAGCGCTTTCCCTCTTGGAACAGGGTTACGCAGCCCTCGGCAAGGCTTTCTAGTCTCTGCCACTCCATTCTCTGTTCTCTTGCTTTCTGTGATCAAATGCTCTTTGTCTGTATTGTTCTCCCACTTCCCTCTGCAGATCACCTTCTCTATTTACTTTTTAATATGGCAAATGAAGAAAAATGGTTCCCAGTTTGGGTCCACACCAGGAGTTTGGCCAACTATTTCTATAAAGTGCCAGGTAGTCAATATTTTATGTTTTCTGTTGTAACTATTCAACTCAATTCTAGTAGAAAAGCAGCCATGGATAACAGCATAGTGAATGGGTATGGCTGTGTACTAATAATATTTTATTTAACAAATCAGGTAGTGAGCTGGGTTCGACCTGAAGGTTATTGTTTAGCAACCTCTGGTTACAGGACCTCACCGCCTCAGGGCTTAATACCGTTGGATCAGCTAAGTCTGAAGCTGGTGTCCACTCTTGGAGAATCGACGTTGACCACACCAGCAGCAGTGGAACCCTTTGGCTTAAGGTTCTCCAAGAAAGGAATGTGGCCAGTCAGGAGATCATATGCATCTTTAGCACAATCACACTTAATAAGTATATGAGTGGGAGAAACTAAGATGGCGGCAGAGATAAACACCGGGAAATTAATGCCGCTCACAACAATTGATTAATACCTCAGAGAAACAATACGGACTTCATCCAGAACAACAGGAAGCCTGGCTGACTGTAAATTCTACAACTAGAAGGAAAGAAAGGCACACTGAGACCCAGAGAAGCTGCAGGAGAGAAGCGCAGAGGTACGGGGCTCGCGCGCGCGGAAAGGGGCTGGCACCCGAGGACGCGGCGGGCTTTTTGAATCCGGAGGGAGTCACAAGCTCCCGACGGCTCTGAACTCCGGTTCCGGGAAGTCTCTGGGGACCCAGGACTCATGCGGGGAGTAACTGGACCGT